>NC_066638.1:12328483-12633984 GCF_025201925.1 Gopherus flavomarginatus
CTTTGGCAGAGGGCAGAATGTCCTGAGGACCCCTTGACCAGTAGCAGGTAGAGCAATGGATATTGGGATGCCCTGTACGCCTGAGAGCTGGCTGAGCTGGTTACTCCAAGCCAGTCTCCTGCAGTCACTGTGCTAGCTTATGCTGCTGGTGGCAGAGAATTAACCATGTGGGGTGTGAACAAAGCATGTTTACAACCAGTCTGGGTTCGAACTAGAACAGGTCTTTGGAAAACTCGCCTGCTGTTGCCCAGCCATCTGTCTGGCCCCACCTGCCGTGGCAACAGCACAGGCATTTTCACCTTTGTGTTGTGTCTGCCTGCTCCGAACACAGAGGTATTAAACAGCTGAGCCCTGTCTGTGCTAATGCTCCCACTCTTGGGAAATTCCTGGAAACCTGCTGCCCGTGTCACTAACTGGTTACAAACTGGCCAAACCTCGAGTGTAAATGAGACTTCCGAAGCCCCTTTTCTCCTACATCTCGGGGCTGACCCAGGTGCTTCAGGTGTGCCCAGCCAGTTCCTTTCAACGGGGGTGTGGCTGGTCAATAATTAGCCCCGTTAGCTTAGGAAGCAGAAAACTCTGTACCTGACCGCCTGAGGTGCTGGACTAAAAAGGGCCTTGGGTCTGGACTAGATAGCTAGTCTCAGTCCACTCCCTAGGGACATGGGTCTCCTTTCACTTACACTGGGTGTAAATCAGAAGGATCAGTGGAGTTACACTGATGTCAAGCCAGAGCAAGAGCAAGGAGAATCAGGCTTTGATGCCTGTATCCCCCCTGGCCTGGCAGTCTCAGCCACAGAGCTGGAACTTCCCTCTCACCTGGGAGGTGGTTGCTAACCCCTTGCCTTCCTTCCTTCCTCAGAACGTGGGGTGCATCCTGCTCCCATTGAAGCCAATGGAGGGGGGAAGGGAAGGGCTCAAATAGTAACATTCAGACCCCGCCCCAGCATGGATCCCAGAGGTCCTGCCCTTGGGCATGGGGGGCTGAGTAGGTGCCCACAGTGGTGTTAGCTGGAAAGTTCTTCACACCCAGTGTGTGACTCCCCCTGACAGTGCCCCAGCCCAGGTGCGAAGCCCCGTTGTATAGCAGTAGTTCTCAGTACTATTTCTCTGATAATAATTAAGGGCTGGATCTCCGCTCCCTGCCACTCTGCACCTCTCTTCTGGGCAATGGAGCCAGTGTTTGCTGGGGAACCCCATGAGTTTCCCCTGCCATACCCTAGCAGGGCGATGACACATGCACCAAGAGCTGGGGAGGAAGGGAGTCCCTGAAGTGAGGCCTTTAAACTCCCCCAGCGCTCTAAAGAGCCCCATGCAGCAGTATTTGAGCATAGCTGCAGGCACTTTACATGTGTAAATGGATCCAGCCCAGAGGAAATGAGCTTAAGGGTGGAGCTTTCTGTCCCATTCCCAGGGGTTAGGATGCCCCATGGACTAAACTGCTCTCCTGCACGGCACCAGCTGTCCCCTTTGCTGCCTGTCTCAGCAGAGAGGCCATGGAGAGTTGGAGAGACTATCTAGGATCCCTCCAATTGTACTAGAGCAGTGGTCCCCAAACTTTTCAGGGTTGTGCCCCCTCTTACCGCTGTCAGTGTGTCCCCCCGCAGGAGCCGGGCTGGGAACAGGGCTGCGGCTCCCCGGGTGGGGTGGAGATGGACATGGACAAGGATACGGAGGCCGAGGCTGGGGCCACAGCTGGGAGCATGGCTGGGGCTGGGGCAGGGCCGCCCAGAATGGGGGGGTTCAAGTGGGGCAATTTGCCCGGGCCCCACAGGGGCCCTGCAAGTCCTGGCCGAGAATTCCTTTCCACTCACCTAGCAGCGGTCCGGGTCTTCGGCGGCAGGGGGCTCTTCAGTCAGTTCACTGAAGATGCGGAGCGAGTGAAAGACCCAAAGACGACGACTTGGAGCGCCACCTGCTTTGCCCCAGGCCCCCTGAATCCTCTGGGCGGCCCTGGGCTGGGGCCAGGAATGGAGTTGCGGTCAGGGGCCGAGGCTGGGGGCAGGGCTGGGCAGAGCGGGGGCTGAGTGGTGCTCCCTCCCTGCCCCCATGAGGAGCTGGCCCGGGCCCCACTGCAACCCCCTGAATGTTCCTCCGCACCCTCCCAATTTGGGGACCACTGGGCTAGAGACACAACAGCAAGGGGCAGCATGGGAGAAGTTAACCAAGCCATGGCCCATGATTTTCCCCCTCCAAGGCCTTTAGTTTCCAGGCCTGTTAACCAAGCCCCTTTCCTCAGCATTGCTGATGCAAGAAAACAGCCTGCACTCGAGCCTGGAGTTTCCTGCACCTGTATTAATCCCCATTGCAGCTTTCAAGCTCCCTTCATTGGCTTTGGCTCTGTCCTGTCCACACGCTTACACGTACGTCTAACCCTCCCCTGGCAAACCCACCTGAATCGCTCCTGTCCAGCTGTGTCCCAGAACTGCAGCTTGATTCGGAGCCCGGGCTCCAACTCCACAAACTGGACGTAGAAATCCACCCCCACCGTCTGGTTGATGGAGTCGAGGAAGGCGCCCTCGGTGTAACGCTTCAGCAGGGACGACTTTCCCACCGTCGAATCCCCCAGCATGATAATGCGGAACTGGTAGTGCCAGAGCGAATCCATCCGGAGTATCCCAGCGGGACAAGGCAACCTGCGAGCCACAAGAAGCCTGGAGCTGAGCGTCTGCAGACCGGAGAGTGAACTCCTATGCCGTTGCCAGTTGGGACTTGCTGGAAGTGGAGCGAGATGGTTCCAGCTGAGAGCTGCTCTAGCTCATGTCCAGGCAGGCAGCTGCCACCCCTCCCACTGAGTGTGCAGTGTTTATAGAAGAAGGCAGAGAGAATGTATTGCTCCTACATTTGGCCGTCAGGACTATCTCTCCGCTCAGTAACACTGGGTCCTGTGTGTCAGAGGAAAGGAACGAGCAAAACAGATGCAAAACATTGGGATGAGGAAGCATCTCCTTGGCACTAGGTTAGATTTAAGAAGATAAGATTATGTTTAGGGGCCTTGTAACTAGTGAGGTCTGGGCATCAGGTGACTTTGGGTTCTACTCCAGGCCCTGCCACTTTCTGTCTCTGGGCAAGTTCATTGCACCTTGGTTTTCCCTTCTGTGAAATACAGATGATGGTACTGATCTCACGGGGCAGTGGGAGGCACAGAGCTTGTCTACTGTCCTGGGGAGCTATTCCAGAATAGCCGTTCCTGATTAACACTATGTGTGGACACGGCTGCCAAGAGAGGGGTGCAAAAGGGGCAGTTCATCCCAGATCTCCCATCTAAGAGGGCCTCCAAACCCATGGAGTATGAGTGGGCAGCAGTGTGACCGGGTGCAATGGGGTGTGAATGCCACTTCAGCTTGGCCTAGCCATGGGGATACTTAGTAACGCTGTGCCCCAGGTCCTACACCACTATCTCAAATTTGGCCCAGCCATGATGAAGTGGTGGCTGGGCAGTGCTGTGGTCCTGTGTGTCGGGTCACAACACCCAGAACGGGGAGCTGGGCCTGGCCCCATGGGACAGGCACTGTCTCTATGGGGTGAGTGCAGGGTGGATTCACTGGCTAATCACCACCACTTTGGCCCCCTGGGGAAGGGTGGGAGACCTCTGTGTCAGATATTGCCCTGGGCCCCCCAAAACCTACACATGTCCCTGTATGTAGACACACTTATTCCAGAATAACAGTGTCCACACACAGGATTAATCAGGAATAGTTAATCTGGTTTAAATCCACACCTTACTTTATTCCAGATTATAGACAAACCCTGAGTCCAAATTTAAAGGTTTTGAGCTCTTTGGCTGGAAGGCCCTAGAGATGGACTACGATTTAGTACGGTATTATAGAGAAGATTTAAAAGACTTTCACATTCACTTAATAGGATTCACTTTTAAAGGCAGTTTCTTCCCTATCCAGCTACAGCCAAGCTGGGCATGAGCCGAGCCTCTGGGATAAGCAGAGATCTGGTGTCAGAGCCACTGGTTTCCCTTGGGAGAATGTTTAAGCAACAAGACACGACAGGGCATGTATTGTGTTGTGTTGTGTTCATTCATGCCTTGTGCACGCTGACGCCAAAGACCAAGCGTTGATATTGCAACTGGGCGTGAAGTAATGCAGGACATGCTTGGTGCCTGGGTGGCTGATTGGGCCTGCATAATACTTGTATTTGAATCAATACAATCAGCTCCCAGCTTCACTCGATTCTGAGCCCAGGTTCACCCACAGATTTGAAAACATCAGTCCAGGCTGCAGTGACAGACTCTTCCTTACTGCCTCACTGGTGTCAAGCAGACGTAACCCACACCTAAGCCATGTGGTGGCGCTATTCCCTCTCCTGCCAGTGGTGTCTGGCCCACACATGTACAAGTTGATGCCTCTCTTATAAGTTTAACAGAACAGAGCCTTTTAGCACAGGCAGTAGCAGCTCATGGGTTAAGACGCAGCGTCCATAGGTTCAATTCCTGAAGCTGCCAATCCACCAAGCAGCAAGATGTTCTACAAACCGAATCAAAAATGGTCTGTTGGTTAAACTCCCCTGTTACATCATGTCCTGCTGTGGCAGCTGACAGGGTGAGGAGGAAGCACCATTTGTCCCCATGTGGCTCCACAGAAGTTCCACCCCAAAGGGGGTGGGATTTGGGAAAGGGCCCCTCCCAGGCTCGTGATGAGAGCACTGTGAGAACTTGAAGAGACTAGATTAGGTAAATCCTGCCCAGTTTGGCCTGGTGTACACCGGGGGGGAGGGGGGTCGATGTAAGATACGCAACTTCAGCTAGGGGAATAGCATCGCTGAAGTCAACTTATCTTACCTCCCGTCCTCCCGGCGCAGGATCAACGGCCGCGGCTCTCCCTGTCGACTCCGCTACCGCCGCTCGTCCTAGTGGCATTCCGGAGTCGACGGGAGCGCGTTCGGGGATCAAGAACAAGACATGATATATCGATCCCCGATAAATCGATCGCTACCCGCCAATCCAGTGGGTAGTCTGGACGTACCCTTTGATTCTAGAGCAGGGGTCGGCAGCCTTTCAGAAGTGCTGTGCCGAGTCTTCATTTATTCACTCTAATTTAAGGTTTCGTGTGCCGGTCATACATTTTAATGTTTTTTAGAAGGTCTCTACAAGTCTATATATTATATAACTAAACTAGTGTTGTATTGTAAAATAAAGGTTTTCAAAATATTTAAGAAGCTTCATTTAAAATTAAATTAAAATGTTGGTCTTATGCCGCCGGCCCGCCAGTATCCCAGACCAGCAGCGGGCTGAGCGGCTCAGCCCACTGCTGCTCAGGAGTTCCATCCGCCAGCTCCTGCCAGCTGGCATCCCGGCTGCCGGACCCGCTCAGCCCACGGCTGGTCTGGGGTCCTGGCCCTGCCCACATACAGTGGGTACCTACCTTCTCCCTGGTTCTGGCCCGTTCTCTTCCTCTCTCTGCACTGAGCTGAGGGTGGGAGTGGACCGAGCACAGGGCTGGGGGTGAAGGGTCCGGCCAGGAGCTAGAATGGGGGAGGGGGCTCAGGGTTAGGGCAGGAGGTTTGGGTGTGGGGGCACTCACATAGTCAGCTCTCATTTGGTGTGAGGGGAGCAGGTGAGAACGTGAGTGGGCGTGCAGGAGCTCCCGTTTGGTGCTCAGGATGGGGGTGGGGATGTGCAGGGTGCATGGGATGTGGGGGGGGGGGCTGGGAATGTGGGGGGTGCAAGAGCCAGGGCAGAGGGCTGGGGGCATGTGAGGGGGGGTGCAAGTGTCAGGGTAGGGGGGCTGGGTATGTGTGGGGGTGCCAGAGTCAGGGCTGGGGTCACGGGAGGGAGTGAAGGAGTCAGAGGGCAGGGTGGTACAGGGCTCAGGGAAGGGGCCTGTGGGGGAGGGGGGGCTGCAGGGCTCAGGGCACAGGGTTGTGGGGGAGGAGGGGTCAGGGCTCAATGACTGCCCCCCCCAAACCCCCAACTCCCCCCGCTCTTTGTCCCAACTACTCCATCCTGGGACCCAACCCCCTATCTAAGCCTCCCTGCCCCTTGTCCCCTGACTGCCCCCCTAGGACTCTACCCCCTACCTGTCCCCTGACTGCCCCAACCCTTATCCACACTCCCACTCCCAGATAGAGCCCCGGGACTCCCATGCCTATCTAATCGCTCCCCGCCCCCTGACAGGACCCCCAGAACTCTGGACCCATTCAACCCCTCCAGCTCCCTGCCTGCCCCAACCCCTCTCCACACCCCTGCCTCGACAGCCCCCCCGAACTCCCAACCCCCCCAGCTCCTTGTGCCTTCACCATCCCCTCCAGAGACCCCCCCTCACCCTAACTGCCCCCCAAGACCCTCCTTGCTCCCTGTCCTGACTGCCCTGACCCCTATCCGTCTCCCACCCCCTAACAGACCCCAGGGACTCCCATGCCCCATCCATCCCCTCCCACTCCCTGACTGCCCCCTCCAGAGACCCCACCCCTAACCACCCCCCCATCCAACCCACTCTGCTCCCTGTCTGCCCCCAACCCTTATCCAAGCCCCGGCCCCGGCCCCCTTACCATGAGGCTCCGGCTCACGCGGAGTTTTGTCGCTGCCGCACGCGCGCAGCCCCGCCCCGCCCTGCCCCTAAGAGCGCTGCGCGCGAGGCGGCGGGACTCCGGATGAGCGAGGAGCCGTTTTCCCTCCCCAGGGAGCCAAACGCTGCCCCGCGGGAGCGCGCAGCCCCAACCCCCCCAGAGCGCTGTGGGCGCGGCGGCAGGACTCATGGGGAAGGCGGAGGAGGGGCGGGCGGCTTGCTGCGCTCCGTCCGGCGCTCCAGCCCAGGAGCGCGGACCCTGCAGCTTGCCGCGTCGGCAGGATTTTTAATGGCACGCTGGGGTCCCGGCAGGCCCCAGCGTGCCATTAAAAATTGGCCCGTGTGCCATCGGTTGCTGACCCCTGTTGTAGAGTTTCACAGAGCGCAAGGGCAGCAGGGGCCACTATTACTGTCTAGTCTGATCACCAGTATAACACAGACCCTAGGACTCCCCTGAATTAACAGTGTCTGACAGTCCCCACACAATTACCTCCCTATCGCCAGTGACACATTAACCAGGCAAACTCATGTGATCACTGCAGAACTGAAACACTAATGGGCCCAGATACCGCAGTGGTGGCTTTATAAGAAATGTGACAGCTAGACTAGGTACAATAGAAAAAAAGAGCCGACAGATTAGCTCAGTGGTTCTCAACCAGAGGCCCGGGTACCCCTGGGTATACACAGAGCTCTTCCAGGGGGTACATAAACTCTCTAAATAGTTGCCTAGTTTTACAACAGGCTACATTAAAAAGTCCTAGCGAAGTCAGTACAAACTAAAATTTCATAGAATGACTTGTTTATATTGCTCTATATACTATACACCGAAATGTAAGTACAGTGTTTATATTCCAATTGATTTATTTTATAATTATAATGGTAACATGAGAAAGTCAGCAATTTTTCAGTAATAGTGAGGCTGTGACACTTTTGTATTTTTATGTTTGATTCTGTAAGCAAGTCGTTTTTGAGTGAGGTGAAACTTGGGGGTACGCCAGACAAATCAGACTCCTGAAAGGGGTACAACAGTCTAGACAAGCTGAGAGCCACTGGATTATTTTATCCCAGGAAAGAACTGTTAATTTAAACTGAAAGTTTAAAACTACTTTAAGGGGGATAAAGTGCAGCCTAGTGAGTAGGGAAGGTGGCCCAGGCATCAGGACTCCTGACTTTGCCACTCTTCTGAGCAAGTCACTTGACTTTACTGTGCCTCAGTTTGCCCAGTTATAAAATGAACGTAATATTTCCACCCTTCACAGGAGGGGGTGAGGCCTCATTAGTTAAAAACTGTTGACGGTGTTAAGATCCTCAGGTAAAATGGAGCCACGGAAGTGCAGCGCATCAGCAGAAGGCCTTTTGCTGCATAAGCTGGCACAGTTTTCTCCCATCCTAACCCCCAGTCTTGAAGGAAGCACCAAATCATACAAAGGAAATGATTTATTTGTAATGAAGAATCCATACAAGCTGGAGACGTGAGTACCAGGGTTGCACTAGTCTATAGGTAGCACAGCTTCACACCCACAAACAATAACAGACACCTGCAAATACACTGGCGTTAAATCCTGGTGCTACATAGTCAGCGAGAGTTTTCCTATGGGCCAGGATTTTAGGGAGTTTAATGCCAGCTTGATTTTCGACAGATGCAGCATGCCTGGCTAGAGAGGAACAGAACTGGGATTTTTCTAACTAGATGCAAGATGGTACCCATAATGTCACTCTTGTTTAGATCCAGGCTATGCCATTGAAATCTATGGCATTGTAGAGGGATACGGGAGGGGTGAATCTGTCCCTGGGAGTTTACCATAGCAATTTTTAAGTGTTCAAATGCAGTCAAGCCATAAGACTGAGCATAGGAGCATGATCACCGAGGGTGTGTGGCCAACTGGATAGGACACCTGTGGGACAGTCAGGAGACATAGTTTCTTTTCCTAGCTCTGCCTATGAGCTTGGACCAGTCACATCCTTGCTCTATGCCTCAGTTTCCCCTCTTACCCCTTTATCTATTTAAATTGCAAGCCCCTTTGGGCAGGGACCGTCTCTTACTATATGTTGGTATAGCACATGGTAGAATGGGGCCCCAACCTTGGTGGAATACTAATAATGTACTTCTAAGGCCTCCTCAGTCTAGACCAAATAGCATAGGGTTACGCTAGAAACGGAGCAATTTATTCCACAATTAATGAATGAATTAAAAGAGTGCCTAAGCATGAGACTGCCCCTTTTCAAAGGGGTGACTCTCACCCCTCTGCACTGAGGACTGCAACTGAATTCCACCCTCTGGAAACATCTAATCGGCTTCCTCATATCCTGAGAATTCTTCCACTCACCATGTTCCTTAGGCACCCAAAATCAGGCCACGATGGTTTCTTTGTAAAGCTGAAGTCTCTGAGATGTTTCAATAAAGCAAGGAGTTTTGGATTTGATCCCTTGTAATGCAGTACCACTCCGGGGACCCTACTAAGGATCAAGGCCCCATTGACTGGCTCAATTGTTCGATGTATTTGATGCATTCTCATGTATGTTTTAAGAGCTGCACTCCTAGATACCTAAAGATTTTCCTAGTCCTAAAATTCAGTTAAAAAAAATTAAAAAGTTTTAGAGCCAGTGCTGCAGCGTATTAAAAGGGATTTATTTCCCCTGCTAAGAACCAAGGGAATGCCTCTAGTGTTCTCTGGATTCCCTGTTCTCCACCTAAAGGGGGCAGTAGTGCACTTTTTACTATTCTGATGGAATGCATCTACTGTGGGTGAAAGCAAGTCCTGGAGGTTTTTATTTTCCCTAGAGATAAACTGAACTCCCGTCCCCCTGAACCTCCAACCGTACATCTCAGGCCCATCTCTAATTTATTTATGAATCGGCTCATCCAGTCCCTCCTCCACCAATTCGATCCCCTACGCCAGGTCCTAGTCCCTAACTTCTGGGTTAACACTGGCATTTTTCTTGCGGTTTTCGCCTCTTCTTCTGGGGGTTGCAGGTTTTCTTGTGAATCACCTTCACCCCGTCCCAGCCTTCCTGAAGATCAATCTCCTTGTTCTTCAGAGCCTCATAGATGGTGTTGGTCAACGTCTCAAAGGCCAAGTCTACATTGGTGTTGCTTTTGGCAGATGTTTCCATGAAACCGATGCCCAGGGAGGCTGCCAGCCCCTCTGCCTCTTCGGTGGAGATTTTGCAGTCTGATTTCAAGTCACTTTTGTGACCAATCAGGAGGAAGATGACCTTCTCCATAATCTGGATGCTGGCCACTTCATGGTACCACTCAATGATGTGCTCGAAGGACTTACGGTTGGTCATGTCGAACACCAGCAGCACTCCTACAGCGTTCCGATAGAAGGATCTGGTGATGCATCTGGGAACACAAATGTAACAACTCAGTGAGCCCTTAACTTTGCTTCTCACCTGCAAATTCCATCCAGGAACTAGGGCTGGTCTTCTAAGGCCCCGCTGGCTTTTACTCACTTTGGACCATGTGTCACCTTGAACCCCACACACAGCTGGTGCCCTGTCCTACTTTGCTGATTGATGACATAAACATTGGGTTTGGGAGAGGTTCCCCACCCCCATCCCATTACCTTTTACATTAGAAATTCAGGTCTTGCCTCTTTTTTTATTTTCCTGGAAGACTCTATGGACAACTAGAGACTAAACTGTGGCCCCAGGCCTGCACCTCAGAGGTATTTGGGTACCTAGTTCCCATTTAGTTCAGTAGGAGTTAGGCACCTAAATACCTTTAAGGATCTGGGCCCCAGAGATGGCAAAGAAATAAATCCTGACGAATTAATCAGGGAAGTGATTTTTAGTCAAAAGTCTTGAAACTCTTTTTATTGTTAACATCTATTTGACTCAAATGTATTGTACACACTAAAGAGAAAAACACTTTTTGTTAAAGATTAAATGTCTTCATCCCTTGAGTAAGGGCTGAGAAACCTTCCAATCCACCTTTCTAGTGCTCCACAGAGCCCTTCAGTAGAACCAGGGAAGACAAGACATGAGGGTCCTGACACTTCTAATGTAAAACACAAGCAGGAAAGAAATGTTTTAGGCTTTCTTCAGACATCATACAAAGACAAATAAGGGCAGATCCCCACTATTTCATCCATCTTTAAGGACCTATATTAAGAGTTTTTCTTCTGGGAGCAGGGCTATCAAAGACTGGCCTTATGGCTTGGCTTCTCTCCTATGATACAGCAAAGCGGCCAAGAAGTCAACATCACTGGCTATGTGAGTGAGGAGTCTCCTTGCACAAGAGGAATCCCTGGGTTATGCAAGACTGATGTAGTAGCTCTGTATTGCTGCCCCGCCCAGTCCTCAGCATGGCCAGGAAAAGGAAGCCATTGTTGCAGTGCCTGTGGTCCCTGGCTGGAGTAATTTAGAGCAGCCCTGAAACATCTCTAAATTGTGCCAAGAGCCGAATCACCCTGACTGGCTCCTGGATCAGGGAACTGCAGAGCTGGCATAAAACCACCTTTGCACCCCACACTTGGACCCAAGTCAAGCGCAGCTCATGTAGACCTTAGAGGCTGGGCTAGGGAGGCATGCTCTAGATTTTAAAACCACACTCCTCACTGTGTTATGGGAGAGCTTGACTAGTGAGGGTTTTCAAGGCCTCTGGTCCAGGGGAGTTAGGCACCTAAATAGGCCCCTATCCTAGGCCCTCCACTAGTTGTTTTATGCTGCATTGGTGTGCTCCATGGAGCGTGTGTGCCATGGGGTGGGGTGTGCCTGGAGTTCAGTGCTAGTTGCTCATTCATTCCTTAGAGGCAATGTCCTCCCATGACCAGAAACTGCAGCGCATAGTAGCGTCATAACTAATATTCACTGCAGCTGTAGCTCCCCAAAGAAGAGTTGATTTCAGTGGGACTGTTTGCAGCGGTAAGAGCTGTTCACCTGCGTAGATCTGCCAGGTCAGGCCCATAACTAGTTATGCCACCTTCAGCCGCTCTTATCTCAACACCCCCCCAACAAACAAGCCTTTCAGCTGATTGGATCCTTTTTCACACACAGAAGAATTGTTTCTCCAGCCTGCAGGAATCACTGAACAAAACCATCCACTCCCCCACACAGCCACCCACAGATCACAACAATAGCAAATCCTGCCTTCTAGACTCCAAGATTCCCCTGTGCTGTAAACTTCATCCACTCTCCTTCCCGCTGCTCTTTCTCCATAAGAAAGCCACGTTCCCAGTAAAAAATGAGTGGGGGGTTACTGGCAGTCAAATAATTGCTGGAATTGACCCTAAGTATAAAAAAAAACTCAAGTTCTCCTATTGCAATGCAAGCATCTCTCACCCGGGCCTCTCAGTGCAAACACACAAGCGTGACTGGGTGACTTCATCATGCACATGATCATGCTACAGCATGACATTGACAAAGCTGTAAAGAAAAGAAAACTGGAAACAAAACCCTTTTTAAAAACAAAACCACCACCCTTGCTCAGGCCATCGGGTGCAGGAAAGAGAAAGCACCAGATCAGGGATGATGTGTGTGTGTTGGGGGTGAAGGAAACCGGTTTGGAGCTGGTGAGCTGGGTCCCCAGTTATGGGTACGTGTGTCCAGTCTGGGGGGCAGGCAGGCACGGGAGGTGGAGGGTTCTCGGTGTGACTCTCACTCTCTGAAGGGATCTGGTCTCTGCGGACTGGATCTCTGTGGTAGATGGGTACGTCTCAGGGATTTCTAAGATTCTTATCTCAGGGCTGTGCCAATGCTAGGACAATTATAACCCTGGGTGGGTGTGCGTGAGTGACTGGAGGGTGGGAATGTGACTCTGGGTGGGAGTGTCTGAGCCCGCAGGGTAAGTGCACTGGATGCTTGGTGTGAAATGGGGCAAGCTGGGTCTCTGGTCCCTCCTCACCTGAATCTCTCCTGGCCGGCCGTGTCCCAAAGCTGCAGCTTCACCTTGATGCCCGGAGGCAGCTCCATCATCTTGCTGTAGAATTCCACGCCCACGGTGGGGCAGGGAGCCGGGCTGAAGGACCCCTCGGCATAGCGCCTTAGCAGGGAGGACTTGCCCACGGTGGAATCCCCTAGGAGGATGATCCGGAACTGGTAGTGCCAGTTGCCATTCAGGTGAGAGACCGGAGGGGGTGGCACCGGCTCCATTCCAAGGAGGGGCAGAGGGACTGGGGCTTGGGGGCACTGGAGCAGCCTTTGAATTAAGATATGGATTCCCCAGAGGAAGCCTTGGGTGAATTGGCCTGGAGGAGGTTACAAACCCAGATTCTGGCCTGGAATGACAGGAGAGAGAGACAAAGGAGAGAGAATTTAACCAGAGGTCTCCACCCTCATCTCATTTACCTCCTCCCACCCCACCCTACTGGAGTCCCCTTTGGGAGCAAAGTTCTGCTATGGGGACAGAGACACTCCCGCATTCCCTTTCCCAGCCTCAGTCCCTATCATCTACCCCCACCCCCAGCCAATAAACAGAAAACTCCTCTGTATCAGATTACCGTCAAGCTCCCAGGAGAGGTGGGGGAGATGCAATTCTAGGAATGTAGCAGTTGCCAGATCTGATCAGACCTGGGGTCCATCTAACCCAGTGTCCTGTCTCTGACAGTGTCCACCACCTGCTGCTTAAAAGGTAGGTGCAAGAAACTCCACAGTGGACAGTTATACCCACAGGAGTTTCTTCCTGACCACAGACAGGTACTGGTTGGTTTATGCCGTGAGACCCATGAGGGTTTATATACCCTCTGCAATGTTTTGTCCAGCCTAATCATAGAATCAATCTCAGGGTTGGAAGGGACCTCAGGAGGTCATCTAGTCCAACACCCTGCTCAAAGCAGGACCAATTCCCTAATGTTGCCTTAGACACTCTAGATAGATGTATTCTTCTTGGGATCTTTCTTTACCTCTTGGGCTAGTCAGTTCCACAGTGTCTCAATTATCCAAATGAATTGAAAGAACACTCCTTGATCTGCATTTGAATGGAGACCCATTCACTCCCATTCACAGGCACTGACAGTCCATGTGGCAACTACAGCAATTACTTATAGGGGAAAGTAAGGTTAGGAAAGAGCTTGGTTTCCTGGTATTCAGTAATGGAAGAACCGTGACCATGTGCCTAGCCAGCTCTCCACAGACCGCCTGCAAGGGCCCCGTGGAGCCCAGTTTGAGAGCTCAGTGTCCGGCAGGAAGCCCAGCAGTGGAAGGATAATGGTCAGTTGGGATTGGTAGTGAGGTTTGCATTACTCTGTACTGACTCCCGGCTGTGTCTTCACTAGGCTTTCCCCCCGGCCCCCTGAACATTTCCCCGGTTGCTATCACCAGTGCAACTCCACTGCTAGCAGCAATGGGGGGAACTGAAGTGTAGACAGGGAGCTGCTCAGAGCTAGTCCACATGGGATGGACCATTGGAATCATCTAGTCAGACAACGTGTCAGATACAGGCCAGCCGCCCCAAGCCCAATCCCATCCGAGCACCTGGATCTGTATTCAAGTCGCACCTGTGCTGCTGTTTTTAGGCGCTAGTTTGGGAAATCAAACCATGAACACTCTTCCTGGAAGGCTGCAATGTATCGCTTATTGCAGAGACTCCAGAAATCTAACACACCCCAGCCAAATACAGAGTGACACAGCAGGCTGCCCCCTAAGGCAGTGAGGCACAACTCACCCCAACTTGCTCCAGGCGGCTTTTGATGCAGATCCCATGCTACCCTCAGAGCCCCCTAACCTGCAAGCAGGAGCAGAAAGGCCCTTCGGATTTAAAGTGACAGCTTGTCATTTCAGCACAGTTCTCAATACACGACATGACATCCTGGATCCGTTTAAGTCAAAGGGACCTTGAGGCATCAACAGGTTCAGCCTCTGGCTTCATTCTCCATCGGGGTTGAAAACAGTTTGGCCTCTAGTCCACGCAAGCAAGCTCGATCCCTGGAGGATCTCTCCATTAATGTGACAGCTTGGCCCTGTCTATCCAGGCAGCTCCATTGTTTGCCCCCAGGATCAGAAGGGACAGAGAGACTCATTAAGAGGGAATTTTCCTAATGCACACAGGGTCCTTGACTTAATTAGGAAAGAGATTATCTGTGAAGAAAATCCAAACACATGGAGCAAAGCAAAGAATGAATCAAATGAACTGATTCAATTGTCTCCAGATAAAAGAGTTCTGAAGACTCTGCAAACAACAGCAGCCTGCTCATTGCCAGGGGTGGGGACAGGGGGAAGGCATGGAGGCCTCCTTGGTTATCTGTCCCCTCCACCCGATGGATCTGGGTAATAAAACATCTTCCTGGGCTAAACGACAGGAGTCAGAGTCAGGAAAGGAAAAAAGTGAGACGGTGGAACAAGGATGTGAACTAATTGAAATGAACGCACTTTGCCTCTGCTCGCCACAGTGGCCGGGTTTTCAAAAGTGCTGAGCACAACAATGCACTGAGGAATTCGCTGAAATCAATGGGAAGTCGATGCTTAAATAACTTTGCAGATCTGAGCCGGCTCTCTTTTGAAAGACTGGCCTCTGACTGGGTGGGTGCTGAACATTTTTGAATAGGTAATCTAATCTAATCTTATCTATCTATCCCCATACACTCATCATCTAATCTAATCTATCAATCAAATTTTAGGGTTTTATCCTGCTGATCATCCCCCTAGAATCTGAGTCTTCCACATTAAAATAGTAATAGTACAGTTACTAGTCTCTTGCGCTGCACCCTGCTTGAGGCAAGGTTGGATTTTGGAGGGGGCCTAGCAGAAGGTGATGGGGGACAGCAAGGAGCTGGGAATAGAAGGGGTTGTTTTGGTGGAAAGGCTTTCTCAAAGAGGAAGGTTTTGCAGCAGTTCCTAATGGTCAGATGCTGGGGGCGCCTGACCCCCTCTGGAAGTTCATTCCATTGCCGGAGCTGCTCACCTGAGAATGCCTTGTCCCTATCTCTCACATGCTTCATCATCTGGCCCCTTGTTTCGTTTGAAGGGAAGATGAGGAGAGGAGATATTTCACCAGCTGCAAAATTTAGGGCTGTCAAGGGCAGTCCAACCTGATACCAGTCATGTCGCTCTCTTGCATGTTGTTGGCTATGAAACTTCCAGCCTGACTCAGGGGCATGGCTCAGGGGAGCTTTGACTTTGAGCTCAGAGGGGATCCACACACGCTAGACCCCAAGGTGACCAAACAAATTTAGTGAATTCCTAAGGCACTAGAAGAGTCATTGCTTCAAATCCCCCTCAGACCCATAGCAAGTAAGGCCACATCTGCACTTAAAACTGTTGCTGCTATAGCAATGTTGGTTGGGATGTGATTTTTTTTAATAACATTTTTATACCAGTAAAAGCCCCAGTGAGGACACAGTTATATTGACCAAATGGCCCTTTTGCTGGCATCAGAGAGTCACCGGGAGATGCTCTGAACTACTCTCTATGAAGCCAGGCAGGACTCTGTGAGTAGCCTGTCTCCTGGGCAAGAAGCTTAAGCAGCTTCGACCTTCCTGGGTCTGACCTCGGAGCAGTCAGCCTCCTCTTCCACACCGTGCGCTTCCCGCAGCGAAGCCGCACAGGCGGGGCTCCTGGGAAAGCCAGAGGATCCTGCACCCCAACTCCACAGTCAGACGTGACTCTCAACCAGCTGGTAAAACAGAAGGTTTAGTAGTCGACAGGACACAGTGTAGAACAGAGCTTGCTCTTACAGACATCAGTGACTTTCAGCCAAGTCCATCTTGGGAATCCTAGACCAGATGCCCTGGATTCCCCCTGTTCCAGTCCCTACCACGCAGACTGCCAACCTCCCGCTACCTGACCTCTGACATCCCCCTTGATGCTCCTCCTCCTTCTCTTTGTCTCCTTCTGGGCAAAAGGTGTCACCTGGTTGCATCCCCCGTCCTGGGACTCAGGTTATATAGGTGCAAATAGCTGGGCAGTCTCACCACCAAGTCCCACCACCTAAGTATTCGTGCAGTCCACAGGGAAACGAAGGTACACACAGTATTAGTATAGAACAGGAAGATTCACTTGCAACATAACAAGATGAATAAACCCCACTTCCTCACAGCGGCTACACCTTATTTTGTTCAGGGAACTGATATAATCTATGCTGGCAAAAGCACTGCTTTGCAATATATGCTGCATCTCCCCTCTGTGGCAAACCATTTCTAGTACAGACCAGGCCTAAGGCTGAAGTGGATACATTTGGCACTGAAGTTTGTAGGAGTGGCACCCAACTTACGCCAGGGCTGTCCTGAGTGCTAGAAGTTGCTTCCATCTGGTATGAGCTGTGGGCTCTCCAGCATGTTCCTCTTAAACAAGTGTTCCAGGCTCACAAACATCTCTGAGGCGGCTAACCAGCCGCCCCCGCAGGCAGTGGCAATGGAGAGGTAGCTATGTACTAAGTGAGCCATGGAGACTACGCTCCCCGTCTCACGGTGGTGGGAAATCTGCCCTGCTACTGCTGTAGCTTATCTGCAGATAAGGGATTTCAGTCTTCAGGGCTGGCACCCTCTCCTTCTGGCATTGGCCAAGGCACCCCCTCCAATCAGTCCAGCAAGTTAGATGGGGGGCATCCCCTTGGACTGTGGGGCTTTTTTCCCCCTATTCCCTTGTCTGTTCATGTACCCATTCTCTGAGCAGCACCCACTGACTCCAGGCTCCTACTCAGATCATTGGGCACTGTCTGGGGTTCTCTGCTCAGTGTCACCCTCTGGATCCTTTATGTGACCCTATGACTTGCACCCCTATCCCTATTGTTCATAATCAGTTTAGTTCTGGGCTCTTCTGCGGCCCCTCCCTTAGCTGAGTGGGTGGCCTTCTATAGCCACCACCCAACAGGTTGGCCCCAGCATGGGCAGTAAGGAATTCATGTTAAATGCTCTCAGTCCCCCAGGTTTAACTGCAGAAAGGGACAGGGTACAAAGGAGGGGAACAGACAGGGTTACTTTCCTGTATGTCGGTTTGCAGCTCTCCCCTTTCTGCACCTTGGGAGCAAGAAGGATGGAGCTGGGGGCAGAGCACTTCATGAAGCATCTGTAATAGACGCTGTTCTGTCTCCACACCAGCTTCCTGTCACCTGATAGCATCAGGAGCAGTTCCTTTACTACAAAGGTCTTTGCAACTAGGGAAGGCTGAGCAAAAGGCTGACAATGCTGGACACAGGCCGCTCCTTCAAGCACAGCATGGGAGGGGGAAGGTTTCCTGGGGCAGCAGTTCTTATGCAACAGATCAACCTTTCCTTTCCTCACTCCAGCTGAGGCTCTCAAAGCACTTTGCAGACCTCAATAAGTCAACACACCTGCCTAGGAAATAATATTGTTAAATCTTTATCCATTTTATAGAGATGGTAGCAGGGGCCACCCAATGAGACATGGCAGAAATGGGAAGTGAATGCAAGTCTCCTGTTGGAGGCCCATTCGCCCTCTTTAGCCACAACCCGATCTTTTACCATTTGATATTTCTAGGCTGAGATTTTTTTGCAGCAAATGGATGCCTGAATCTAGGCTTCCAAATCCATCTTTAGGCATCTAAATGGCTTCACTCTGAGTACCAGTCAGCAAAGGGAGGCAAACATGGTCTCCCAGCTGCTTTCAGGGGAGGGAGAATAGCAGCTCTCACACCTATGCTTATGGGGCTGGGGGGGGAATACAGCCCTCCCCCATCCCCCTCACTTCCTGGGGTGGGAAATGCTGATTCCACCTACTCTTTTAGGATGGAAACTGCCTCAGCAGCATTTTCAGGGAAGAAACACAACCTCAGCCCCAGGCTTGCTGCAAGGGGCAGGTGCCCCCCATCTCCAGAATTGTAATGAGGGGAGGGGAGGGAAGGAAAGGAAAATGTGTCTCCTCATGCTTTTGGGGGAAGTGTGTGTGAAATCCTTCCCACCCAGTTTAGGTGTTGAGGGAAAATGCAGCCCACACCCACATTGACAGGGTTGGGAAAGGTGGTAAGTGGCCCCCACCCATTTCAGGCTTTTACAAACAGAATATACAACTGGGGTGAAGATCTGTGGTGGGTGAGGGTTACCTGCTGATGGACTAAATTTCCCATCTATCATCTTATCCAAGGGTTCTATTCTGCTGCCCATCACCAGTGCATCTGAGCATGTAAAATCAATAGCAACAGTGAAGTCCCTATTAACCTGCAGCACCCTGTGTGACAACTGACAGTTGCCTTCTTCCCCATTCTCATTTCAATGTACCTGCTACTGAAGGGTCACTAGTTTGCAAAGACAAATCATCACTTAGGCCTTGTCTACACTACAGCTGCTACAATGGCAGTTACAGTGCTGCAGCTGTAACTGTACTGTGCTGTGCTTTCAGTTCTGCCACTGCTCTGAGTCTCCATCCCTGTCTTACATGGATTTTCAATTCAGACAGTGGATGGAAACCCACTCACCCGTTACCACCACAGCCACCTACAAGGTCAGGAAAACCTTAACGCACTTATTTTGACTGTCTACTGTTCAGAGTACTCTTGTTAATCTGGGAACATGTACTTTTACACGCCTAGCTTACACAGACCTTTTCTTCATTAGATCTCAACATGCTTAAAAAAAAAAAGAATATTGTAGCTTGGGAAATAGAGGCACAGAAGCATAGTGATTTTCCCAGCTCATGCTTTCTCAGTCTGCTGGTCAGCACCCAAAACTGGGTCACCAGAATGTATCAAATGTTTCATAGCTCAGTGGTTTGAGCATTGGCCTGCTGAACCCAGGGTTGTGAGTTCAATCCTTGAGGAGGCCACTTAGAGATCTGGGGCAAAATCAGTACTTGGTCCTGCTAGTGAAGAAAGGAGGCTGGACTCAATGACCCTTTGGGGTCCCTTTCAGTTCTATGAGGTATCTCCATATATTATTAGAGCAGAGAACAGAAAAATCAGACCATAGGCGACTCAATTTAATTACCAACTGAAATTATGAACAGAAAAGTCTGAGGCAAAAGTTTGACTGCTGCATTTATTATTTCCTGATGTTTTATTTCCAGATTCCCTACACAGGTGAGTTTTTACTAAGAACACAAGCTCTGGAAAGGACAGTCCTTGTGTTGTGTACTTATACAGATGCAGCTGAACCTGTAAACAATTTCTCATGATGTGAATAGTATGAGATGATTTTCATACGCAAGAGAAGGGATGGGCCCTGCCCTGTAGAGCTTGCAGCCTAAGGACAGGCAGACCGAGGTAAGAAAATTCCTTTTCCCTGTGCAGGACAATGTTCTCTTTAGGAAGCAGAAACATTGCGTTTAAGAGGGACTGAAAGTTGGAGGGGACAGTCCAGTCCCAGCTCAAGTTTCTCAGCTCTGTTCCACTTTCATCTGGAAATAAAATAAAAACAGATAGGTAGCTATGGGATGAAGCTTGTAGCCAGACTCCCTGCTAGACCCAACTCACCAGGTAGTGATTTTTAACAGAACAGGTGGGCTCTGTTTATGATGGGTGCCTGGCCTCAGCCCCATATCCGCAGGATTCATCCAACAGTCACCATTTAAAAAGGAGTCATCACTGACCAGGCAGAGTCAAGCAGAGGTCTGTCTGTGGCTGTACATTGAGAGGCTAACAGGCAGTGTTGGTGTAGTTTCTGCAAAAACCAAGCTAGTCACAGGGTGACATTTCTAGCTCTTATGGTTGCAGAGAAAAAAAAACCCCACCTCCCCAGTGCCAGAGCCTTCTCTATGCAATTTAAGTATAGCTGGTAAAAAGGGTCTTCTGGAACATTGTAAAGCAGCCACCAGTGCTCTGAGTAGAGCAGTCCTACTCCCTGAGATATGGGGCCAGATCCTCAGCTGGTGGAAACTCGAGTTTTACATGAATGTCAATAGTGCTAAGCTGATTTACATCAGCTGAGGATTTGTCCTATGGCTTGCAGGACTGCAACCTGGAATCTGTCTACAGATGCAGTTAATTTCAGAAGTCCTTGTACAGTTCAGATGGTGACCGTTAAGGTCATTTAAGATGCCAGAAGCCCCAGGGACATCAGCCCCAGGAGGCAAGTTAACGATCAAGGTTTTTGAAGCTGTTGCCATTTCATATATGGGGTGCATGCACGTCATGTTTTAATACCAGTTCAGAGTCAAATCAGATGCAGAACAGATTCCATTGAGTTAGTTGTCAGGGTTGGCAAACATGAGAATTACTAGCTCAGTGGCTCTTCAGCTCAGTTATTTGGAAGCTTACTTTGCCCATCCATGGGTCTTTCCGGAGTTCCAGCCCCTTGGGAGACACCATCATGTTCCACTAGGTGGCAAGACTTCCTAGCCAGTCCATTAGCTCGCCTTGGCAGCATCAGCTTCTTTCACTTAGCAAGAGATTCCTGCAAAAGGCAAAAATGGAACTGCAATTAGATCAGAAGTGCACAGGCCTTTATGTACAGAAGAATGCACCAAATCAGCACGAATGCAGCCAAAACACCAGCACCTCCAAAATTCAAAGAGGAGAGGGGGAAGCATGATCTAACGATCCCTTCTCGCCTTAATTTATTAGCACGTTCCAAAAGAAAGTTGCATTGAGCAGTTTAAGATATTTACCTATAGCTCCCCCCCACCCCCGAAACGATACAGATTTACATTTCGCCCAGGGCTTTGCAGATACATTGCTGTGTTCCAAGCCAGCCCCTCTCAGTGCAGGGCTGTTCTGGCAGAGAGAATGAGACCAACTTGCATTTTACTTTGCCTCTTTTTTTGACCGTGAGATCAGTGTTCAGATCTTATGGGAAAGGGATCTGGAAGTGAAGGAAGCTGCACTTCTGCACTGAATGGAGTTGTCAATCTCACCTTGCACAATAGCTGCTGTGTGCCCACTTCATTCCATCCAGCAAGCGAGAGACCTCAGCAACTGTCTGGGTTTTGAAGGGCGCCTGCAGACCAGCCCTAGGAAACAGATTTGCACCACCATCCTTACACCCAGTGAAGAACAGGGCTGTATGCCACAGAACTAGGAACTCATGCAACTAAGGGCCTCTAAACAAAAGCACCCCATCAAAGAAGCCAATGCCCCCCAAGTGAAAGCTTATAGGAGAGGCGAGTGACAGCCATCAGCACACAGGGCTTAGCTGCCAAAGTCTCTCCTCCTTGTTCTTGCATGTAGTTGGAGATCCTGTGGCTATTTCACTGAGCCACAGCTCTTGGTTTTACATGCACTGCAAATGCTCAGCACTGATGAGGCTCATTACAGCTGCTGGAGGGATGGGGAGATTAGAGGATAGGTAACATGGCAAAAGCAGTGGACAAAGCACTGGACTGAGACTCAGAAGACTTGGGTTCTATTCCCACCACTGGCCAAGCTTGGGCAAGTTCCTGCCACTGTTTGTGCCAGTTTCCATATCTGTAAAATGGGGATAACACCAACTTTTATCCCGAACATGAGAGACAGAGAAACGGTCACTAGAACATGGGATGGAAACCACTTGCTGTGGTTTGCAACTAGCTCATTTAGTATTTTGCCTTCAGTCCACCCCCAATCTAGCTGCTCTGCAACAGATGGTTGCTCCTACTCAGACAATAACCAGATCCATAAGCAGAGCAACATCTCACACTCACCTGCTGGACTCCGCCGCAATCTCCAGGACAGGGGCACCAGCTCCTCACCTGAAGAGGGAGAAAAAAAAAACCAATAGCCCATTAGCCCACCACAATCTCAGTCTTACGGACACTAAGTGTGACTGGAACAGGAAATAGCCTCTTAAGAGGAAGCAAAGCAAAGCATGGTTATTGCATATCCCTCTCTGCTCCCCTTTCAGAAAGCACACCCGATAACCACATGGCATTCAACAGCCGTTTCTCTTCCATAGAATGGGGCCCAACCATTTCAGGCTGAATCTACGAACAACTTTTATGACTGCCACAGGCTTCCAGAACCACCCCCTTCCCAACAACAGGGAAGCCTGAAAATAAATGGTCCTCAAGACAGTCCTACAAGTAGATAGAGGCCCTTCTCCCATCCCTAGACACCTCCGGGTCAGGTAAGGCCCATGCAGACACTCCTAGCACATGTATTTTCCTGAAATGTTGCTGGACAGTTACAATGGAACAAACTGAACAGCGACCGTCGAGGAAAACAGGTCACTTTTGGCTCCCTTTTGACTACGTCAGCTACGCAAAAGAGACAGACGCAGCTTCGATAGGGCCGTGGGAATGTCAGAAGGTTTCCGGGGGAAGGCAAACAAAGCATGGCCAATTATTGTTGGCTTCCTTAACCACCCTGCTCAACTTACCTGCTGACCCAAGAGAAGCACCCCCTCATCCTACCCCCCAGCAGGGTGTCCAGCAAGACACTTACTCTGTGGGGAAAGCAAGTGAACAATGCCAGGCTCATGTTTGAATGGTTCCAGCATCTCAAGGCTCTGTCCCAGCCCATGCACAGACACCAGGTGAGATCTGGAAGAAAGGAATGGCAGGATCAATGAGGATAAAATTGATCTCTAGTAAATAATCCATATATCATTACCATTTTCTAACGTACAAAAATGTAAATTAATGATAATTTAGTATTAAGCTACACAATTGGTTCAATACAGGTGTATAGTTACTCTCCTAGGTAGCAAAAAGATGTATCAAATCTAGTGTAAAGGCTCCATTTAGTTTTAGATCAACCCCGTGAGCCTGTGCCTCTCTTTAGAAATGTAAATGAAGTACAAATGGAAAAGATTATTAAAATCAATGATTTAAATTGAGGCTTTAATGGGGGCAAGGGTAATCATTTCTCCATTTTAATGGACCCTCCTCTTCTCTCCCTCCCACTGCTCTTTCCTGAAAGGCTAAAATGCAGACCTGTCTCCATATAAGACTGTCTAACCTAAACACGGATTTTAATCCACTTCCCTATGCCACCTTCCCCCACTCTCCACAACTAAGTCCAGCATGGGGCCTTCATATCAGTAATGCAGCATTTAACTCCTCCTGGGTTTACCACCAAGCATCAGAGCTAGTTAACAATTTGGCATTAGCTGATTAAGCCCAATTTTGCTGGCATCACATTAAAGCCAGTTGAATCACAGTAGGGTAAAGCCACCGAGTGCAGAAATTTGGCCCTGTATCACTGCTGTGCACAAAACACACTCACCTAGTGAAACACCTTACTCACTACCATCCCCTTTTCCACTCCGCCAGACACCAGAAAGGCGCTTCTGGACAAACACAGGCCTCTGCCCATTTGCAGAGACACAGCTTCCTGCAACGCTGCATTTCTGGGCACAAAACCACCACCCCCACTGCTGGGCATCTGCCTTCGCAAACACGCTGTTTGGCTGATCAGCTGCCTCTTCCGCAGGCTAGTGGGGCTAGACCACAGGCAGGGCTTACTTAATTCCTGTCCTACCTCCGGGCACAACTGTAAAATATCCACATTGCTTGAAGCCCAGAACCTCTTTAGTTACAAATTAACCAACAAATACAGGAGACCCTTTGAGGCACATAGTGAGGTGCTCTCCTCAATGACACCCCCCGCCCCCCCACAACAGAGCCTCTCCCAGCTCCCGGCCTCCCTGGATTTATTGCTAAACAGCCCTTGAAGTTTCCCCAGCCGTAGAGCCCTGCAAATCCCCTGGGGTATCCGCTTTATATCCGTGGACAGGTTGAGGAAATTGTGGTGCAGACCCTCTACCGGCCGGGTCGCTGGCCCCCAGTCCAGGGCAGGTGGAGGAGTCCAGAGGGGCGCCTCGGAACCGCAGCCTGGCCTGGGTGAGCAGAGCCCTGCAAACCCACAGGCCGTTTTTGCGGCTCGGATGCGGATGCACGGCTTTTTGTACCCGTGCACGGCTCTACCCAGCTGCCCCCTGCGATGATCCGCGCTTCCCGCCCCAGGCAGGTGGGAATCCAGCCCGGAGCCCCATTCCGCGGGACTCTTTGTATTTCCACCCCCCGAAAATATGACAGCCCAACCCGCCCCCCGGAAAGCTGAGCCGCTCCAGGGCAGCTGGCAAGGGGCAGAGCCCCCAGCCGCCCCCGGAGGAGAGAGGATGGCGACGGATTGCAAACGCCCCCGGGCCTTACCCGAGCGATTTGCCCCGCAAACTCCCAGCTTCGGACCGCCACGGGAAAGAGCGAAGCGCTTCCGAGACGCGGCTTTTAAGGGCCGGCCCTGCCAGCGGCGACGTTCTGATTGGCTCCTCCGCGGGGCCGTCCTCCAAAGCCTTCTGGGAGCTGTAGTTCAACCCGCTGGCCCCCCTTGTAGCCACGCAGTCCGGGTGGCTGCCTGTCTTTGGCCTGTAACTAGCACAGGGACATGGAGGTTGCAAAGTCAGGCAGCTCTAGAGCTGAGGCTGCCTGTGTCATCTGAATTCCCACCCCCACCCCCCTTGTGCATATGCAGTAGGATACAGACAGGGCTGACCAGAGGGAGGGGAAGCCAGTACAAATTAGGGGGCCCGGCCGTCTGGAAGGGGCCCCGGCATCTGGCTTCGTCGGCCCTGTTTAGCCAGTCCACCCTTGCTGGGGGGCCTGAAAAATTTTTTTCACAGGGGCCCAAACCCGTTCTCGGCGGTCCTGGATACAGACTTTAATTATACCATCACCTGCGATTTCTTCCACAGGACCCCTGCCTCCTTCAGGTTTTACTGTGGGGTTCTTCACCCTTGAAAAAGTCTGGGGGTGATGCAGTAGCCCACTGCCCTCTCCGCCAAAATGTGCGTGTATGGGGGAAGGGTGTGTGCCTCTCATCTGCCCACAAGACATTTTCCATACATACCCCTATTCCAAAAGCACAAGAAAGTGAGGTTTTCCCCAACCCCTGCCTTCTGAAACAATTGGGTGAGATTTCCAGTCTACCACCCTATGGCAACCTCCCTCCCCCCCCAAAAAAATACATGGGGACTGAATTCCACCCCAAAAGCATTCCACCACTCCTTCCCCCAGGATACCTTGACTGTTGCCATTTCCCTGGATACAGGGACTGAACTGACACTCATAACTTGAACTCTGTCTGAAAAGTTGGCGAACAGAATTGTCTTCAAAATGTTAAAGGGGAAAAAAGACCACGTTCCATGTTGTCCAAAAGAGAGAGATTGGTCACGTCACAGCCTAAAGAGTGTAGGTTATTTGGAATTCCAAAGGGGGGCAAAGAAATCACTCACAAATCATGCCATTTACGTTGTGCCTGAATTGAAGGTCACTGTGGTTATTGAATTAGATCTCCTGATTGGACTAAGAGCCTCTACTGATATTAATAACATCCTATGGTCAAGAAGTCAAGTGGTATGCTAGAAGAGCTTGCAATCCCACCAGTTTGCCAGCTGGTAACAGAGGCCTCAGCTGCATACTTCTAACGCCTGCAACTTCTCCATGTGTGTATGGGGCGCTGGGGGAGAGACATAACATGTCAACACCAGTGAAATAAACATTCAATATTATATTAGCTGTGTAAGATGCAATTGGTTTAATCCTGGGTATAGTATGAGCCACTTGCTATGAGACAAGGAGTATGAGCTTGTCCTGCAAACAGAGACTACCATGCAGAATGTTCTTAGATAAAACAAAGCCATTTGCACCTTTCCCACAGAAGCATCTTGTCACTTCTGAATAATGTAATACTTTGCCGGCAGGCAGAAAAGATGAAAGCAGCACCCTGATTGGTTTTACAGGGCAATGAATAAACTACAGAATGCAGTGTGTTTTAATGGGAGCTGCCACTGATTTCTTGCTTTGAGTGAGATGAACAAAAATTAGAATTTAGTTTACTCCATGCAGGCAGTCTGTTGTGTCTCGGGCTATACCGAATGCTAATAAATCTGGGCTTTTTCTGTAGACATCTGAAAAAATTGTCCGTGTTATTAAGACAACATTTCATTTGGCTTCCACCTGACCAGTGGACACCAGGACACTGGAAGTTTTGCAACACTGCATTAAAGGCCCCTCTGTGCTCCGATGCGGAGCTGGAGAAGACAGAAGAGAAAATAAATGAGGACTAAGAGAAAAGGTGCTGCAGATGAAGGATGAATGACTCTCCAGAAGGCTGGGGTGGATAATTCAACATTTCCGCCCACAAAAAAATGCTGGGGAAGATTGCCCCGAGACTATCACCACTGCCCCCCTCCACTTCCAAAAAAAAGTCTGTCTGGGATTCATGATTGCTCTCTCCCATCCCAAAAGGCAGGGGTGCAAGGATTGCCCACTTTTCCACCTCCCCCTGAGGCTATGGTGGGGAACCTGTCTCTGCTCTCTACTCCCTTACCAAGACCTGGGACACCCCCACCCCCGGCGCGAGGACATGGCGGAGAATCAACTTTTTTCTCTTTGCCCTTCCCCCTTGCCTGAGGCAGTGAATCTGTCCATTTGTCCAGTGCCCAGGGACAGTGGTTCTCAACCTTTCCAGGCTCTTGGACCCCTTTCAGGAGTCTGATTTCAGCCCTGCTGCCCGGGGCTCAAGCTGAAGCATGTAGCTTAGCTGTGTGCCCACGCAACTGTCCTGCTTGCCACCCCCTAATGCCAATCCTGCACTTGCAGCCCCCCTAAACCTGTCCCATGACCACTTTCAGGGTGGCAAACCCCTGGTTGAGAAACACTGATATAGTATGTAAAGCAGCATTAACAAGTCACTGTATGAAATTTTACTTTGTTTTGACTTCGCCAGAGCTTTGTACATAACCTGTTGTAAAACTAGGCAAATATCTAGATAAGTTGACATACCTTTTGGAAGACCTTTGCGTACCTCCGGTTGAATCCCACTGCCCAGGGACACCCGTATACCCATCCAAACATTGCAGTGGGGAATTGCCTCTCCTTACTCCCCATTAGGGTGTGATCAGCCACTTACACTGGAAGAGGGAAGCTAAGGGAGGGATTGCTATCACCCTCCCTTCTCTATACTCATTTCAGAGAGTTCCCGACCAGTAAATAACCTCAGCACAGCCCCTAGGCTCACAGCAGTTCCTCTTCTAGAGGAAAGGGTGAGCTATATCAGGCTCTATACAAATCAACTGACAGGTTTCTCGAGGAATTCTTGCTGGTTTCTGTACCTACCTACTTCCTCCAAAACATTTTCAGGCTTCCATACGAGTTCCCAGAATTGCTCTGCATCTAGATAGCTGTCCCCTCCCATCACTAGACATCTCAGGTAACAGTGCAGCTGGCCAACGGAACAAACTGGACAGGGACAGTAAAGAAAAATGAGTCATTCTTGGCTTCTTTTCAACTATGCCAGCTCTAGGAGTGCTGTGGATTTGATAGCAGCGTGGTCAGTTAAAAATGATTGCAGTGGGTGAAAGATACTACACTGCACCCACCTGCCCTTCCTCCTCTAAACAAAGGGATTTTAAAGGGGTTCCCATGTCGTTTCCCTTTATTCTCCATTCTCCTGCAAGCCCCCCGCCCTTGTGACAGGGTACACCAGGAGGACAAGATATTAGGTCTGGCTTAGCCATCCATTAGGAAATATTAGCTAGGATTGCAGCACTGATCAGCCTTATAACTGTCGCATGTATTGATGTTAATAAAACAGGTACATTTCAGGCGTAGCCTCAGGTCATCTGCAGCAAACAGATTAACCCAGGAGGGCTAAACTATGAAATCACAGCCCAGGAACAATTTTTTTCCTTCGTGTAGGGCAAGAGAGAATAAGGTATTCAGAACATTATTATTGCAGCTTGTTATATGAACACTCAATCAAAAGCATTAAGCAACAGGCTAGTACAGACCTCTTTGAGTCACTGCTAAAATTCCATTCTACTGAAGTGAAACCTCAGAAACAAAAGGGAGACAGTCTGCCATGTAACACTGCTGGTCAGTTACATCAGCAGAAAAATGTACTCAGCTTCCTCCCACCAGTCCAACTGTACTAACCACAAAAGGTGTCTTCACAGAACACTCAGATCCTTAAGCCCAGTACAATCATAGCTCAAGACACTGTTAACATTCAACTGGGCAAGTAAAGGTGGTGGTGGGAGACCTATGTATATACATAGACATGCCAAGAATGTAGAGGTCCTATATTTCCCTTACTGTCACTCATTTAAAACAATACTGAACATGTAAGTCGCAGTTGCCTCATGAAACATCACATCATGTTTACTATTTGCATTGCACTTGATAAAAAACAGACTGATCTGTATTCTAATTACAGAAAGAGCCTTGTCACAGCAGCAGGTTCGTTGAGGAGGTCAGACTAGATGATCATAAAGGTTCCTTCTGACCTTAAGTCTATGAATCTATAAGTGCACCTCTACCCGGATATAACAAGACCCGATATAACATGAATTTGGATATAACGTGGTAAAGCAGCACTCCGGGGGGGCAAGGCTGCACACTCTAATGGATCAATCAAGTTCGATATAACGCGGTTTCACCTATAACGTGGCAAGATTTTTTGGCTCCCGAGGACAGTGTTATATCGAGGTAGCGGTGTACATAGCTTTTGCTGCAAATTTCTGCATCAGCAGGGATAGAGGGGCAATTAAATTCTTCTTAGTCGCAATTAGTTACCAAATGCTTTCCTGGGAGATGTTTATTGCAGGTAGTTTGTCTGCTCCTATTTCACGAAGACTATATGGCACTGAAGCCTGAAAAGGGCTTATAATATACTAGTATGTACATAAGTGCCTTTTCTTTCTGTCACACCTAATACAACACAGCATAAGCTTAAGTACATTGCTACCCCATCCAGCATATACAACAGCAATTAGAAAACTGTCTTTCATGCGACTGGCACCTTGGAAGTTACACAATATATTTAATTACATTGTTCTGACCCGTTTCTCATTCATTATTTTAAATTTTACTTTTAAAACATTCACCCAGACAGGACAGGAAAAGTAAAGTCTAGAATCTTAACGGCCCGTCAAGGGCTGTCCATATCAATGGACTGTTGTAGACAGAACCACGTTTAAATGGGATTGCTGTTAGCAACATTATAAACTGTTCCTCTGACCACTGGGGGAGAAATTCCTCACACATACATCAAGACCTAGGCAAGCAAAACTGTGCTAATGGCTAGGTAGAGAGCATGAGCCTACGATAGTTTCATACTACTACTCATCCTCTCCATTTCCTAAAAAACCCTCCCTGTCCAGATTGCTCAAGATCATAGTGCCAGAAGCCTGGTAGCGCTACATTGGTGTATAGATAAAGTATAGCAAAAGCCTCTGTCTACATGTTTTTCCCTGTGATCTACAGCCACCTTACCCATTCCATGTTGAGTCATTGAGACGTTTGAGTGGTGATTGATGGTGATTTTTTAAAGAACATATTTACTGAAAGTAGTTTCATGTGAGTATAAGACAGTTAAATGAGTAGAAACACAGAGAAGAGCAGGGTCCAAAATGCAAAGGATAATTTTACTTAAAAGACCAATTTTTTTTTATTGTATATTGGAGAAGAGTCTTTCCCCTGTGCCATCTTGTTTAAAGTTTATAAATTACAATTCCCCAAGAAGTATTAAGAGTTCATTTCGAGACCAAAGGAATAAAACTGTTGCAGTTCTAATTTTCACCATGAATAAAAGCTACCACGATGCTCCTCCAATACTCATTGTGTACAGGAAATGCCACAGTCTCCCTGTACTTTGAGTCAGAGACCTGGGTGGAAGAGGGGCCATCCCTTCACTACTGCAGGTTCCAGGGACAGCGTAGGAGTCTGGTGCCCGCTGGCTTGTCGTGTAGAGACAATGCCTCTGCAATGAGGCTATAACATGGCTGGAATCTCTGAAGAGACAGTGTCCAAAGGCTGCCAGTGACAGTCCATCAAGGCATCATAGAGTTCTTCACTCTGTTCCATAAACTGTTTGTTTGCTTCTGTCACGTCCATCTGAGGCATTGGATCTAAAAGAGAAAAGAAACAAGGCATCAATGGGTCACATACAAATTGTGCTTACAAATAACTAACATGAATTGTATTGAAACAAATGCAGAGGTTCACTATACATTCCTGGCACTTGCAAGAGAACTTTCAACCTGAGCATCTGAAAATCTTCACAGTCATAGACTTTAATGACAGAAGAAACTGTCATGATCATTTACTCTGACCTCCTGCACATCACAGACCACAGAACTTCACCCACCTACTCCTGTAACAGACCCATAACTTCTGGCTGAGTTACTGAAGTCCTCAAATCTTGATTTAAAGACAAAATGACAGAGAATCCACCATTTACTCTACTGCAAACCAGAAAGTGACCCATGCTGCTGCTGAAGGCAAAAAAACCCCTAGGGTCTCTGTCAATCTGACCACGGGAAAATTCCTTCCTGACCCAAAGTATGATGATCAGTTAGACCCTGAGCATGTGGGCGAGACCCACCAGCCGGAAACCTGGGAAAGAATTCTCTGAACCCTCCCATCTAGTCTCCCATCTCTAGCCACTGGAGGTATTTGCTAATAGCTGTTGTGGATGGACCATATGCCATTGCAGATAACCTCATTATACCATCCCCTCCATAAACAAGTCTTGAAACAAGTCAGTTTTTTGTTCCCCACTACTTTCCTTTGAAGGCTGTTCCAGAACTTCACTCTTCTGATGGTTAGAAGCATTAGTCTAATTTCAAGTCTACACTTGCTGATGGCCAGTTTATATCCAAACTCTCCTAGACTTCTGAAGGAATGTGGTTCTTTAATTGTATGCAGCGACAGATGTGGCTGGCCCTGGGGTCAGGGCTGCTCCAGAAGTGGCTGGTATGGCTGGCTGCAGAGCTGCTCCAGCAGCGGTTGGTGTGGCTGTCCCCAGGGCCAGCTGCTCAGCAGCTCTAGGGTCAGCAACACTGGCCGCTGCAGAAGTCAGAGAGGTCTCAGGAAGTCACGGAATCTGTGACTTCTGCCACCTCCAAGACAAACACGGAGCCCGGTTCATGACGTCTACAACCTGTTCTTCTATCAGGTCCTCGCTGCTTACCAAAACTAAAGCTAAAATGGCATCACTTCTTGTTGGTTCATGACTATTTAAGTAAAGAAATCTGTCAGTTATCACATCCATGGGCCCTATGATTATTAGTAGTACTTGTCCTCCAATTTATAGCTGGGAAATTAAAGTCTCCTAAAATCACACAATTCCCAGTAGTATGAACTGAGCAAGTGGCACAACACCCCTGTGAGGTAGGTCTGAACAGGGTCCCTATTTTACATTCAGAGAAAATGTTTGTAAAGCACTTTGAAATTGAACAGCAAAGCGTAATGTGCTGACATTCTATTACTACAAAAAATGTAAACTTTAAAGGGACCTGTGAGGTTGAGTTAGCCGTGTACTTGGACTGGCAAAAAACAAATTAAAAAATCCCAGAAATATTTCCACTCTAAAAAATCCAACCAACTGGATTTAATATGCTCCTGTCACATATGCAACCCAAAGATTACATTATCAGGTTAGCACAAGCGCCAGCAAAGTGCATGCGTCAGAGAATGAAGTGAAATTGACTGGTCCATTGAAATGGAAAAAAAGAAAAAACAGACCATAGAAGTGTAAAAATTCGATTGTAATAATGCTGCATTTTTATCAGATTAGACATGAACAGATCACGTGAGGAATATTTAAAAATATTATTAGATAATATATTTATGTGTTTTGTATAAAATTCAACATCTAAATACAGGGCAAGTTTAGTCAGCAAGAAAACCCCCCACAACAGAGGTACTCTAATTGGTGCTTTGCTGTATCAATATCAGAGGAGAGGAATTATCTTATATTATGAAATATTTTAAGAAACAAAGAGGGCTTTCCAGTTAAGTGATGTCATACTCATATAGACCCTTGTATACATAAAAAAATAAAAAAGTCAAGCAGCCAGATCCTTTACATTTAAAAGAGGGAGACATCCTATAAGTTGCACACTCAGCACATGACTATTAGAGTGAACATCACACAAAAATTGTTGCTGCTTCCTGATTAAATATAAAAGGATAGTGATACCCTGAACAAACAGAATACGCAGCTGGGGTGGTTTTATAACAGAGAAGATTTATTAAAGGAAGGACAATATCTTTTGATCTGCACATGATTTAAGTTCATATTTTCAAGGGTGGAAGGGTATAAGCACTATTCCATACAATCCTCTCAATGCTAGCGAAGACAATTAGTCTGTGCCCCGGCAAGGCTCAAGACTGGAACAGTACGTTTGGAATAAGGGTGCAGAGAAAGGGACTTCTTAGGGAACTCTGCACAGTACCTGTCCACACTACCAATCTGAAACTTTCATGAACCCCAAATTCATTCAAAAATACAGACGTGAAATGCCAATCCATGAAAACTCTGTATCAATATAATGAAAACAGCCAGTTGCAATGCAGATTTAAAATAAAGACACGTACCTTCCAATGCATCCTCACCAACTTCTTCATATGTCTGCAAGGGCAAGAAAAATATCTTCAGGGGAACAAATACATAACTGCGTCTGAAAACATCACCTGCTTACTACTGCCGCCACCACTAGGACGCTCACAGAGGGGCTGATTAAAGCAGAATCCTTAGTACCCACGCCCTGGGGTCCAGCCCTAGCAGAGTCGGAGATTCTGGGTAGGTCTAAAAGATGCAGCCCTTCCTGGAATCCCTGCAGTCCTGCACACAGAGGCCTTGCTCCTGGCACACACCATACACAAGGGCTTGTGGTGGGATCCTTGAAAGGCAGCCCTATGGCTGTCATCCACAATGCCTATACCAGGGGTATCCTTCCCCCCAGCCACAACTGGGGCTTCAAGTGTCCCTTTATACAGCTCTGACTCCTTTACCCAGCATAAAGATAAAGCAGCAGGCACAATACCAGTCAGCTGTTTCCTAGGTGGCTTTGCTTCCTTATGTGGCAGGAAGATCAACGACCCAGGAAAACAGGTGTCACTCTCCTGTTTGTAAAATGCTTTGGGATCTTTTGTGATGAGAGATTATTGAAATATAAAAAATTAGTGCCACGGCCCTACCTGCATGGTGCTCTGTGTGTATCCATACTGGGGATAGCTGTAGCTATAACTGCCTGTGTTCTGGTCGTATCCCCACTGGGCATAGTAGTTCTGATATTGTTGGTAATACTGGTTATAATTATAGTTGTACATCTGATTGTACTCCACCGTCTTCATACGGTTACTTTAAAAACAATAAAAAGAAAGATGTTACAAACCATGAAGATTTAAGGAAAAAAACAGACGAGTGACATAATTTGATCTACAACATCTTCCAATACTGTGGACCGCAGGGGCACCTTTTGTTGGTGATGTTTTGTTTGTTTGTTTTTCCATCCTCAGACATTTGTAGGAGGGACTGGTTGACTTTCCATCCCCACTCCTGCCCCCACTATTATTTTAATTATTAGAACACTTTGCTTTCTTACTACTGGATTCATGTAGCACAATTTTAGAGAGTAGGAGAGGGAATAGCTGAGAATTGTGAGCATCACGTCTGGAATACCTAGTCACTGGAACCCAGGACTCAAATCCCCGCAGGGAGGATTCAGCCCTTCATCCAGCTGATGAAGTAGGGATACATTGAGTACTGTGTAGTGTACGGAAGGGTTTAGGGGGTGGTTCTGGGTTTTAAAAACAGGGGCTCCTTTTTCTGTATGTGGGTGCTGAAGACCCCTAAGAGTTTTGCAAAAGAATAGTAGCATACACTGGTCTGTGACAAAACTTCCCCTCACTACTAGTATGCAGCACACTGTGTGATGAATGGTTGCCTCCTTCCTCTCAGAGGTGGGTGCAGTTCTGTGCTGTGATATGCATACTGTTTATGAAGTACTTTGGGTTGAAAAGGGCCATAAAAATGAAAAATTTTAGTTTTCAAATGGTCTGTGAATATGTCAAATTCCCTTTGTTTTCCATACATTGGCAATGCTTTCAGGATACAGGTTCCTGATTAATATGGTTTGAAATAAACGATGGGGGCAGAAAGGAGGGCAAATATCCCTTAAAAATGAAAACATTATTTCACATATGAAAATACTCTTAATTAAGAAATTAAAGAGTGCTAGAATAAAGAGCAAACAAAATCTTAACACTACAGGACAACCCTGTTCCCACCCAAGAGTTCTGGGGACATTGAAAAATTGACCGGGGAGCAATTATTTATTATTTGTATTACCATAATGCCAAGGAGCCTTAATCATGGACCAGGATCCCATTGTGCTAAGTGCTGTACAAAGATGGTCCCTACCCCAAAGAGTTTAATACCTGCTGAACACTGGTATGGGATTACCAAAGAGACCACACTTTGGTTACCTACAAGTCAAATGAGCAAGGTTAGACCATGTCCTATTTTAAAGTAAAGGGATATTGCCAGGTCAAAAAAAATTATTTCAGAAAGAAACAAACCTGAATTTCTTACTGAAGTACATGATTAAAACAGAGTTTTGAAAATGTAACATTTAGTCTTGGTTTAATTTTTGCACTTCACTCAGGCTGGACAAAGAAATGAGGCTGGTCATTTTTTATCAGATTAATCTTTATTTCCAGTGTTTCTGGTCAATGTCATTTTTGGGACGGGGGATTCTCATATGCTAGTATAATGTGGCTATCTGAGACAATTATGGGCATTCCCTTGTTTGTTTTGTGATTTTATGGTGTGGGATAGGCACTGAAAGCACTAAAAAAAAATGCCTAAAAAAAAAAAAATAATAAATTTTGGCTTGGTAGATCTGTAGGGGAATGTTTAAATCCAAACCACAAACTTTTCAAAGAGTAAAAATACCAGATCTCCCTATTCATATTAAGTTTAAGACATATTTTTCTGAAATGCAGACTATAAATTTTAGGCCTAAACTTCCTGACAGTATCCTCCTATGTGTAGATATGCAGCAAAAATCAAACAGGTATGAAAAGATCAGTTCTCTTTATTGTATACGATTTTCACCACTATAAGACACATCAATAAAAAAGTCAAACAGTCCAAATCAACGTTTAATGAACTTCAATACAGTAACTCCAGTTTCAACAGTCACATAATTCATTTTAAATGAAATTGATCTTTACATTTGATTTTAAAAACAGATTTTGAAAATTATTTACAAAATCAGAAAGTCTTATGCAATTTAAACTACTGAGATTTTGCTCTGTTATCAGCTGCTAAATATGAACTGTGAACAGGAAAGAAAATTATTACAAAACACTCATCTGCTCCCATACTTACGCTTTTGGTATGGCCACACTCAAGCGTACGGGTTTAGAGCCCAATCCCACAGCCCCTTGGCATTCTGTCAGAGCTCTTTTCTGTTCCAGCTCGTCCGTGAATTTCACAAACCCATAACCTCTGCAGAAAGACATGGAATGATTTGTATCACACTAAAGCAAAAGATATTCCATTTTCAGATGTTTAAGACAAACCCACATGGGTTTAGGAATACTCTAGAACTAATAAAATATGGACTTGGGAGAATACTTCGCTAGTGAAATGTCAACACAAAAGTGAAAGCCTTTCCATCTTTTTTTTTTTTAGCAGGGATTAAATGACTCCCTATTCCAGTAACTTTCTACTATTTGCAGTGTTTTCAAAGGCATCAGAACAATAATATACATCTTGTACCACTGGATTTTTGGGGACCTTTGTGGAACTGGCATGAGATGTGTTGGAGCTAAACGCGTGGACGGGGTGTGGTGCAAGTGAGAAGATGAAAGGTAGGTACCGCTCAAAGTTCTTAGGCACCTGTATAGACACTGGGAAGAAGAACCAGGCTTTTGATTTGTGTGACCTCAAGCTATGGAGATGAAGGAAAGAGGGAGAAGAAAGAATCAGACCAGAAGTTTCTTCCTCATCTGGCAGCAGTACAGGAAAGGGGGAATCGAAGCCAGCCTGAATAGCTTTTCAGTCAGTGCAGAGCTAATAAGCAGCCACAGGCATCACTTGTGTCTAAAGCTGGCCCCAATGTGATGCAAAGAGTTTGCTTTTCTACAGGATGGATTAAGACAGACTTCACAGTCAGAGCCCATCTACACTTGGGAACTTTTCTACGAAGTTTCTTGTTGTTGCTAACACCTGCGCTGCTCTGCCAGCATTAGCCACACTGGACATATTAATTATATCTGCTCTGGGCAGCCTCACTTGAACAACAGTGGCACGCAGCCAGCTGCCCTTCAACACAAGGCCTTCCAATGTCACTAACATCAGTAAAGCTGAACCAGAACTGGCAACAGCAGAAAACGTTTAGAACATTTTCTTAGAATAGAAAAGGCTTTTGAGTGGGATCTAGAGGCTGTCGTGAGTTAGAGGTAATTCAGCAGCACACGACTTAGTACCAGCTTGCAGGGGTGGGCTGGCTTGCAGGGGTGGGCTGGGCTTGGCTGCCTCTCTGGACATAGCAGAAAGATCAAGGCCTTAGGAGTGAGAGGAAAAGAGAGTCTATCCAGGTGGAAAGAGGATGCTGGAAGGGAAAGAAAGCCTGGGCTAGTTAATTAAGCCAGACCAAGCACCTCTGCAGACATAGTTATAACCCGTTTTCAACAGGTATCAGTTTAGTTTGCTCCCGCAATGTTACAGGGGCAAACTAAACCAATATAAGTCACGTTTAAAATTGATTTAAGTGTATGCACAAAAAGTTGCACTGATCAACTAAATCAGTTAAAAAAAATCACATCTTTAATATAAAACCACTCCAATTCTGGGTGTTGTTCAGGCCTTCTTGGAGAAGGGGGGGGGAGGGAGTTTACAGCTTAAAAGAATCTGACCAGAGCACTCTTCGCCAGACATAAAACCAGGACACTCACCTTGCCCCAGTGCCATATTCTGTTTTTAAATTTGACTGCTGAGCAAAGAACCCTTTTATTGAGAAGATACAACAGAAAGGAAAATGATGCATTTAGGATGCCTATTTAATCATATCAAGAGGGCAGACTTCAGATTTCTAGTTTTGATTGGGTCATTTCCAGAATCTGAAAATGAGGGTTAAGCTACAGCATATTTAGACTGTGAATCATAGTTTTGTTTGGTATCTGGCTTCTATAGCATCTAAAACATCCAAAACCATCATAATCAGGGCAGATTTTCAAAAGTATCTACAGAATTTAGGAGCCCAATTCACACTGGAAGTCAAAAGGGACTGGTGTTCATAAATCACTTAGGAGATTTTCAAAAGTACTAACAGGCAATAAAACATTTTTAATAAAAATACACACAGATCTAATACAGAGTAGCAAAAGTATGGTATTGTGAATAGCAGAAAACAGACATACTGAATGTTTAATATAGACAATTCAGTCTTGTGATCTGGTTTGTTAAGTCCCAAGCAAAACTAATACAACTACTCCTTTTCCCTCATTGCCTTTGGACAGAGGCAAAGTCTACGAGGTTACAGATGGCCTATTTTCTTCACAACATATGAAGCAAGAGAGAGAAAGGCATAAGGAAAACTTACTTGGAAACTCCAGTCTGGTCCAAAACAACTTTGCCACCTCTACATGATGGATAAACTTTAACGAAAAACTCATATAACATGCCATCATCCACATCAGGGGTCAGATCTCCCACAAAGAGTGAGTATTCTGGACTAAAGGAGTCAATAAAGAGTACATTTTATGAATAGCAATAAAACAAATAGTGTGATATGAACAAGAACAGAAAGCTATCCAAAACATCTGATTATTAAGTGGCATGCGTTAAAGGCATTATGGAGATACCAATATTATTGTTAAAAGCCTTTATCTATGTTACTGGTAATTTACATAATAAACATTAAAAACAATTTCCACTGCTTATGCTGCTTGTATTTTCGTACTCAGTTGGAGCAGCAAAACAAGATGGCTCTTCCATTTCACTTTTTCCACATACCCTAGTTCATGGCAGTGTCTATGTGTTTCCAACACTGCAAGAGACCATTTATACCCTCCAAGAAATAAAAAGAAAATTCAGTGAATATTGGTTTAATTTCTCTTCATATTCGGTATTGTAAAACCATTTTTAAAAACAGATTTGTGGTTTAATTCCTTCAAAATAGCATTTGGCACATGTATTGCTTCAGATTTTCAAACCACCATTACCCATTTTTGGGTAATAGCTCATTTGTAGATTTGCTAGTTTCCAATGTACTGACTTTTAATCTATCAATTATAGGCGCTGATGCTGCAAACGTTTAAGCACATGTGTAGTGCAACTGAAGTCAGTAGACTACTTGTGTTTAAAGTTAAGTACATATATCCGTGCTTGCAGGACTGGGGCCATGTTTTGACTCTTGGAATTCTTAAACAATATGGCACAGCATAAATTCCTGGAGATAAAAGACACCTTTTCTTTCCTTCTCATCCTTCCACATGGATGGATGTAAGGTTTGGAATAAGTACAATTTAAAAATTCTTTATAAGTTAGAAAGCCTACAAGTGGCTCAAAGCATAGAACAGAGTGAAGAGAGCCAGTTCTTCTGACTGCCACAGACTTATTGCATGTCCTTGGGCAAGACACTTAATCTCTTTGTAATTCAGGCTACCCATCTGTAACATAAGGCTAATACCTAACACATGGGGTGACTGCAAGAATTAATCACACAATTGTTGTTATATGGCTGGAACCCCCTCTCTGACCCCATCTGCCAGCTTTGACCCTCACCTCTGAGTCCCTCCTCAAAATGCACTTCTTCAAAGAGGCTTATGAATCAGTCTAAAAATAAAAATGTAACCCCTAAGATGCAAATATCAGTCACCTAAGCAACCATATTATTGTCAATCTTGTACATATGTACCTCAAACCCTCCCTGTGTTGTTCTCAATTTTAGTTGTGTGAACTCTTCTGGGCAGGCATTCTGTCTTTATTTTGCCAAGTGCAGACACATTTATGACATTATATAAACAATACATACATATTTTTATTATGTGAATCACCTTGAGATGCATGGAAGGTGCTAAGGCAAGGCACTGTATGTAATTACACTTTAAAGCAGTCTAGTTTCTTAGTTATTGGTTTGTTGCCTGGCACTGTCCACCCCAAATGGCAATTAAGATTTAAATTGTATGCTTCTAGTTAAAATTCCCCTACTCTGTACTGTTAGGAGCTGATATGGTCCAGCAATACTGAATGTATAGATTGCACTCTCTGAATACTCTTTTGCAAGGGAGCTCACAAACAAACAAGGACAATGTTTGAATACTAAACACTTACCTGTTATCAGGCTGTTTTCCATATGTTGCGTAGTTCAGTTTAAATCGCTTTGACTGCAACAAGGATAAACAGAAACTGACAATATGTAAAACCATGTGGGTTCACTTTAGAACATTTTTATAATCATAATTAGAAAAAATAAAAGTGAGTTATAACAGGCTAATTTTAAACCATTTTCTTAATAATGGCAAGTGTTAAATGCTTAACACTGGCAGGTCTGCAGGCTAACGCATTAGAGCGCAAGTCCTTAGACAGTGTAAACTGACTTCAATGGAGCTATGACAATTTACACCAGCTGAGGATCTGCCCCCAGGTCAGGAGGTCTTGCTTGCTCACCTCACAAGATTCTGGCTGTCTTTACTACAAAAGTATTCTAAAAGGCTAGCAGAAGACTGGGAGACACACCAGGGTCTTCCATTTTCACATCTCCAGAGAGAAGAGAAAACAAAAGTACCAACAATCACCATTGAATGAGACCATCCACATTTTGGTGTTTTTAAATAAAATACAGAATACAAATTTAGAGAATTGTAATTTACAAGAATGTTAACCAAGTAGAATCTGACACTCTGGAAACCAAATCCTCAATCATAACAACATTTCTAGATACTTTACTTTATTGACACTTTACTCTGTATTTTAGATTGCTTGTGTAGTTTTGATGTGCATTTCCTGTGTAGCTGGACTTGAGTAACTTTTGTTGCTAAAGACAAGAATGATATGAGGCTTGAACTTCATGCTTCTCTTGGCAAACCGAAGTTACTCAAAACTCAGTGAAATCTCAGCTCCATTTCAACCCACAAAGATATCATAATCTGTGCAAAGTAATCAGCTAGTATTTAGCTGGTAACAGGTTACACAGAGTATCATGGCGGGTAGGAATATGTAGCCTGCTTTTTCCTTCCTGTTGCCTGGTTTTTCATCTGTCAGCTTTCACAACATTGCAAAGGATCAGAAATTCACAAATGCAAATATCTGCTGCTACCCAAGTTTTATTCATCCATTCACCCTGAAATAGGTGTATGTCTTAAAAATTAATGAAACCCTTCCAGAGACTTTGCTATAAAGAATGTTAGTAATTTCATACTGATAAGATCCTAAAGAAAACAAGGACTCACAATTTGCTGTTTATTCTGCTTATCTCAATTCCTAATTATTGTGGGATCCCTTTTCTCCATCCCTCCCACTCCTGCTCCTCTACTAAGTAATTTGGTTTACTTACTGGTGTGGCACCAGGAAGCGGTTTTCCATTGATTTTGTGTAAACACTTCTCTGCAGTAGCCAGATCTGCAAATTCTACAAAGCAGTAGCCTGCTGGAATTCTGAATACAGGGGGAAGGGAGAGAGAGAGAGAGAGTTTTAAGATTATAAAATTTAGAATTCATCTGAGCAAAAGTGCAATACTTATGATTCTCTGAAGGATGCAGAGAGGGTGAGGAATTTCCTATAATGACCATTTTGAAATGAGAACATTTTCAAAATGTTAACTTCAGCTTGCATAGAGGAGCAACTAAGCTGCAAATGATCTCCAATGAAGTCACAGCCCACAAGGCCATGTCAGCTGTATACTCCAGTTACAGAGCCAGCAAGGTGAAGGGGGAAGGGAGAAATAATAAATTTAAATCAAACCCCACAAAAATCATAATTATTTTTCTCCCCATGTTTGTACTTATTCATTTAATAAAACACCAATTTCCTGATGCTCACTTTGTAATATGGTAACACCCTGTTAAACAGAAAGATCTGATGACTATATTCCTGTGCAATGTCTCTTTAAACAAAAGTCAGCCATTGTAATGATTGTTTTGTTTCCGATATTGACATGGCAAGGATCTGAGAACTTGTTAAAACTTCCTAAATAAACAGATAAAAGAACAAATACAAACTTCCCTACTAGAGTCTAACAGTTTTAAATGTTGGACTTAAATTACTTGCAAGCAAAGCTACACAAGGCTGAGACTTTATTTTAATCTGCATCCACTAGTCTCATTCTAATCTTTATAAGGGAGATCAAAAGAGCCAAGAAGACTGTGACTAAACTATATGTATTTTCTTTATATTTCCCACCTTTGCTAACACTGGCGCAGCTCCACTAGTGGTAGCACTAGTGTAGACTGTTCACTAGCATTTTAGCTACCCTATCACATTAGGCCTTCATCCTTTACTGTGTAGTGTGCCGGTGGGGTGGATTGCGGTGCCTGCCTGGCACTCACTACCTTCAGCGGTGCTCTATTTGGGCACAGAAGTCCATGCAAATGCAATACAGGATTGGTGCCTAACCCTATTCAAATACCAGCCTCTTCCACGGTTCTTACCAGCGTAGCTGCATTGTTGGTAGCAATGGTGGGAAATGCAAAGGAGAACAATGCTAGCATAGACAAGGCCACAATGAGGCCTGTGGTTTGTAAAGGGATAAACTAAATGCAAGAATATATTATTAAAATGAACTGATAGTAAGCATAAATGATTACCCTGTCAATCTATTTCGGATGATTTTTACACTCAAAACAAGTTCTCCCATGGTGGCAAAGGCTCTTGAAACGAAGTTCTCATCCATGTATGGCTCCAGCTATAAAGAAAAGGTTGAGGTTAGTTTGAGGAGTTGGGGGAATTACACACACATCAGTGTCACCCATACCAGTTAAACCTCCTGGAGAAGTACTTTCCCTATACACTTAAAAAAGGCAGTAAGACCTGTTTAGAAGGGTCAGCATCACCGACAGCATGGGCCAAAACCCCACACCCATAAACCAGCAAGTGTGCACAGAGCCAGTCTCAACAAGATGGTCTGCAAAACAGAACAATTGGGGAACTGAGGAATGAAGGTTTAGGGACACAGAGGCCTTTCAGAGAAGGAACAACCACGGGGAAGAGGTATTTAGGAATAAACCTTGCATAGGATGAAGCGCTGTATGGGGAGGTTAGAGGGATGACAGCATATTCAAGGAGGGTAAGAAGTGACACTATCTGCAGGTGTAATGGTAGAGAGTAGCACTATCTGTGGGGGTGGCACTATACTTGTGTGGAAGGTAGGGGTGAGACTATCTGTAGGGTTAAGGGGCACATATTGGGGAGAGCATGCGTGGCACTGTATCTGTGGGGGGTCGGAGATATAGAGGTTGTAGTGTATGTGGGGGATGTACAGGGTGCAGGATGAAGTTGGGGTGGCACTGAGCCTGTGGGGGCTACAGGGGTGGCAGCACAGGGGTGTACTGGGCAGGGCTGGCACTCTGTCTGGGGGTGGGATATAGAGGTAGGGGTGGCACTGCAGATGTGGGGTGATACATGGTGGCAGCATGAGGGTGTAACAAGCAGGGCTGGCACTGTGTCTGTGGGGGCAATGGGGCAAGGCTAGCCTTGTGTCTGTGGGGAGGCTACATGGGCAGCAGCATGAGGATGTAATGGGCAGAGCTGGAGCTGTGTCTGTAGGGGATACAGAGGTAGGGGCTGGCGCTGTGTCAGCAATGGGGCAGGGCTGACGCTGTGTCTGTGGTGGATATAGAGGTGGGGGCAGCCCTGTGTCTGGCGCAATGGAGCAGGGCTGGCGCTGTATCTGTGGGGGCTACATGGGTGGCAGCATGAGGGTGTAACAGGCAGGACTGTCACTGTGTCTGTGGGGGCAATGGGGCAGGGCTGGCGCTGTGTCTGTGGGGGCAATGTAGCCGGATGCCGCTCGTAGGGGAGGGGAGGCTGGCACTATCTGTGAGCTAGCAGAGTAGGGATGGCATGGCACATGTGGGGGATATAGAGATAGAGGGTGACACTGCAAGCAGGTGTGGGGGGTTTAAGGGCTGGCACTGTGTCTGTGGGGCAATGAGGCAGGGCTGGTGCTGTGTCCGTGGGGCAATTGGGCAGGGCTGGACCGTGTCTGTGGGGGATCTAGAGATAGGGGCTGGTGCTGTGTCTGTGGGGCAATGGGGCAGGGCTGGACCCATGTCCATGGGGCAATGGGGCAGGGCTGGACTCATGTCCATGGAGGATCTAGAGATAGGGGCTGGTGCTGTGTCCGTGGGGCAATGGGGCAGGGCTGGACTGTGTCTGTGGGGGATCTAGAGATAGGGGCTGGTGCTGTGTCTGTGGGGCACTGGGGCAGGGCTGGACCCGTGTCTGTGGGGGACACAGAGGTGGGGGTGGCGCTGCGGCAATGGGGCAGGGCTGGACCCGTGTCGTGGGGGATCTAGAGATAGGGGCTGGTGCTGTGTCTGTGGGGCAATGGGGCAGGGCTGGACCCGTGTCCGGGGGGGATCTAGAGATAGGGGCTGGCGCTGTGTCCGTGGGGCACTGGGGCAGGGCTGGACCCGTGTCCGTGGGGCACTGGGGCAGGGCTGGACCCGTGTCCGGGGGGGGATCTAGAGATAGGGGCTGGTGCTGTGTCTGTGGGGCACTGGGGCAGGGCTGGACCCGTGTCTGTGGGGGACACAGAGGTGGGGGTGGCGCTGGGGCAATGGGGCAGGGCTGGACCCGTGTCGTGGGGGATCTAGAGATAGGGGCTGGCGCTGTGTCCGTGGGGCAATGGGGCAGGGCTGGACCCGTGTCCGTGGGGGATCTAGAGATGGGGGCTGGTGCTGTGTCTGTGGGGCAATGGGGCAGGGCTGGACCCGTGTCCGGGGGGGGATCTAGAGATAGGGGCTGGTGCTGTGTCTGTGGGGCAATGGGGCAGGGCTGGACCCGTGTCCGTGGGGGATCTAGAGATGGGGGCTGGTGCTGTGTCTGTGGGGCAATGGGGCAGGGCTGGACCGTGTCCGTGGGGGATCTAGAGATGGGGGCTGGTGCTGTGTCTGTGGGGCAATGGGGCAGGGCTGGACCCGTGTCTGTGGGGGACACAGAGGTGGGGGTGGCGCTGGGGCAATGGGGCAGGGCTGGACCCGTGTCGTGGGGGATCTAGAGATGGGGGCTGGTGCTGTGTCTGTGGGGCAACGGGGCAGGGCTGGACCCGTGTCCGTGGGGTGTCCCTGCCTGTGCGCGCGGACCCGGGGCTGGCAGGGCAGCGTGCGGGGTGATGGACACGGCGCGAGTGTCCGTGGCGCGGCGTGGGGCCCGGCCCGCGCGTGGGGCCCGCACACCCTCCCGGCCCCACCCCCGGCCCTGCCCGAGCCCCGCCCCCGGCGGCCAGCGCCGCAGCCCGGCCGCCCCGCACTCACGTCCCCCATCCACAGGCTGGCGGCCATGCTGCTCCCGCAGGCCCCGGGCGGGCTCGGGGGGCCGCGGCTCCGGCTGCCCGCTCGGCCCCGCCGACGCTCCCGCCGGCGCCGCCTCACGGTGTCTCCGGAGCCCGCTCCGGCCGCCGCGCTTCCCCGCCGCCTCCTCCCGCGGGGCCCGGCCGGCCAGAGAGCGGAGCCGCCGGCAGGCGGGGCCCCGAGCCGCCCACAGCGGGCCCTGCCGGCGGGAGGAGCAACGGCAGCGCGGGGGTGCGGGCCCGGGCCGGGGGAGCGCGGGGGCGGGGCAGGAGGAGTTGGCGGTGTGGGTAGGATGGGGCGGGGGCAGGGAGAGGAGGAGTTGGGGTAGGGTGGGGCAGGAGGAGTTGGCGGTGTGGGTAGGATGGGGCGGGGGCAGGGAGAGGAGGAGTTGGGGTAGGGTGGGGCAGAAGGAGTTGGTGTGGGTAGGATGGGGTGGGGGCAGGGAGAGGAGGAGTTGGGGTAGCTTGGGGGATGGGGCAGGAGGAGCTGGCGGTGTGGATAGGATGGGGCGGGCACAGGGACAGGAGGAGTTGGCGGTGTGGGTAGGATGGGGCGGGGGCAGGGAGAGGAGGAGTTGGGGTAGGGTGGGGCAGGAGGAGTTGGCGGTGTGGGTAGGATGGGGTGGGGTCAGGGAGAGGAGGAGTTGGGGTAGGGTGGGACAGAGTGGGGCAGGTGGAGCTGGTGGTATGGGTAGAAGGGTGGGTGCAGGGACAGGAGGAGTTGGGGTAGCTTGGGGGATGGGGCAGGAGGAGCTGGCGGTGTGGGTAGGATGGGGTGGGGGCAGGGAGAGGAGGAGTTGGGGTAGCTTGGGGGATGGGGCAGGAGGAGTTGGCAGTGTGGATAGGATGGGGCGGGCACAGGGACAGGAGGAGTTGGCGGTGTGGGTAGGATGGGGCGGGCACAGGGACAGGAGGAGTTGGCGGTGTGGGTAGGATGGGGCGGGGGCAGGGAGAGGAGGAGTTGGGGTAGGGTGGGGCAGGAGGAGTTGGCGGTGTGGGTAGGATGGGGTGGGGTCAGGGAGAGGAGGAGTTGGGGTAGGGTGGGACAGAGTGGGGCAGGTGGAGCTGGTGGTATGGGTAGAAGGGTGGGTGCAGGGACAGGAGGAGTTGGGGTAGCTTGGGGGATGGGGCAGGAGGAGCTGGCGGTGTGGGTAGGATGGGGCAGGCACAGGGACAGGAGGAGTTGGGGTAGGGTGGGGCAGAAGGAGTTGGCGGTGTGGGTAGGATGGGGTGGGGGCAGGGAGAGGAGGAGTTGGGGTAGCTTGGGGGATGGGGCAGGAGGAGTTGGCAGTGTGGATAGGATGGGGCGGGCACAGGGACAGGAGGAGTTGGCGGTGTGGGTAGGATGGGGCGGGGGCAGGGAGAGGAGGAGTTGGGGTAGGGTGGGGCAGAAGGAGTTGGTGTGGGTAGGATGGGGTGGGGGCAGGGAGAGGAGGAGTTGGGGTAGCTTGGGGGATGGGGCAGGAGGAGTTGGCAGTGTGGATAGGATGGGGCGGGCACAGGGACAGGAGGAGTTGGCGGTGTGGGTAGGATGGGGCGGGGGCAGGGAGAGGAGGAGTTGGGGTAGGGTGGGGCAGAAGGAGTTGGTGTGGGTAGGATGGAGTGGGGGCAGGGACAGGAGGAGTTGGGGTAGCTTGGAGGATGGGACAGGAGGAGTTGGCAGTGTGGATAGGATGGGGCAGGCACAGGGACAGGAGGAGTTGGGGTAGGGTGGGGCAGAAGGAGTTGGCGGTGTGGGTAGGATGGGGTGGGGGCAGGGAGAGGAGGAGTTGGGGTAGCTTGGGGGATGGGGCAGGAGGAGCTGGCGGTGTGGATAGGATGGGGCGGGCACAGGGACAGGAGGAGTTGGCGGTGTGGGTAGGATGGGGCGGGGGCAGGGAGAGGAGGAGTTGGGGTAGGGTGGGGCAGGAGGAGTTGGCGGTGTGGGTAGGATGGGGTGGGGTCAGGGAGAGGAGGAGTTGGGGTAGGGTGGGACAGAGTGGGGCAGGTGGAGCTGGTGGTATGGGTAGAAGGGTGGGTGCAGGGACAGGAGGAGTTGGGGTAGCTTGGGGGATGGGGCAGGAGGAGCTGGCGGTGTGGATAGGATGGGGCAGGGGTAGGGACAGGAGGAGTTGGGGTAGTGTGAGGGAGGAGCAGAAGGAGCTAGTGGTGGGACTAGGATGGGGTGTAGGAGCTGGGATAAGATGGGCAGGTGCAGGAGGTAGGATGGGGTAGGGCAGCGGTGGGATGGGGTGGAGCCAGAAGGAGCTGGGGTAGGGGAAGCTTGGGGGGTGGGGCAGAGGATAGGATGGGGACAGGAGTATCTGGGATAAGATGTGGGGGTAGGAAGGGCTGGGAGAGTAGATGGGGGTGGGACAGAGGGCCCTGGGGCAGAGTGTGGGATAGTGAGGCCAGGGTAACAGTGGCTGTGTAGTAGGGATAAACACTAGAAGTCAGACTAGGCCAGCCAGGAGCATGGGGCAGGTAGAGCAGAGAGGTGAGAGGACATCAAGAGCTAGACTGAAAATGAGGGCAAAGTGAGCAGAGGCACTAGGACTTCACTGGGGAAGGAGAAGAATTAGCTGAGGCAGAGAGAATAGAGAGCGGGCTAGGGAATAACAGGGAGTGTGACAGGAGGGGTTGAGGTTTATTTTTTAAAATTAATTAAATAATAAGCTGGCAGGCGGCCTGCCTTGCCTGGGAAAGGAATATGCAACCAGTGGCTTCTAGGCACTACTTTGAATCCAGACCAGAGTGATACTTACATTGTTGCCAACTCCTTTCACTGTATCTGGTGTTTTTCTTAAAGCCCTAGCTCCTGGATTCACAAGGTTACTGCGAATCTCCACTTTCATGTAGAAAAGAAAACGTTTCTAGCCCTCATGAAGATTGTGCAGAAAAGCTTGAACAAGACATGACCAAGTGGCGCCTAAAGGCTCCGAAACTAGAAGGCAAATAAAACGAATGTATTTAGTATTTTTTAAAAATTCTCATCAATTTTGAACGCTTTCAAGCATTCAACATTCATGGGACAGGCCCTCCAAAATACTGAGATATAAAACAATGAATTGTTTTACTTATTTATTTATTTTATTTATTTCTCATGGGGTAATGCATAGGAGCCCCTGTCATGGACCAATAGTCCACTATGCTAGGTGTGGCATAAACATAGCAGAAAGACAGTGCACACCCCAAAAGGCTTGCAAGCTAATGATACTTTCACGGGTGATTTTTTTTTCCTTCTTTTTTTTGAGCCTTTAGAGTTTGCTCAGGTCACATTTACAGGCTTTTTTTGCAAAAGCTGGCAATGCTCCAGGACAGGGGGAGTTACTGAAATTGGCCAGATTTGAAGGCTTTTTAGAGGCCTGTTTGGCAGCAGCCCAGGGCCAGGGGAGAGGTACCTCTCCCTGCTTTCACGGATGCACAGCTTAGAGGGAATTTAGCTGTTTGTTTGGAGTGAGTTTCTGGGTCTCAGACCAGTTCCTACTGGGGCCAGCATCTGCTTTACAAAATCACTGTCATGCTAGGCACAAATTAACCCACCCCTGGTTGGTATGCCCAGCAGAAAGGCCAAAGGCTGAATGGGCAACAGAGGTTTAATTCTCTAGGAGTGGGTCCCACTAAGTCAGAAATGAAGCACATTGGTGAGATTATGTGTGTGCGTGCACTCCAGTTTCTGCTGCATGTGTTCTGTGGCTGCTGAAGGAATTCAGTCTCCAAGACCCTCAGGTCGTCACCTCTTACCAGTGCTGGATCAGTGACAGCATGGTCTCTCCCTCTTCTCCAGTTTGTACCTCCACAGGTCAGGTTCTTGCCAGCAAATGTCTTCACTGCATTGATTTCCTGAGGGATATGAGACAGCTGGCCGTTAGGGTCTCAGGTACAGGCAATAGCAGCACTGAGATAGCTTTAGTGACAAAATTCCCAGAGGATTTTGGGTGGTTGTAATCTTGTTGTTTTATTTTGTGGTAGCACCCAACAGCTCCAGTCATAGACCAGGATCTCCTTGTGCCAGGTGCTGTACAAATACAGAACGAAAGGACTGTCCTTCCCTTGAAGATCTTACAGGGTAAAGTCCTGGCTCCCTCTAGTAGCTGTCTAAATACAGTACATGCAACATGCTCACGGTTAAAGGAATTCTTTTTTAAAGGAGGCCTGTGTTTTGGGTGCTGAAGGATCAGTGTTTGGTCTCTTTTGTCTGTATGTGGCCAAGGTGTGTGAGTTTTTTTAATGGTTTTCCTTCTGCATGTGTGGTTGTGTGTGTCTGTACATAAGAAACGTAGGTGTATTTAAAAAATTTCAGTGTGCAGTTGTGCACCTCTGGGTGTTGTGAACTGCAGTGCTGATGAAGGAGTCAGTCTGGCAGCCCTGGAGACTCAAATCCCATCTTTATGCACAAAACAGACACAGTATGGGCAACATGAATGCCAGCTTTGTCCACGCCATCCCCCAGGGCTCTGCTCTGGAGCGGCCCTCTCTACAAGTGAGGGGGAGTTCACTCCTTAGGCTCATCACTGAGATTGCTAACAAGGGGGCCATTTGGTGCCAGCAATGTGGGTTGTTTTGTGATGTGGGACCCAATTCAGCCCAGATGAAACCAGATGCATTTTAGTCAATGGGAGATAAGCCTGCTTACACCAGAACCATATGAGGCCCCTCATCTCTCTGTGTGCTTTGTAAACTCCATATCTACAATGGACAGACAGGTGCGCAGTATTAGCTGTAATAGATCAAACCTCTGAACCCTCTTTCTGTGTAATACAAGCCTCAGACTGATAGCAGGAGAGAGGCAGAAGTTCCAGTTCTGTTTCCAGAGAGTAAGTGTTGCTAGATCTCTCCCATTCAGAATAAAGCAGAACTACATGGACATCAATAATCCTAGCTGAGGGTTTGTTGCCAGCTCTGTTCCTGCCAGAACAAGAGAGGGCAGCACAAGCTTGTGTAACTAACAAACGAGGTTGGGTGTCTTCATAACCTAATGTGAACAAACCTCCTCAGCAAACGTTTTTGTGAGTGAATTTTTTAAAAGGTGCTGAAAAGCGATGTATTTAAATATTTACTTAACCGTTTCTCTGGAGCATCGGCAATCTAGACAACAGCATGGTGGTGGTGCATGAAACCTATAGGGACAGAAAGTAACTGTCCGGTCTGGTTTCCCTTGCAAGTTAAAACTTAATGAATTTCCAGCCCCACTTGAGTTAGCAGGATTTTGCAGTGGGCTAAAGAAATTCCATAAGCTCTGAGTTAGGCAAGACTTGGCCCTATAACATCAGACTGCAGTATTGCCATCCCCAAGTGTTCAAAAATCATGTCAGCCTTCTAAAAATTACTATTTTGTCTTAAAAAAGAAATTTAAAAAATCATTCTGCGTTCTTCTCATTTGCTTTCTGGTTTTTGAGTTTTTATGGTACATACGGATCGCGTTTTCCAGCTTTTCTCCTCAACCATGAGGACCAGAAACTTCTGTTGTTTTTAAATGAAAGCTGAGATTCTCATATATTCACAAGACTCCAGGAACTGGGACTTTAATAAAAGCTGCATATAGTGGAAGATGATAAAATCATGATTGTTTGCAAGACTGGTACTGTCGAGAATATGGCCGCCTATTTAGTAATTTTTTTAAATTTCATGGTGTAAATTTAGTGCTTAAGAATGGTGCTGTTTTGATAGCCGTGGGGTCTGATGTCCTCTAAGAACATAAGAACGGCCATACTGGGTTAGACCAAAGGTTCATGTAGCCCAGTGTCCTGTCTTCTGACAGTGGCCAATGCCACATGCTTCAGAGGGAATGAACAGAACAGATAATCATTGAGTGGTCCATCCCCTGTTGTCCACTCCCAGCTGCTGGCAACAGAACAGATACAGCATGGAGAGCAAAAGGCAAGCTTCCCCCACACTCTTCTCCTTGATTATCTCAGCTGGAGAAACCACTATCCCTGGAAGTAAAAAGGAAGTTAATCTTAATAATAATATTTAGTTATAAACTAGTGCTTTTCATCCATAAATCTCCAAGGTTGTTACAGTGCTCACTTTACAGATGGAGAACCCTAGCACAGAGGGGTAATGTAAATTGCCCAGCATCAGTGGTTAGCACATTGGCCTGCTGAACCAAGGTTGGGAGTTCAATCCTTGAGGGGGCCATTTAGGGAACTGGGGTAAAGATCTGCCTGGGGATTGCTCTCCCTTTGAGCAGTAGGTTGGACTAGATGACCTCCTGAGGTCCCTTCCAGCCCTGATATTCTATGAAAGCAGTAGATTTATCATCAATCAGTGAGTCAGGGGCAGAACTGGGAACAGATGTTCTGATTCCTGGTGTTATGATCTGCTGAACCACACTGCCTCCTCAAGACCTGCTCCAATTGGTGGCTCTGCTGAGACTGCTAGTCAAGGAGTTGTGGGGGTGATACCTGCAGATGGGCAGCGCACGGAGCCCCCCTTCCCCCCAGGAGACACTGCCAAAATGCCAGCTGCTTCCGGGAGCGGTGTGGGGCCAGGGCAGGCAGGGAGCCAGCCTTAGCCCCACTGCATCACTGCCTGAAGTAAGTGGCACCCAACTGGAGCCCGCACCCCAAACCCCGGCCCCAGCCCTGAGCTCCCTTCCACACCCCAGCCCCCTCATGCACCCCAATCTCCTGCCCCAGCCCTAAGCCCCCTCCTGCACCCAAACTCCCTCTCTGAACCTGCACCCTGAACCCCCTCCTGCACCCCAACCCCCTGCCCAAGGCTCAGCCTGGAGCCCAAACCCTGCATCCCAACCTCCTGCCCAAGCCTTGAGCCTCCTCCTGGAACCAGCACCCTGCACCACCTCCTGCATTCAAACTCCCTGCCAGAGCCGGCACTCTGAACCCCTTCCTGCATGCCAACTCCCTGGCCCAGGCTCAGCCTGGAACTCCTCCCATACTCCAAACAGCCTTGGACCCAGCCCAGAGCCTGCAGCACCCTAACCCCCTGTCCCAGCCCGGTGAAAGTGAGCGAGGGTAGGGGAGAGCGAGCAACAGTGGGAGAGGGGGATGGAGTGAGTAGGGTGGGGCCTCAGAGAAGGGGTGGGGCAGGGGTGAGACAAGGGTATTTGGGGTTTGTGTGATTACTGTTATTTTCACATTTTCTTTGAGGTACATCCTGGGTTGCACTTATATTAAAAAAGTGATCTTGTGCTTAAAAAGGTTGGAGACCACTGGTTTTGATGATAAAGTAGTTTTTGTAACCTGGACACTTTTCCACTGGTAACTGGTCTGAAATCCATCAGTCAATTTACACAGCTCACCAAATTACTGATTGTTATTACAGTATGACATTCTGCAAACACTTTAAAAATGTCAATGATTTACTCTTTGTTGTAATTAGATAAAGTGGTTCCAGTATCTTTAAGATTCTTTTGCGTTTTTCCTTCCCAATTGGATAAAACAGAGCATGCCTCCTTCTGGGATAAGCCACAAAGGGTAGACTGGAAGCAGTGACTGCACAAACAGAAGCCCAGATCCCGTGATCACATTGACCAGGCAGGAGGTAAGAGTTTTACTGGCCATTCTTCTTCTGATGTGACTGCTGTGCATAGAACGAAACTTTGCAATGGAGTGAAAACAGTTGTGCCAGAAGAACATTGTTACCTCAAGAAGCGATTTGTTTCCCCTTTGCTAAAGATGTGTGGCTTGACAAGGAAGCAGCAGCTCATAATAGAAACAAGTGGGGAATCCTCTATTATTAGACTATTGTGTGTTGGGGTTTGGAGTGGGAGCTAGTCAACAACTGGAACATCTGCATAACTAGTCAGTGTTGGTGGGACACTGGGGACCTCTTACTAATCTTTTAGGGCCTGATCCTGCAAACTGCTGAGATCTTTCAGCGATCTTTGAGGGAACCCATCAAAAGCATCTCACAGGATTCAGGGGTCCCTAGTAGACATCCAATCATTTCCCGTTCTTGTTAAACAGTTGTACTTTCAAGATGCTTGACTGGATGAAAGATCTAGGGCATGATCCTGTGAGCTGCTGAGCTCCTCGACTCCCGTTTACTTCTGTAGGAGTGGAGGGGTTATCAGCCCCTCCCCGGAGGGGGTCCTGAGTGATCTCTGCTTTTAAAATTAATGGGTTTGTGTGTGAGAATCTGGCCTGGGGATGGTTAATTTTAATTTACTAGTTTTAGCTCAGCATTTGAAACTGACCCAGATAGTTGTCTCATCTGTGATATTGGCAGTTCTTGACTAAGAGCCTTTCCTATTATTGATCTCTCAGAGGGGCCTTCACTTAAACTGGTGGAGTTAGATTAGGGATGGATTTGGACTGGGATACTTTAAAAAATGTTTGCAGATGCATGGAGCAAAAGCCAGAGGCTTCTGACATAACTGAAAGTAATTTATAAATTCAACGAGGAAACTGATGAAAATCAGTTCTCTATTATAACATAAAATGTTGTCTTAAATTTTGATCAAAACCACTCTTTTTATGATGAAGATAATGTACCTTGATGGGACTAATAACTCTGAGAATTCTTTCCCCACGTGATGTTTTCAAATTAATATAGAAGCTTGGCTTTTTTGGGGGGGCGTGTAACAACTTTAATTCCTATCTCAGCTTCACAGCAGGTGAAAAATTTTCCTGCTTGACTTTTAGCCCCCAGCTCCTAATGGCATATTTGAAAGAAGTTGTGGCAAAACTGCATTACAGATACAGACGTATTGGCCGGTTTTATTATCCACACCCCATTTATTGGGATTCAGTATTTTGCAATGGTGGAGACATGATAATTTCTCAAACACAGATCTGCCCCTTTGGTAAACAGTATGTATTATTGCAGACTGCATCTATAATATATGTATGTGTGTGTGTGTATGCACACGCAGATAATAGGGGTTTGTGCTGCAATCCAATATGTTCACATTTCTCCAACTCTGTGGGTTTGTCAGATTCCTTAAAAGATTAAGGTTTGAATGGGCTACAGAGACTGTATTCCTCCCTTCCCCATCAAGGGGTCCTTCCAGAAGAGGGTTGAGGCCCATTGGCAGGGTACTTAGGGAGTCGCTATGCACCTCCATTGCCCCTTGCTGTACCTGATCTCTAGATAAAAGGATTTCAGTTCCCAAAGCTGTCAAGCTATCACCATCCACGAGCACTCGCCTTTCCTGTTTTTACATTCTTTGTCCCATGTCATTACTTGACCCCTGTTCTTTTGTAGCATTTGTCTTCCTTATTTTTTTGTTTGGGGTGGGGTGTATTTCTGTTCCATTTGGATGGAACTCCTTTGGGATCTCAACCCATCCTTACAGGGATCAAATAGGCCATCTCCTTTCACCAGCCCTAAATTTACAAAATTCAAACATATATTTACTACCAAGAAAATAGAAAGTTTGACATCTTGTCTCCACTCACCCAGTTGAAATGTTACACTCCCTCAAATATCTTATAAAAATAAAATGAGAGAGAATTTCAGGAGTTGTTAATAATTCTCCAGCTGGCATTATGTCTCATATGTTTACATCCTACACAAACGTCCCATGGAACAGACTCAAACCCAGTGGCTAGATTTCATTTGAAGCAGATGTTGGGGCTCTAACCAAGGTGTTTGTATCTTATATGCTGTATGTTGTGGGACTCATGGAAAAATCCACTGGGCGACCGTGCAAGTGGATATCTTCTTTAGGTTTTAAAAAAAATAGGCTCCAGATGGCATAAACCATTTAAACTATCTTGATGTGTAACTTGAAAGGGGATTAAGTTTAATTTTTTTGGTCTTCCAAATGCTTCAGATTTGGCTGGAAACAGAAGCCACGGTTTGATGTCGATCATGGCTGAACTGGATGATTCAGTTTGAAAGGAAACAAAATCGAATTCACCTTTTACCGTGTGTGGTGTTAAGTGGATGTAGCACTGGTGAAAGGTGGTGGCTTGACAGTGCTGTCTGTTTTTAATCTCTACCATGGGAATAGCACAGGCCGCAGTGGTACAGGCTTCCCCATCACTGCCACATTAGAGAGGTTGATTCTCTGCTGCATTGTGCTCTATGAATGTAGCTGCATCTGGCAGAATCAGGGGCCTGATTCTCCAAGATGTGCTCCTGTGTGGTTATTTACACCTGGGCAAAATGGGTGTAAAATATGTCAAACCAGACTTCTCCATTCTCTTACCCCAATAGTAATATTTTTCACCCACTTTGCACAAGGGTAAATGACTGCAGAGGGTGCCAGGCAATGGATATATGGGTTCTGTGGGCATGATCCTACAATCTTTCCTTTGAGTGCTGCATGCTCAGACAGGTAATCTCATTAATGAGACTGCTTGCGTAGTGCTACTTAGCATGAGTAAGAGCTGTAGAATCAGCCCCAGGAGAGTATTTGACCACGTTACAGTGCTCCGTCTTAGCTATGGACATAGGAGCCTATTTTGCTGAGCGAAGGAATATTTGCCAGGATGCTAGGGTGTTTGATAGATGCCCTGGGCACTATTAAATTCCATCTGCAGCAGCCCCTAGAGATGGCCAGAAAGGACCTTACTATAACAGCTCAACCTTAGGATGGCATCTGTAAGGGCTGGTCTGTACTATGAAATGTTACCATGTTTGAACATGGCTGCGGATAGCTGAGTTAGCTGACAGAATGCTCACCACGCCTTTCTGATTAGTGTACATGGAACAAACCATGTTCAGCAGCTAACTTAATTCTTCACAGCGCTAAAATAATTGAATGTAGTCACTGCAGTGTTGTTCCAGGTGCATTTCTGCAATGTCTGCATTGGGCCGGAGTCATGCCCAGAGTAAGCCTTAGAGAGGAGAAATGGTTTAGTGATTAGGACATTAGCCTAGTACTTGGGAGCGGGGGGTTGAGTTCCTGCTTCACCATGCACTTCCCGGTTGACACTAGGTGAGGTGCTTAGGTTCTCTGTGCTTCAGCTCCCAATCTGTAAAATGGGGATCATAGCAGTTTCCTACCTCAAAGGGGTGTTGTGAGGAGAAATACATCAAAGACAGCGTCTGAGCACCTCGCTGTGTAATGGGTGGGTATATACCAGGGGTCGGCAACCTTTCAGAAGTGGTGTGCCAAGTCTTCATGTATTCACTGTAATTTAAGGTTTCGCGTGCCAGTAATAAATCTAAACGTTTTTAGAAGGTTTCTTTGTATAAGTCTATAGTATATAACTAAACTATTGTTGTATGTAAAGTAAATAAGGTTTTAAAAATGTTTAAGAAGCTTCATTTAAAATTAAATTAAAATGCAGAGCCCCGCGGACCGGTGGCCAGGGCCCGGGCACTGTGAGTGCCACTGAAAATCAGCTCGCGTGTTGCCTTCGGCATGTGTGCCATAGGTTGCCTGCCCCTGGTATATACCATTGATAGACGCAGGTACAGCATGTATTCGGGGTGGCTTTGCTGTCTGAGCTTCAGGCAGACAGAACTACTTTGCTCCAGTCCCAACCGGGTCGACTCAGCCCTTGGTTCCTCCCAGGCAGATAAATTGAGATCCATGCAGACTATTGGCTGATCATCCTCCGTGAGCCTTAGCTACAGCACTACTACAAAAGGAGTCCAAAACATGGCTAGGACTGATATGATCACAGCTGTCTTCATATGGTGTTTCTGTCCCCTTTTTACTTAGAAATGTATCAAGGGGGCTTAATTAGAAATAGCTTTTGCAACATTGGATCTGAGTAGGTGGTCCCCAGTGACGTGAATTTGGGGGCCTTGGTTTAATCCCCACTGGACATTTAACCACAACATAGAATTGAAACACACTGAACATTTTGCACTCTGGGTTGTGAGAGGCACAGGATGGGAGCAGAAAGGAGTGTTAATAGGCCAGTATTGTGATGCACTGGCAAAGCAGTGCGTTTGCTGGACGAGCAGAGGTGAGCTGTAGTGGCAAAGCTCGATGTCAGAAATGTGCACTGCTCTGCCTGCACTGCGCCTGGTTCTAGCTGTGATCTGCCACATTCAGAGGGACCAAAACCACCACAGCAGTTGAAGACAAATGATACCTCAGTTGTCTGTAGTTTGTAACTGATTTTAAACAAATAATATGTGCAGATAGTTGTGGCATATGACATACTGATAAAAGGGTTAATTTCTAAAGCAGCATTTGAAACCTCTATAAACACTGTCCTTTGAAAAATTCAGCCAGGTGCCGCAAGTACTCCTCGTTGTTTTTGCTGAGACTCTTTGGATGCTTTATATTTTGCTGGAGAGCTTTATGGCTGGGTTCTGTGAGAAAGCTCCAGAACATGCTTGTCTTCTCTTTCTTGCTAGCTGCTCATATGACTAAACCGGCTGAAATCAGACAGCTAAGGTGCTACATTTAGGGAAGAAAAAACAAATGCAGAATAGGGGATAATTGAGAAGGATCTGTGATTGTGCTGGATCACAACCTCAACATGAGTCAACAATGCAATGCTATTACAAAAAAAGCAAATGCAATTTTTAGTTGCATTAACAGAGGCATAGCATGCAAGTCACAAGAGGTGATAATATCGCTCTACTCGGTGCTGGTTAGGCCTTGGCTGGAGTACTGTGTCCAGTTTTGGTCACCAATGTATAGAAAGGATGTAAGAAACTGGAAAGGATCCAGAGGCAAGCAACAAACGTGATCAAAGGGTTGGAATGCAAGCCATATGAGCAAAGGCTGAAGGAACTGGGTATGTTTAGTTTGGAAAAGAGATTGAGGTGAGATATGATAGCGGTCTTCAAATACTTGAAAGGCTGCCATAAAAAAGCTAGAGAAAAGTTGTCCTCTCTTGCCACAGAAGGTAGGACGAGGCATTGGGCTCAAACTACAGCAGAGCAGATTTAGATTAAATCTCCAGAAAAACTTCTTAACTATAAGAACAGTAGGACAGTGGAACAGATGCCTAGGGAGGTTGTGGAAGCTCCTTTACTGGAGATTTACAAAGGGAGGCTGGATAGCCACCTGTCTTGGATGACTTAAACACAAGTCCTGCATCTTGGCAGGGAGTTAAACTAGATGACCCTTGCAGTCCCATCTAACCCTATGGTGCTATGATTCTAATTAATCGTGTACTCTTTAATAACTGATGCAAGGTGTAATTTTCCAAAGGAGGTCTGGATTCACACTATGAGAATAAGTCAGCTTCTGGAAACAGTGAAATCCTGACCCCTCTTGAATTACGCAAATCAGTATTTGGCTATCTATAGAGTGCAATAAAAACCAGGACGGAATTTCAGGGTCCTTATTATACTAACATGATTAAGCTCCGGTCTGCGCTACAAATTTATGTCAGTATAACTATGTCACTAAGAAGTGTGGAAAATCCACCCCTGAGAGATGTAGTTATACCGACCTAATCCCTGGTGTAGACAGCGCTATGTCAATGGAAGGGCTTTTCCTGTCACCATAGCTACTGCCTCTTGGGGAAGTGGGGTACCTATGCCAACAGGAGAAGCTCTTCTGTTGGTGTAGGTAGCGTCTTTACTAAGATCTAAGGCGGCACACCTGCGCCGGTGCAGCAATGTAAGTGTAGACAAGCCCTAAGCGTGAGAATCCTTGGGATGAAACATGCTCTGTTGGCGAGGGGAAAGTGAGTGTCTCACTGTGAGGTTGTAGAGTTCGCCTCTGCAGAAGGAGTTTGTTAGTCAAATGAATTTGGTGGTCACTGTGCCTGGAGACCAAAGCCTACCTGGAAATCCAGGTCAGATAGACAGGAATGTTAATTTGCATGTCTGTAGCGCCTTCTACCCTAGGATTGTTCTCTACGGCCATGGAGGGTAAGATAGGAAGTAATCGTCTTAGTTTGCAGCAGGGGAGATTCAGATTAGATATTAGGAAAAGCTTTTTGACTCTAAGGATAGTTCAGCACTGGAACAGGTTACCTAGGGAATGGAATCCCCATCCTTGGAGGTCTTTAAGAACAGGTTGGTCTAGGTTAGGGTGGCCAGATGTCCCGATTTTATAGGGACAGTTCTGATATTTGGGGCTTTTTCTTATATAGGCTTCTATTACCCCCCACCCTCTGTCCCGATTTTTCACACTTGCTATCTGTTCGCCCTAGTCTGGGTATACTTGGTCCTGCCTCAGCAGGAGGGGATGGACTAGATGACTTCTTGAGGTCCCTTCCAGCCCTACATTTCTATGAATGTATGTGATAATTCATCCGATTGGTACAGAAACGATCAATCAGGCAGTTCCACCCTGCTTCTTTCTTAACACAAAAACAAAGGTCATCCAATGAAATTGAAAAGCAGCAAATTCAAAACTGCCGAAGGGAAATGTAGTTTCATGCCGAGGGTCGGCTCCTGCAGATAACGAAGCCCGTGGCAAAACTCCCATTGACACCAGTGACACAGGATCAGGCCTACAGTGCCCAATTTGAACTGATTGCATGGAGGCCAAGAGCTTAGCAGGATTCAAAAAAGGATTGGACGTTTATATGAATGAGAATCAGGGGTGGCTCCAGGCACCAGCACGCCAAGCACGTGCCTGGAGTGGCCAGCCACGGGGGGTGCTCTGCCGGTCGCTGCGAGGGTGGCAGACAGGTTGCCTTCAGCGGCATGCCTGCGGAGGGTCCGCTGGTCCTGCGGCTTCAGCAGGCCTCCTACAGGCGTGTCGCCGAATCCGCGGGACTGGGGACCTCTGCAGGCAAGCCGCCGAAGACAGCCTGCCTGCCATGCTTGGGGCGGCAAAATACGTAGAGCTGCCCCTGATGAGAATATTCAGAATTATAATAGTGAGGGTTAAAAATGCCAAGAGTTTTGGATCTAAACCCTAATGCTTCAAGGCACAAGCCAACTTTGACTAATGGGACAGGGGGGATGGGTACGAAGAAATTTAACATGTAGTTAGCTTCCCCCAACAGTCTATTGTAGGGTTTTCTTCCTCCAAAATTGGTGGTGCTGGCCACTATAGGAAACAGAATATTGGACGAGGTCAACCTTTGGTCCTGTTTCAAAATTCCTACGTTCCTATTCTGTTACTGGAAACTAAAGAATGATGTTCCCTTTAGAGAAACACTGAAGGAACTTTTTATACCCATTCCCTTCAAAATCTTCTTAGAACTGTTCCTCAAAATATACATTTTTAGCTGCTTTTATTGGTCTGGGAAAAGGTGGTTCTTAGGTTCAAGGCTCAGGATGTTCTTGGTTGCAGATGTCTTCATGCTAAGTTTACCATATTTCCACATGGTTCACTTTGGGATCATCAGCTGCAAAGAGGCCAGCGTCTGAGCCTGCCTGTAATTTGTGAAATGTTTGTGCTGATACCAGTGGCTAATTAAAACATCCCCTGAAAATGTGTAGTGCTCGTGTGTGGTCGGGAGCGTATCATGTAGTGCATCTGGAATTTTCCAGAGACAGCAACAGTGTTTGAGCTGATGTCTTGAACGATATTTTTAGAGTATAATCCCAGATGATAGCAAAATCAGGTTTATGGCTATTGACTTTGATCTGGGATAGCACACAGCTCAGTTGAGGAGCAATACACAAATTGACCACAAACTTCTAAAAGACTATTCTTTCTATAAAGGCCTCTCTGTACTGGCCTGCAGTATGTTATATATTTTTCCTGTGCACTCTTTACCATCATTATGACTTTATAAAGCTGTTATAACAGCTCAGCCTTGCCGCTGAGAATCAATGTAATGATCTGGAATTGCTTTAAACCATCTTTGCATGGTAATGATGCATCTGTCAGTTGCTGACAGACCTGTGGCCTGACTGACACTTCCTGCTAACTTGAAGATAAAATGTAAAATTGAAGTCTTGACTCCTTGTAATCCGTAAAGATCCCAGAGGCATTTATGCAAGAGTAGGAGGGTTAACCTTGCAGATTTGGGGTAACGTTTTCAAAAGTTAAGGTCATAATAGGTTGAGATGGGAAAGACCTGTTGAATGGATGAGACCATCCCTTTGTCAGTGCAGTGTAACAGATCCATAGCTATTTAAGACTTCATCTTTGTCACTATGCTGCAAACCATGGTAATTTCAGCAGGGATAGAACCCAGATCTTGCTGCTCCAGTAGCTCAGACCTCTTGTATTTGAACTGAAGGAGAGCTTTCAGTAACTGCGTGCCTATGACACACACCTGAGCAGCTCTGAATCTGTTCAGTAAAAGGCAGTGACTTGTATACACACTAGCCAGTACATTACAGCAGGGAGACAGGTTGGATATTGAACTGACACTGCATTTGATCCTTACCAAAGGCGAAGACTTCAAGGGAGGTAAAACTATCATAAACACAGAGAGTGAATTTGCAGGCAGAACATTTTAATAGATACAAAAAAACATATGGAAGAGGAAAAACTTGTGCAACCCCGTTGGCTCTCACCAGCTCTTGTAAAGATTTTCTTTTGACGATGAGGCTTCATAGCCAAATCAGTGAAGTAAGCTGTGCCCCACCTAATACAAAAATTAGCACTTAGATCTGTTGGGGCTGGGAGAAGGTCAGGTTAGAGACCCAAACATGCACAGCAGGAGCAAGGAAGTTTATGAGAGTAGAGATGTTTTGGGCATGCTCAGTGCTAGCTGTAATTATTGTATGGAACTTAGATACTGTGATGATAGGCGGCCACTGCTGGATGGATTGAGGAAGTGGTCAAGGGAGAAGAGGCAAAGGCAATGAGGTTAGCTTGAGAATATCCTTGGAGGTTTAAAGGACAATGGCCAAAATCAGCCAGGGTGCTGGGATAATTTTTATAGTGAGGGTGCTGAGAGCCATTGAACCAAACTGTACACCGTTTATGTAATGCAAATCCCTTCAAGCCAGGGGGTGTGGCAGCATCCCCAGCATTCCTAGTTCCAGCACCTATGAATTCAGTGGGTGAAACTCCATTGGTTTGGATGCAGTTTCACCTGTTTACATCAGCAATGGTTGTGGTGCAAGGAGGGCAATACTGAACTGGTTCCTGGAGTGAACAGGGAGCCAGTGAGATTAGTTCTTGGTTGCAGGCCTGTCAGCATTGCCATTCATCCAGAGCTGCTCCGTTAGTGAGAAATGAACTTTGAAAGTTTCATGGGTTTAGTTTAGAGAAAATCAGTCAGATGTTTGGATTGCTTCTCTGATTCCAAATGTCTTTGATTAAGGAGTTAGTTTTGGAGTTTTGTGAGCACAGGCTTTCTTGTAAGGAAAACCAGGCCTGAAGAGAAACCTCAGATCCAAACATCCTTCATCTTCATGGTGTCTTTTCTCCAGATGTGAACCCTGTAGGTCAGACCCATCTCCATTCATAAGATTTCCAGTCGATCCTGGTTTTGGCTGGGCCAAAACCCCAGTGACAGAACTTCTGTTGAGCAAACTTCAGTTCTGGCTACCACCAGCAAAAGCAGAGGGAGGAGAAAGTCAATGAATCAGCTTTGAACCTCGGAACCATAAGGTGTGGGGTTCTATTGGGTTTGAGCTTCTAAGCAAAGGTTCAGGTTGGTTTTTATTTAACCCCAGCCAGTCTGTCTTATCTTTACTCTTCATTGCATGGCATGGTGATAATTTTAAACTCTCTGAAGCAATTTTCTGGTGTTTTTGGCTTTGACAAGAAAGAGCTGTTGCCTACATCAAAAGCAAACAGGGAAAAGTGAGTAATTTCCTCCTTTTGTGTGGTTGAAAAGCTAAAGGTGCCACCTCCTAATTCTAACCATCCACTGCTGCAGCTGGCACACAACAAGTGGCTTTGATCTCACCACTCGTCTTTGAACTACTCCCTAACCCAAAATCCCTTCCCGTCTCCAATGAGTGGTGTCACTTTCAGAGCTTATGCCAATTAGCTGAACCCTGGGACCTAAAAGAAACACAGGTAAACTGCTCATAAAGTTTCAAAGCTATGGCTCCCCACCCAGTAGCTCTCCCACTTTCCTATTGCATTTCTGTGGTGGAATGTTAACTGCAGGCAATTCAGGATGTATGGAGCAGGGTTTACATTGATTCACTGAATATGGGGTTTACATTGATTCATCAGGGCAGTGTTAAGAGTGGAATCCAACTCTTTTGCAAAGAATTGCAGGCCTTGGTCAGGCATCTCCTGCCCTTCAAGGCCACAGATGAATCCAAAGATTTGTCAGTTACCAACAGTACATCTCCACCAGTGGTAGCTCTAGTGTAGACGTAGATCAGATGGGCTCAGGCATTTTTACCACAATATTGTCTAACTCTGCGGCATGTGGGAAACATGATCTGAGCTATTTAGCAGAACTTCCAAACCAGGGCGTGACATTCTTGATAGTCTAAGGTACAAATCAAGCAGAGAAGAACTTCTCTTTGGGGGAGGGGGAAGGAGACACCTCTTAGGCCTGCGTTGTCCATCACAAAGATGCAAAAAAGGCACAATCCCCAGTTAAAATCTTTTGCGGGTCACCTTTATCCTTAATGTCGTAGCCAAGTTCTGAGTTTGGTAATAACATTCTGCCTCCATGAACTCTCCCTTTCTTAGAGATTCAGTTGTGTACAGGATTATTTTTCTCTTCCTGTGTGTGGGGGTGTTGTACTCTGCTAATGGGGACCTGCAGTAGTTTTTTCTAGTGACCTTTTTTGTTCCTTGATGATATAGTAATGGGACTTGAAAGGATTTATTTTTTAATTTTTTTCCCCTTTCTTGTTTTTCCGTAGAAATATCAGGAATGTAAAGTCTGCTCTTCCCTCTTTTTTCTGGAGAATGTTTGGGAGCTCAGGGATGTTTTATTGTGAGTCACTAGTTGGCTAGGTAGGTAGGGTGTGTGTGTGTGTGTGTTTGTTTTCTTTAACAAAGTCTTCCTTTCTCCAGATAGTTAATTAGTCATTGAGGTCAAGTAGGGGTTAAGAAACGGAGTTTTTAACAGTCTGATTTGCCTTCTCTTTCCCTTTTTACAAATCAGTTATTACTCTCTTGCCTCTTGTGAGGTCACCGTTTTGCTAGTTTTTCAGCAATCATAGAATCTTTCAGCCTAGACAGGGCCTATACTTCCAATGTGAAAAACAAGCAGAAATCCCTTTCCAGGTGACGTTTAAGCAGCTCCCGTGTCTTGCGGCTGCATTTCAGTTTTGAGTGAAGCAATTCATGCGTATCTAATGGACAAAACCATCATTAACTTTAAAGCCTGCTCTATACACAGTATTTTGTACTGGTATCTATATTGGGTAGGGGGGTGATATTTTCTTTTAACCTAACTAGTTATACTGGTCCACCCCAGCTAGTGTGGGCACAGTTATACCAGTGCAAAGGTGTCTTACACTGCTTAGCTTATTTGCCTTCCCATGCAGGCATAAGGCGCCCTTACACCAATATAGCTGCATCCATACTAGGGGTTGTATTGCTTTATACTGGTATAGATCTAGAGCGGTACAACTTTTGTATGCAGGAAAGCCCTAAGTGGAGAGAGGAAGAATAGTCCAGTGACTAGGGCACTAGCTCAGGACTAGGGAGACCAGCATTCAGTTCCCTGCTCCGCCACAGACTTCCTGTGCGATCTGGGGCAAATCACCGAGCATTTATCGCTCTGTATGAATAATATGAACAGCAAGAAGAGGAAGCGACCACATGACTCTTTCCCTCTGGGGCCTGCAGTTCAGCATGGCCAATTTTGCAAGACCCTGCAGTAAAAGGCAACCTTTCCCAGGCTTCCCTTTTCCAAGTGCCATGGCTGTATCGCAGCAGTCTGGTGGGCAGAGGCAAAGAAAGGCAAGGGGGGAATGGTCAGCTTCCTTTCTTCATGCAGCTGGCAGTCTCTAGTAGGTGCAAAAATTCTCCTTGCCCCACTGGGCGCAGCTTCCTGGGGAAAGCAGCAGCCGCCAAAACTGATTTGAGTAACACGCTGCTGCCCATTCCTACTGCAGTTACCATCAAAGCCCTCAAGGCTCCATATCTGATCTGGCTCAGGTCTTCTAAGCAGTGCAAGTTTCAAGCCACCATCTGTCAATGTTAACGCTACTCTGCCTCCCTTTCCTTCGTCCGATGCCTTGGTGAGTGAGTAAAAGGAATGTTGTTTGCTTTGGACTCAGTGCCTTCTCCAGGTGGACAAAATGTGCACTGGCAAGACAAGGAGATTCTCCTGAACCACAGGGACCTGGAACTCGGCTACTAGCTTCCTCTGGGCCTTGCCCAGATCTCAGCCTGGGTATTTAAAATTTATTAATAGTAATAGTTAACTTCGTTGATAGGAACCCCCCCTATTAATTTATTTCCTTATGCTGGACTGACCAGGTCATGTTAGATGGTCACATTTTTGTTGTTTAAAGTGCCAGCCGCAGCCCTGAGGATGTTGATAGGTTGAGGCACAACCTTCCTTTCAAACAAACTGGAAGCCAAATGGGGGTTTTGTCTGATGGAAGGTTCTCACAGCTGGATTTGGACAGAGCCCTGTGAGATATGCAAAGATTAACTCCAAGATGGGACAGGCTCAGCATGGCTAAGCTCAGACTAGAGAGACGTCTCTTGTGGTCTGCCTGTGGGTCATCAGGCTCTCAGAATGATCCTTCAACTAGTAGTGAGTGGGATTAATACACATGTGCGTGCCCAGAGACACAAACACATGGAGCTGGTCCGGCACTGAATGGAAGGCTGGGCTATTTGCTTAGGTCCTCATGGTGGGCGCTGCCCTCTTTTGAAAATTCTGGCCATGGTCAGTGGCCTCAGGTTGTCAATGGAGAAGCTGATTCAAAGAAAGGCTGGAGGTGTGTTGAGTTTCACTAGACTTCTGAAGGAATGTGGTTCTTTAATTGTATGTCGACACAGCAAAGAAAAACCCATGGTTGGCCCATGCTAACAAGCTCGGGCTGGGGCTGCAGGACTGTTTCATTGCTGTGTAGGCTTATGGGCTTGAGCAGAGCCTGGGCTCTAGAATCCTGCAGGATGGGAGGGTTCCAGAGTCCGAGTGGGCTGGGATCGGCCAGTCACGGGTTTTTCTGTGCTAGGTAGACATACTCTAATAGGACTTCTCTCATTGCCTTTTGGAAAGGAGGAAGGAGTCTTTAGGGACAATTCCCCCAGTCAGAATCACTACCTTGCTGCACTGGAGTTGCCAACCTGGTAGTAAAAGCCTTTCTAGCCCACATCGAATCTCCTGAGCCATCCCATTCTCATTTTCAGTGTCTCAGAAATTAGTGCATTAGTTTAATACTTAAAACCAGGAATGTCTGTATGAGATCGAGAGATTGGGGTCGGGAGAAGGACAGATACTGACTGCTGCAGGAGAGGCCCGGGCCATTGCCAGAGACAGGCGAGCCGATAAGTTGGGGCATTAGTCTGACCCCGTCTGGCAATTCCTGTGCTGCAGCTGGGTGTTGTGGAACTTGTAAAGGTGCCTTTGTGACATCTCAGAGACAGCCAAGATTCTGCCCATCTCTTCTTGGGGAGTGAAGGGCCTGATCCTGCAAAGGGCTGAACTCCTCCTGCAAGATGCTGGAGCACCATCCACTTCCATTGCCCTTAGATGGAGTTGAGAGTGCACAGCACCTCGCAGTACTGAGCCCTCGCTGACATCTAGGCATTAATCCAGAGTGCTTGGGAGAAGGTGTGCTTTGGCTAGCTGAGCGGTGGCAGGAGCATTTGGAAAGAGCCAGAATGGGCTGCACAGCTTATTGGAAGAGTCGAACCATAAGATGAATTGTGTCCTGCCTAAGAAAAGAAGAGAGTGAGCACTGGGGCTTCCCCAAAAGATCTGACTGTGTTCACCCGGGGAAGATTTAAATGGGGTGTAGGCGTCAGGCTGGCTCTCTGTTGGAAAGACTTTCCATGGAAATAGGGGCCAGTATTCTGCTTTGCTTAATAACAGTGTATGCTGAAGTGCATTCTCTGTATACAGAGTAACTTTCTTTTGGCAACAGAGCATGTATGGAGCCACTCTTGTTTCTTTTCCTCTACTATAGTCATTGACATTTAGCCTATTGTTTTGGGGATTTCCCCCTTCCCTTTCCCCAAGTATTAAAACTAAGAATAAGCTTGTCTAATTTTCCTCGCTTTAGGGCGGGTGTTCGTAATTAGATGGAACAATAACCATTCCTGGGGACAAGCCTAATGGGACCACCCTGTTTATGTGCTACTGTTACCTCCATGTAGAAGAGTCAAGGACTTTACCCTTAACCTGAGCAACCTGAACAATGTCAGTGTTGTTATAAAGAAAGATCCACCAATTCCCTTTATGAGGTGGCTGGAAAATGGGCTTCCTTCCTTCCGTTAGGCTCCATGGTATGGAGTAGTGAATCACAGCTTTGCAGAGGAGGCTGGGGACTGGCAGGTTAGAGGCTTCTTTTCTCATGATATGTACGAACGAAGCTCTATTTTGTTGATTTCAGAGAGCATGGGAGAGCAGCTGTGGCTGCCCTCAGAGACTGTGCTTGACCCATAACAAAGCTTCCTTTCCTTGACATCTTAGCTGACATTTATTTCATTATTAACTTGTCCTGTCAAGTTAGTAGCCGCAGGGAATGCCGTGACTTTCCCCATGCCTCGCTGACTGGGAGCTTTGCCAGAAATTGAATCACCAGCAGCACTGCCTGCAGCACTGGAGCATTCCTTAGAGGTCAGGTCTTCTCTCCAGATATTGAGATCCTGATCAGCTGGATCCTGATCAGCTGGTGAGATCCACTAAGGTTCAGCCCAAGTGTGATGAGGCTTAGGGCTTTAACAATGACATGGAGTATGCTCACGGGTTAGTAGCTAGCTTGCTAAGATTAGGAGAGTGTAATCAGTGGGACAATGTGACATTGGTGTGCAGTCACACAACTGTATCACCACAGCCTCACTCAGATAGTTGGTGAGTCCACCACCACCAGCCCAATTTGGGGCTGTATCTGTCCTGCAGATGAGCGTGCAGGGATGTGGGGCAGGCCTGAACAAACAGGAATTGTCCCTGACCATTTCTACTGCTGCTTGCAGCATTTGACTCACCGTGTGTGTATATCCAGCATCAGAATTGGTATGAAATCAATGTTAAAATAATTCAATAAAGACAAGTGCAAAGTACTACACTTAGGAAGGAAAAATCAAATGCTCCACTACAAAATGGGGAATAACTGGCTAGGGTTAGTACTGCTGAAAAGGATCTGGGGGGTGTGGTGGATCACAAATTGAATATGAGTCAACAATGTGATATAGTTGCAAAAAAAGGCTAATATCATTCTGAGGTGTATTAACAGGAGTGTCGTATGTAAGACTCCGGAGGTAACAGTCCCGCTCTGCTCAGCATTGGTGAGGCCTCAGCTGGCGTACTGTGTGCAGTTCTGGGTGCCACAGCTTGGGAAAGATGTGAATAAATTGGGGAGAGTCCAGAGGAGAGCAAGAAAAACGATAAAAGCTTTAAAAAACCTGACCTGTGAGGAAAGGTTAAAGAATGGGCATGTTTAGTCTTCAGAAAAGATGACTGGGGAAGGGGGGACCTGATAACAATTTTCAAATAGGTGACAGACTGTTATAAAGAAGATGATGATCAATTGTTCTCCATGTACACTGAAGGCAGGACAAGAAGCAATGGGCTTAACCTGCAGCAAGGGAGATTTGGGCTGGATATTAGGAAAAATGTTCTAAGGGGAGTTAAATTCTGGAACAAGTTTCCAAGGGAAGTTGTGGATTCCCCATCATTGGAAGTTTATAAGGACAGGTTGGAGAAACACCTGTGCGAGATGGTCTAAATTTACTTGGTCCTGCCTCAGCACAGGTAGCTGGACTTGATGACCTCTTGAGGTCCCTTCCAGCCCGACATCTGTGTGATTCTCTCTCTGGCTGTCAGACCTCTCCATGGAAGTATTATGTAGTGGAACGTGTCTTCTGATGAGAGCCTGATGGCTGGGATTAGGAGATATTCAGAAGGGTGATGGCTAAGCTCCCATGTCAGGGTATTTGCTATAATACATAGAGAGGCAACATTGGCTAGTGGATAGAGCACAAGGGTAGGGGCCAGGCTTTCTGAGCTCTAAACCCAGCATCACCACTACAGTACATTATTGTTTGAGCTTGGACAAGTTGCTCCACCACTCTGTGCCTCAATTTCCCCATCTGTGAAAGGAGGAGACTAACTCTTACCTACCTCACAGGAGGGTTTTGTGGGGATAATTGCTTGGTTTGAAAAGTGTTTTGGAAATATGAAATCATTCATAAAAAAGGTTGAGTGGCTCAGACTGTGGGGCCATTTAGTCCAGTATATAGGAATATTACTGTTCTCCCAATGCATGTGGCTGGCTGTGCAATGCTGCACAGACCGTAGGCTTATTATGGAATGCAGGGTGCATGCCTGCCCACCGCCAGCCTGTCATTGTGTACCACCACTACTGTAGCATTCATCCCCACCCCTGGGGCTAATTCTCCTTCCCCTTGGCTTTGCTACTAAGAGAAAAGAACATGACCCAAAAAGAGGGGTTCCTTGAACTTCCTGTGGATGTTTCTATGCATCCTTGCTTGCCCCCATTGCAGAGAGCACAGCATTCTCCTCCTCTCGCCAGGAAAGCAGCTCCCAGCTTTGTCCTCCTCTAAAAGAGGTCATGTGCTAACAAGTCAATGCCAAGGGAGGCCTGCAGCTCTGACATTTCTCTCCCAGAAGTGGCTGGGGATTTTTTCTTCTCTGTTCTGCCATGTCTCTTGCAAAGGTAAAGGATCTTGTCTTGCAAAGCAGACACTGTCTGTCACAGTCCAGTACCCTCACCTGGCCCACCCCGCCCCTTTTCATCAGGAAGAGCCCACCCATCACTGCTGGAAACTCCTCATCATTGCTGTAGGCACATAAAAAGATTCAGGCTTCTGACTTTTGATGTTAAATGTCCTGGAATGAGAGGGCATGACTGACGGTTACCTCTTGGTATGGCCTATTCAGGAACATGCAGTCCACTGTCAACAAAGCAGAGATGGACTTTTCATCACTGTGAATTCCTTTTGGTAGAAAAGAAGAATATTCTGTGCTTAGGTTGCTGTTTTCATATGATGATCTGTGACGGGGTGGGGAGACCCTGTCCCGTGTGAAGGGTACATCTGTATTGAAGCTGGATATGTAATTTCCAGCCTGGGTAGACATATATATGCAAGCTTTGATAACTGCTGGTTTTAGCATGCTAGCTTGAAGCTGTGACAGTGTGGATGGTAGGACGGGCTAGCCACCTGAGTACAATCCTGTCAGAGACCCTAAACATGTACCTGGGTGATTAGCCCATGCCTCCCCCAGTGCTGCTGTGGCTACACTGCTGTTTTTAACTTGCTAGCTCGATCAGCGCTAGCACAAGTATATCTTCCCATGCTGGGAAGTACATATCCAGCGGCAGCAGTACATGTACTGTAAGAAGCTGTTTTATATCTGAAAGAAATCACATCAGCAAAGATGATAGCACAAAGGCCAAAGACTTTCATATAGACAAAAGATATACACAGTGCTTCCCATGTATTTATTTTGGTGCTCCATAAAATCAGAGATCCAAGTAAGATGCATATGGCAATATATAAAAGATTTTGACGGTGGTGGTCTCTACTTAATTTTGAGGGCACAGCTGTTCATGTAAAGACCACCACAATCTGGCAGTTATTGGCTCATGTTGGAGGTCTCCACCAAATCAGTTCACATGAGACTCCAGGCAGCCTTGGATAGTAGCCACTGGCAAATGTTCCCGACCTGGACTGAATTGGAAGTGATGACCTTAAAGTGTTTGAATTCCTCACCACTGAGCTGAGACTTTCTGTCACCTCTGAGTAAGGCATCTTGTACAAAACCTAAATGAACAGATGAAAAGGAATGCCTTGACCGAGGTGCAAAGTTTTGGGGCCTGATTCTCCTGTCAGTGACACTAGTAACAAATGTGGAACCGCTTCGTTGAAATCAGTGGAGTTACACAGGTGTGAGAGAGAAATCAGCCTCCATGAATTCCCTAGAAAGACCCCCTGTGTTTTCTTTGTTGGAGGAAGCAGAAGCTGTGGGAATGTGTTCTACCCTCTAATGATGCAGGGAGCAAAGAATCATAACAGCAGGGCAGCCAGAAGTGAAAAGAACATCCAAGTGTCACATCCCCTTCCCGGACAGGATGGGAAGCCCCATTTGTTTCCTCCTTGTAATTGTGCTCTCATCTTGTCGATGCCTTTGTGGGCCATGAAACGTAATGAGAAAAGACAAAGGACAAGCATGGGTGAGCCAGACCTCCCCACATGTACTTGGGATTACTCAGTGGGTCCCCCAGCTGTCAGGGAGCTGCCAAATACAGCCGTTCCTCCTGGCACTTTGCAAGTTTGAAGGAGGCTAGAGAGAAAGCATGTGTAATAAATATGTGTGGAAACAAAGGGCTTTGTCTTCAGCCTAGTTTACAGCAGGACAGTTGTTCTGTGTGTGGGGAAATACCTCCTGCCTCTGCTGTACCTAATTCTTCTCTCACATGCACTGGTCTAACCCTGCTGTAATTTCACTGACTTTTGTGGAGTGATTCCTGTTCTACTGCCGTATAAGTGAGAGGAGAACCGGGTCGCCTATTCTGTCGATAAACGGAGGACCTTTTTTGCCTTTGTCTGCAACGTGGGGCATGGGTCACTTGCAGGTGTGAACTAGTGTAGATGGATTCTCTGTAACCTAAAGTCTTTAAATCATGATCTGAGGACTTCAGTAACTCAGCCAGAGATTAGGGGTCTATTGCAGTAGTGAGTGGGTGGCCTGCAATGTGCAGGAGGTCAGACTAGATAATCATGATGGTCCCTTCCAACAGTGCTTAATTTGAGCCAGGGCTTGCCAGAGCTGAGCCCCGGGGCTTCCGGGCCTGGCAGGTCCGAGCCCCAGCTGCTCTGGGCTTGCCACATTAGTTATGAAAATAATAAAAAAAAAATGGCATGAGCCCTAGTACCTAATTGCTTGAGCCCTGGCACCTCTTTCATTACAAATTAAGCACTGACCTTTTGACCTTAAAGTCTGAGTCTACAGATTCTGTGGCTGTCAAGTCCAGCACCTTCAGTAGCACCAAGGTTCACTTAAAAGATGGGCATTATTTCTCCAGCATACAATATAGGCGAAATCATGTGAATGGAGTGTGGGAGCCTATCTTGAGCTCCCCCACTACTAACAGTGCAAAACCCTTGATCTGAGGCCTGCCAAGTGTCCCCAGTATCCCTGGATCTGGACTCCCGACAATCTATGTGGAAATCCAGATTCACATTCTAGTCTGAACATTGAACCTTGGATCCACCTTTGGGACATGTGGGATAAACCTGCAAGGCCAGGAAGCCAGTCTTTACCTGATTTTTTGGGTTTGTGGCAAGAAATCTCACTGTACTCACATCCAGTACAACAAGCTTTGCACAGCTAGCCAGGTGCCTCTGGGCAGGGGGAAAGGGATTCCCTTCATGCACCAGGGACTAGTTACTGCCAGGGGCTTATTGGACCAATGGTGTGATCCGGCTCAGCAATTATTGTGTTCCACAGATTCATGGTCAAATCTTTTGTCTTATCTCAGCACCACTTGAAGTTGCTGACTGTGGAGAAATGGGAGGACTGGCCTCTTGCGGAGCAGCTGGCGTAGGATGGATGGCCCCTACTCCATGGCCAAGGAGCATGTGTGTGGTGCGGGGAGCACTTCTGGCAAGCTGCAAACTAGTCCAAATAAACAGAGGCTGAAAACAGCCTGTCAACAGCCCCCTTAGAAACAGTGAGGCAGATGCTGGCAATTACTGTAGAGCCTTGTTGGGAATCTCACGGATAATCACCGGCAGCAGGGAAACACATGGCATCATGCTGCAACTCAGAAAGGACCCTCTTTGTTCACTTCATTCACGAGCAGCCCAGGTTATCCGTGTCAGTGAAGAAGCACTGACCAGGGATGGAGCAGTTCTGCATTCTATTCTTGGCTTTGCTGCAGATGCTTTGTGTGGCCCAGGCAAGGCATCGTTCCACTCTGTACCTCAGTTTCCCCAGTTGTAAAGTGGGGTTAGTCATTCCCACTTCTCCAGAGACTTGTGGCCTAGTTCTTAATCTTTGAAAAGCGCCTTCAAGATGGAATGTGCTATACACATCATCAGTAAGTGCTCAGTGCTGGTATAATTATTATTCAAAAGCTGTGAAAAGGCTGCGAAGCTGAGGCTGAAAGGCAGGAGTTCAGAATCCCTAATGAAAACTTGCAGGTGCCGTCTAAAAGAGGAGAAATGAAAGAGACAAAAAGAGGAATGTGCTGGCTGGGCACGATCAAAGGGGAAGGCACCGAGAGAGAAGGAGGGATTGGGCCCATTTTATATCTGATAAAAGCTTTTCATTCTTTTTGCTGCACCATAATTTCATCATCTCGGGCGTTGTTTCTGGGATGATCCAGGAGTCAGCAGTGAGAGAGATGTGAGGCAGTTCTGGACAGGAGTAGCCAGTGTAGGAAGGCAGTGCTCTGGGGTGTGTGTGTGTGTATTTGCCGGGGGGGGATGGACAGACTCAGGCTTGGATCAGAAAGTGGACGTGTCAGGTCAGGACTGTGGCACATTGGCAGAGCTGTGTGAGGAAACACCCTGCTTTGTTTGATTCTGTACATTGCTATCGGGCACTAAATTCAAACAGACAGTACATGTGAGTTCACTTGAATACCTGCCAACCTTTCTAAAACGACATGGGTCGAGTTCAGTGCTCCCCAGACTTTTCCCATTGTGCCCTCCCTTCCCCACAGTGGAACCTGTCTGTGCCCCCTGCTTCCCTCAGAAACTGCAGTCAGGAGCCAGGCAGGGCTGGGGGCTGAGGCCAGGGCAGCAGTTGGGAGTGGGGCCATGGCTGGGGCTGGAGTGGAGCTGGGAATAGAGTGGTGCCCCCTCCCTTCCCCCATGGGCTGGCCCCACTGTGCCCCCCGAACATTCTTCCATGCTCCCCTAGGGTGGCTGCACCCCACTGTTTGGAGACCACTGGTCTAGTTTTTGCCTCCTTCCCATCTAAAGAAGGGAACATTTTTCAGATGTCTCCTTCCTTGAAACAGCCAGATGATAGTTGAATGATTAAGTCAAATTGTTGCATCAAGCCTTAAAAACTTGGGACCACTCACTGAGATTCTTGTATGGCCCCTATTGCCTCTGAGCACCTCACCAGCTTTTATGTCTTCATTCTCACAGCACCGCTGGAGGCAGGATAGTGAAGTCATCCCCAGCGTACTGGGGCACAAAGAGGCTTATGCCCAAAGTCTCACAGGAGGTCTGTGGTAGAGCAAGGACTTGAACCTGCATCGCCAAGTCCTAGCTAGTGCCCTAACCACTGCCGCATCCTTACCAAGGCCTTTTTATGACACCCTGACAGTCTTCATTTCCTTCTTGTCTTCACTCTGTCCCAACACCACCGCCACTCTCCTCTCCTCGGCTCTGTCCCTTCTCCATGCCCCCGCTTCCCGATGTTTGCCTGGGATAGAAGCCAGAGGATGGGTCTGCCTTCCTCTTCAAATACAAGGCGACAGGTGTGACAGCATGAATTTGCAGGTGTTCCTCTCCACAACCCTTATTTTCCCCTGCAGCACCTCACCCATGTTGCCCTCCCTATAAACCCATCATTACCCCTGTCCTCTTAATGGCTCATTCATGGAATGGTCCATTCATAGCCTGGGGAGGTATTTTTAACCATCTGCTGAAAGCTGGATTTCATGGTTCAGGGGAATTTTAAAGTTCAGGGGACCTAGAATAGGCACTGCAAATGTTTTGTGTTCGGGGTCAGGAGTAAAGCAGCTGTCAGTACATCTGTGCTAGGGAGCTTCCTACAGAGGGGCACCTGTGAGGAAGGATGTGCCTCTGACAGGTGTTTATTGTAAGAATATACAGACGCACATATGGGCCCCAGAATCTCCAGCAAGCTGGCACCAGTGTTTTCCATAGGCAGACGTGTTCCCCTTACTGCTTCATTTTTTATCCCCTATAGGGGATCTTTATCCACATCCTTAAAAGAGCCATAAAGTTCTGCTCTCCTCACCCTACCATCCCTGATAGCCACAAGGTACCTTGCTCCAACCAGTATCCTTCTGGTTGATGGGAACCAGATACGATTCCCACCAAACCCCATCACCGCTGCTACTCATTCAGCCAGAGAGGGCAGACTTGGGCCCTGCCTGATCTCACACCAGTAGAAATCGAGAGTAATGGCAACGAAGGGAGTGGAGTTACACCTGTGTTAAACCAGAGCCAGCGAGAGGAGAATCAGGCTGCATGACAGGCAGTCAAACCTAGGTGTTTCCTGTAGAAGTTATTGCAGAGCATTTACTCTCCCTGCTTTCAGTGGCTTTACTTCTGATTTACATTGGGATGTGTGAGAAAAGAAGCAGGACCGTAATCTACTTAAGATAGTGAGCCCCAGTGGGACAGAACAAGGAAGAGACTGGTAGCCAAGAGTCTTAGGCTTAAATTTTCAAAAATGACTGATGATTTCATGTGACTCCTATTTAAGGCTACTCAATGTGAGACACCTTAAAGAGACCTGATTTTTCACAAGGTAGATGTCCAGCATTTTCTGAAAATCTGGCCCCTATAAGGTATCTGAGGTTGGACATCCCAAAATGGAGGCACCCAAAATCACTAGTCACTTTTGAAAATGTAGGCCCTAGGTCCTAGCCCATGGGTAGGCAACCTATGGCATGCGTGCTGAAGGCGGCACACAAGCTGATTTTCAGTGGCACTCACACTGCCCAGTTCCTGGCCACCAGTCCGGGAGGCTCTGCATTTTAATTTAATTTTAAATGAAGCTTCTTAAACATTTTAAAAACCTTATTTACTTTACATACAATAGTAGTTTAGTTATATATTATAGACTTATAGAAAGAGACCTTCTAAAAACCTTAATGTATTACCGGCACATGAAACCTTAAATTAGAGTGAATAAATGAAGACTCAGTACAGCACTTTTGAAAGGTTGCTGACCCCTGTCCTAGCCTGTATTTGAGCTGCCACTGCCTTACTGAGTAACCTTGGGCTTGTCACTTAAGTGCTTTATTTCCACATTGTAGAATAGGGATAATACTTATTGACTTTTGGTTTGTGCTTTGAGATCCTCATATAAAAGGAATGTGGCCATATTAAGTATAGATGAAAGACTGGTAGCTCCTACTTGTTAATTTGCTAGTTTGGAGGATACAGTCCACAGCTATCAATAAAGAGATATATTGCTCAAGGCAGAGGGAACTGGGCACTTGGAGTGGTTTCAGGAGCATTACTCCTCATTTACAACAGCCTGACGTCAGAATCAGGCCCATAAAGAGTAAAACCCGATTTTCTGGTTGTGTTCTTGACTAGGCCAATGACTCTGACTGGAGTCATTTGCGGTGGACAATCCAGGAGAGTAGGCATCACCACTAGTACAAACCCTGTTTTGAAAGGCATTGGCTTTCATTTGCCTGCGAAGGTTATAAATACTGTTCCCGGGACAAATGTTTCTCCGTATGTGGGAGCTAGTGAGCTGAATAGCTGCTCTAAGGTTCTCCACCTCTGACATCAGTAAACACAGCCACGTGAGAAAGATTTTAACATGCCCAGACACTCTGGGGTGTGTGTGTGTGTGTTTGGTGTGAAATGTAGTTCTCCTGCCATAACCGTTTTGTACCTTTAGAGGAAAAAATGCTTCACTGTTTGTATCTAAGACCTGTAGCTGCCAGGACAAGGAGCCATGGACCATAATCTTATTTATACTCTGTCTCTGATGAGTTACTCCGCATTTACAGCAATGAGCGCAGAAATTGGCATAAACAAGTATTTTAGGAAAGTGTTTACATTTTTGAAAGCATCCCTCTGATATTTGCTCAGAGAGGGCCAGATTTAACGATATACTTTGTCTGCTTCGTGCCACTCCGGCGATACAAAGCAGCAGCAAATCCACTTTAACTGGCTGGCTAAACTGAGTTTATATTGTTTGCATTGCCTGACCAGTGGAAAGCAGCCTGGAGAGACTGCTGAATCTGGTCCAAAGTTTAAATGAATTGCAAACTCGCACTGGGGGCCATTTGAAGAATCAAATAGCTTTGCAGCACAAAAAGTCCAAGACCAAATTCACTGGTGACATAAACCGGGGTGGAAGTTACATGTCACTTGTAAATTGGTCAGGAAATGGGTGTAAGCAATAAAGTGATGTAACTTGTGACTACTAGGTACTCAGTGAGTGTACAAACTAGGTGTAACTTATACATTCAGAGGAAGAAGAGGAAGTGTTCAGGAAAAGGAATTAACACAGGGTGTAGGATAAAGCACAGGATGGGCTGCAGCTACTATTTCAGCAGATAGGTTATTGTTGCAGCCCTGTGGGTGAGAAGGACAAGGGACCTTTGTGGCATACCTGAACACTGGTAATGCTTTGGGAAGATTATGAGCCCCCTGCTTTAAGGCCTGTTTATATTATCTGTACTTCCCAAAATTCTGATCAGTGTTAAAACTGGTTCAGTGAAACTGATTTAAAATCCAGTTGGAGGTACAGTGGCGAGCAGGCTCCACATTTCCAAACCACCTTCAGGGATTAGATTTCGATCTCTGTTACACTTGTGTCAATCTGGAGTGACTCCATCTGAATCATTCTGGAATCACTCTGGTGTAACTGAGAGCAGACTGTGTTCCAGTAAATGGAATTGAGTCAAATAGCAGATCTCAGACTGTGGGAACCACATTCCTTCATTCGGACGCCTGACTCATGCTGCATTAAATCCAAATGGCCATTCAGACCAAGTAACAAAACACCAAGGCAAAGAGGTAAACAGGACCTGTTCATTCATGCTCTTAGCAACAGTTTGTCCTAATGAGGAGAAACTAGGACACCTTAGAATGAATGGTTTTGTTTTTCTTGTATTGGGTTAAAAAGAAAGAGAAGTCCCTGTTGCATAAGTGCAAATTGCTGCAACTTTGAGAAATGTGTGTCCTGGGGCCCTTCTTTACGTTGTTTGTCATTTACCACTTTGAAAGTCTAGGAAATGTATTTGGTTAATTTTCCATAGTAATTTGTGGCCAGATTCTGATCTCTGTTATGCTGCTATGCATCTGGAGTTACTCCAGTGGAGTAAAAGGAGTGATTTATACCAGTGTAAATGAGAGTAGAGTCTTCCCTTAAATGCACTCATTCCTGTAAAAAGAACAGGAGTACTTGTGGCACCTTAGAGACTAACACATTTATTTGGGCATAAGCTTTCATGGGCTAAAACCCACTTCATCGGATGCATGCAGTGGAAAATACAGTAGGAAGATATATATACTCAGAACACATGAAAAAATGAGTGTTGCCATACCAACTCTAACGTGACTAATCAATTAAGGTGAGCTATTGTCAGCAGGAGAAAAAAAATGTTTGTAGTGTTAATCAGTATGGCCCATTTCAAACAGTTGACAAGAAGGTGTGAGTATCAGTAGGGGAAAAATTAGCATGGGGAAATATTTTTTACTTTGTGTAATGAGCCATCCACACCCAGTCTTTATTCAATCCTAATTTAATGGTGTCCAATTTGCAAATTAATTCCAGTTCTGCGGTTTTTCGTTGGAGTCTGTTTTTGAAGATTTTTTGTTGGAGAATTGCGACTTTTAGGTCTGTGATTGAGTGACCAGGGAGGTTGAAGTGTTCTCCAACTGGTTTTTGAATAATTATTGACATCTGATTTGTGTCCATTGTTCTTTTGTGCCTGGTTGTAGAGAATCACATGGTTATAAACCACCCCGCCCCTAAATATTCAGTGATAACTGCCTTTTAATATCCCAGTCGCAAACTTCTCCCTAAGAGGAGATCGTGTAAAGGTGGGAAGAGAGCTAAAGTTGTGGGGACCAGGTTATGGGGGCTGGGCGTGTGGAGGGAATTAAAAAAATTGCCCCTAAATTATTGAAAGGATTGAGCCTGATTTTCATTGCAGACTGGGTTCACCCTGCTATTGGCTCCTTTGGCTTCAGTGGAGTTACTCTTAATTTGCACCGCTTGGAATGGAAGCAGCATGGGGACCATTTTCTTGAGCAAACCAAACATTTTGTTACTTGGCAATAAATAAAAACAGAAGAGTCTTGGAATGAGCTGAACAGAAATTCTCAGTGACTCGGGCAAACTTGGGTTGCTGTAGCCTGTAAACAAACAAAATGAACCCTTAGAGGGAGCATGTTGATTAATGCAACTTTCTTCGGTGCATGGGGGGTGATGCAAGGGCTGCTACTGTGCCCTGGATCTGGTTTTTGGGCAAGCTCGGAGCAGGATTCAGGTTGCAATTTGGTCCCGGGCTCTATAAACGGAGTCAAACCAAAACCTGGATCCAAACACCCCCAAATATTGGGAGAAATCTGAGATGCAAGCCTGAATCTATGGCCAGGTTGTCAAGGTAAATAGGTGCCTTAAACTGCAGATAGATGCTCAGAGAGATTTTCAAAAGTGCCTAAGCTGGTAGGCACCTAACTCCCAATGGGAGCTGCAGCCAAATCCTCAGCTGCTGTAAATTGGTGTAGCTCCACTGAGGCCTGTTCCTTGATAATGTGTGTTTTCCACCTCCAGATCTCAGGCTTTTGTGGTCTGGTAGAACCATTCAGTGTGCCTCAGACATTCCCTGATCAGCAGTGATGGATGGGGTGAGAGACAAAAGTAATCCTGAGCCAGGACTTTCCAGAAGGAGGGGAGGGAATTCTACCTGAAGGTCAATGCCCTTGATGGAGGGACACGTATCTTACGGCCAGAAGGGCCCACCAGATCATCCAGTCTGACCTCCTGTATGTCACAGGCCAGCACCACCTGCACAGTAAACCCAACAACTGAAACTGGACTGAATTATTACAGCCCACAGGAGACTAGCCTGTTACATGTCACGGGTGGAGAACAGGAGTGACTGAGGCCCTGGAGTGCCAGGGAAATGATTAAGTGAGATATACCCAGATAATCCCCTATGCTGCAGAAGAAGGCAAAAAAAGCTCAAGGTTGCGGCCAATCTGACCTGGGCGAAAATTCCTTCCTGACCCCACGTATAGTGATCAATTAAACCCTGACCATGTGAGCAAGAACCAGGCAGCCAAGTACCTAAGAGAGAGAATTCTCAGCGATCTCAGAGCCCTGGCCCACCCTGCCCAATGTCCCATCTCCATCCATGGCCATCCCTGATGCTTCAAAAAGAGTTTTAAAAAACCCTTGCAGAATACATTGGGCCGGGGGGGAGGGAGAATCCCTTCCTGACCACTGCAAGTGACTGTCTGAAACCTTGAAGCATGAGCTTTAGGAACATAAGACATCTTGCATGGTGTCCCTTCCATCAAACGTTAAAGCCGTGCTGCTTTGAAATGTCCACAGAGCCTGAGCTACATTGCAGAGAGCTGGCCAACTCTTCAGCCATCAGTCAAAGAGCGTACATCCAGAAAGAGCTTCCCTCCAGCAAAGGAGGAGAAATATATACACACACGCAGCTCGCTTAGCACAGTCCATTAAACTCAGCATGAACTCCAGGCCCAGCCACAGCCTAGGATATTTATGGAGTGAATATTTTCCTGTAAAGGATGTGAAAGAATAATGCAACTTCTGTGCTTATTTTACCTTCCCCCTCTCGTGCACACAGGCTCTTCAAGCCATTTCATTTAGCTAAGACTGGGGGCTCCTCCTGGCTGCTCCGGCATGATGGATGAGAAATGAGAGGGGCCAGAGAACTCTTCTCCCCACTCCTCCACATGACAGCGGCCCCAGTGCAGGCATATGGGGCATGCATCCTGCATGTCTGAAAAGGAGGCTTAGAAGTTGCAGCTGAGCCGATGGCTGCTCCCAGCCCAGGAGAGGCTCTAACTGCCTCAGCATGTCACAAGCAGAATGTCTCTGGCTGTGCTGCTGGTCATCTCAGCAGTGAGGCGTGGGGCTGAACAGGCCATGGAGACAGAACTACCCTTTCACTACTAGAGCCGGTTCCCCCAGAGCAAGACACTGCAGCAGTATGGGGAAAGCTTGCTTTGTTGTGGCCTGTTCTGTGACTAAGCAGAGTCCTCGGGGCTCTCAATCTGATACCTATCAAAATCCTAATGTATGCTAGACCCACCACTGTGATTCCTGAGGCAGGATAACCCTGGCTGCTTCAGGGGTGGGAACCATGAATGTTGCTCTCTCTAATGTTTATGAGTGGAATGGTGTATCCTGCTACCCCTGGTCCATGGATGAAGCCTGATTCTGGTCTCATACTGCGGTAAATCAGGAGTAACTTCCCTGAAGTCAACAGCTACACTATGGTAAAATCAGCATAAGTGAGACCAGAATGAAGCCCATTTTTGCTCTTCACGTTTATAGGATCCAATCACCATGGCGTGAACCTATAAATCTGGGGCAGACTATAGGAAAATACTTTTGGCTTTCCTCCTCCTAGGCTGAGTGACCAAAGGAGTGTAGGATGATACAAATACAGAACTGCAGAAGTTAGTGAAGGTGGTGGGGAGAATGCCGTAAATACATAGCACAAAGCGCTTGGCCAGACAAAGGTCTCTGATCAGCTTGTGACTAGAAAAGAAGACAGGAGCAGGATGGCGCCCTGTCACAGGTGCTTTCTCACCATACTCATTTTTCTTCCATCTAAAGTATGGAAACTTGGCTGGCATCCCTGCTGTGAGACTCTTCCCTGATTCAGCCCAGCCTAGGAATCCACGCAAGACTCCCTCCCCCTGCCTCCACATTGCATATGTAGGCTGAGAGATCACCAAGACACCCTTCCAAAGCTGTCCACACTCATTTTCCAGGACTTCTTTCTATGCCTCATTCTGGTCAAACAGATGGACCTCAATGAGAATGTGGGCGAACAAGTTCTTCTATTCTTCAGTCTTCTTTTCCCAAACTTTCTAAGGAACAACAGAGCAGGTCGAGCTGACACATTTTCTCTAGAAGAATTTGAGGAACTGGAAAGAAATCTGTTTGTTTTCTTTGCAGAAGGAAGGGTGTCCTCATTGCCTCACCAGCTCCATGTGTTAGGGGGAGAATGACGAGGCAGCTGGGGCCAGGCTTTTGCATCGTATCCTGTGACCTCTCTTTGGTCTTGTCTACACTGGCAAGTTTCTGCACAGTAAAGCAGCTTTCTGTAGTGTAACTCCCGAGGTGTGCACACTGCCAAGCGACTTAGTGTGCAGAAACTGTGCAGTTGCTGCTCTGTAAAAAAACCACCCCGATGAGAGGCGTAGAGCTTTCTGCGCCAGGGCTACAGCGCCGCAGTGCCAGTGTCGACACCCTGGTCAATTACAGCACTGCAATTGGCCTCCGGGAGGTGTCCCACAATACCTGTTTTTGCCTCTCTGGTCATTGATTTGAACTCTACTGCCCTGCCCTCAGGTGACCAACTGTAAGCCCCACACCATAAATTCCCTGGGAAAGACCCCTTCCTGTTTGGTGATGCATACAGTGGGGTTTCAGCGCATCTTTCTAGGTGACCATGCCTGCTCCATGCACCAGGCGATCCCCCGTTTGGAGCAAGGTCAAGGCTTTGTAAAACTAACTTGAAAATTCATGTTCACGTAGTTTTAGATTATAATTTATAATTAACTAAATTATAAATGTGGGATATTTTTAAATGCCACTACTAGTAGGGTATCTAATTTAAGTATTGCAAAACTGCTAGGGGAAGAAAGTAAATATTGAATATTAAGGCCCTGATCCTGTTGACACTTAACAGGTTATATACGTTTATTCTCAAAAATAGTCCCATTGATTTTGATGGGAATTCTTGTGCTTGAAGTTAAGCATCTGTAGAATGTTTGTAGCAATAGGAGCTAATGTGTTTATTAAAAAACTATTTTTCTCAGTGGCATAAAATCTTTGTCACATCAAAGCAAATTTGCTTCAGTGCTAACAGTAAGTAGTTATTTTGACTTTTTTGATGCATTAACAAAAGTGAACTTTTATTTTTATTTTTAAGATCTACAGGGCAAAATTCTCAAAAATAAGATTCTGAAGTTAGGCTTCTAAGCTTATATTTAGGGATGTATAGGTTGGCTTTTCAAAAGCAGCTAAGTGATTTAGGGGCACAACTCCTGTTGACTTCAAACTCTGATGGAGTATAGCTTGGTTGAAGCATTTCAGCTTTTTTGACTTGTGTAAGTTCAGTCTATTGGAAGCTGGTGTTGGTTGTAAAAGAAGCGTGGACTATTGGCTTATCAGTTTTGTATTTTGAGTTTGTGGTGTTCTCAGGGTCAGGATATCAATGAGGTCCTGAACTTGTCTTTTTCAGCATAGCTTAATATTTTAAGTATGAAACTTCCTAGCAGATAGAAAATCTAAATGTAAAATCTGAAATTCTAATAATTAGAAGAAGAAACTAATTAAAAGAAATTAGTATAAAACATCCACTTCAGACATTTAAGACTATGAAATGGAAAAAGTAAAGAACTAGCAATATGTAAATTAAAACAATTAATTTTAAATCCATTTAAACTTAAATCTTGACTTTTTAAATTGGAAAAAAAATCAATCTCCTAAGTTTTTTAACTTGTGGTTTTTATCCACCCTGCCACTTATCTCCCTGTTCTTGTGTGCTTTAATTGGCAGTGAAATAGTTCACAAAAATGATTTTTTTAATTGCATCATTCCACTCCAGAATCAACAGTCCCTTTGGCTGGGTGGGAGAAGTTATATTTCTTTCAAGTTGTCTGTAGATTCAGACCAACAGCAGAACATTACATTGCACTTGGTTCACATTTTGAAGGTTACCTTTACCCTAAGGGCAAAAAATTTAATTTTCTTTCCTACTGAAAGCTGAGATTCTATTGTACAAGACAACAACCAGCAGGCAAAGGGTCATCCCTGGCCGAGCTTCTGCATGCGGAGCCAATGCAAAATTCTGCTCTTCTTTCTGTCTCTGAACCCTTCCTCTCCTCTCTCCGTCCTCACCACGTGGTTCAATGAGGAAAGACGTAGCCTGTTCTCTGTCTGCTAATCTCACTGGTGCAGAATGGGTGACTTGAGTTTGCATTGGAGCCATCTTTCCAAAAATGTAAGAGTGCCCCCCTTAGGCAGTGTGAGTGATACAATCCCTAAATACCCATGCATCCATTCCCAGCCCTTCAGAGTCAGATTTTCCCTTTGCTTCTAGCATGAGCTGTTGTGATTCAGTATTTTAAACCACCCTGTGGGGAAGGGAAAGTAAAAGATTTGGGATGACAAAGCAAACTGCATAGGGAATATCAGTCAAGAAGGGCACAGGGCAGGTGGACTGGTATCCACTTTGTTGTTCTCCCTAGTGGCTGCTGTCATTGTTATGCCATAGCAAGCAAGTGTGATTAATATGTTACTAATTATTTCTTGAGCTCATCAAAGCCTCTGTGCAAAGCATTTGATTCAGCATCCTTGTCCCCTCTGTAGTTTCCCCAGATTTGCTTTGTTTTAGGTAAATGTGCGGGACACATCCCTCATTACACCTTTTTATTTTTAAAGCTACAAGTTACATAAAAAATGAAAGGTGTATCCAGAGCGCATCTCAGGGCGAATGGTACAGGCAGAGATACAGCCTCATAGCCAAATGTGGCTTTGGTGGGCCGGTGTGGGAACAGCTTGTCCCAGTACCTCTCTCTGCCACCCTCCACCTGCAGCTTCCGAGTTGTCCTTTGACGTTACAAACATAAGCCTTCCCCTAGCGAGCTTCAGTTTTCATGGGAAGGGTGTGGGTTACAACCCCATTGCAAACCTGAGTCTAGTGCAGCAATCACATGAGCCCAGACGATGCGGCACTCAGACAGCATCCTCCTGACCACGGTGCCCTGGGCGCTTGCCCACCCTGGTAAAAGGATCAATGTATATGGGAGAAGGGATTGACAAATGGGGAACTGAGGCACGGAGAGCAATGTCTAAGGTCACACACAGTCTGTGGTATGGTAAGGGATTGAACCCAGTCCCCTGAGTCCCAGTTAAGGCCCTTGTCCACAAGGCCATCCTGTGTGCCTAGTATGTGTAGGAATGTTGTATCCATTTGTAGCAGTTGCTGACAGTGTTTCAACCCTGCTGTGGCCAGTATAATATAAGGAGATATTAATGGCTGTGAAGGTATGCTCTTTGCCAGACTCGGGACAGGGCTAGTAGCATGAAGGCTAGTACCAGAAGGAAGGAGAGAAAGAGATGTCAGCAACCAGCCGTCAGACTCTGCACTGATTTGAAAACATGGGGCCAAACCCTGTGGTGTTGACTCAGGCCAGCTTCCCACTGAAGACAGTGGAAGATCTGGCCCATTGTAGGGGTGACAGTCTCCCGGCTGTTCAGACCAGGTGACCAAAATGGTCCCTTTTGGATTTAAGAACTATGGAATCAACTAAAATGACCTGGATTTGGAGTATGGGCCAAATTTTTCCAAGAGCCCAGGGTCAGATTTTCAAGTGCATACCCACGACTGGTACCTGATTTTTCCAAAGAACTCAAACATCCACCACACTGGGCTCTCTTGAAAATCTGTCCCTAAATGTTTTTGCTTCCTATTGTTTTACCTGCCCGGAAACAGGAACCACCAGTGTTTTGATAAACAGTTATGCTGTATCCCTGTAGTCCCTACATACGCACGACCAAAGTGGCATTTTGTGCCATAGGACCCATTGCCTGGCCTTCTACAGAAACCATACACCGAGGGGACTAGTTCCCCCTTTCTTTCCCCAAAGCGCAGGCACACTTTGGTTGCAAAGTTCTGCACTTCTGGGAATTGGCTCTGAACTGGGGATGCTAAGAATGCTTTAATGTCTTTATTTCATTTATAAGGACGTACAGAGACACACGCCCATCCCAATCTCTGAGTGCCCCAATAGAATTGAATCTCACAATAAATGTTCAAATACAATGGGCTGCTCCCCCTCTCACCGATGTAAATATATCACATATTGCATAACCTCTCTGCCAGGGACACAACCTTACCACCCTTGGCTTGCCCAAAAGGTGGATGCTGCAGTGTACCCCAGAAGCTAACAGGTCCTGGCCCTTTGAAGTCAATAGGAGTGGAGACAGGATTCCATCCCTGTGCTCTGGTGGACAGGGGATGTGTGACATTTCCCACCCTTTTCGTCCTTAGAACTGTGTAGCCTTTCCCACCTGCATGTGAGTCTTTACCTGCTGCTGTGCGCTGAGCCTGCCTTTATGTATCACTTTTGCCTGCCAGCTTAAAGTGCCGACACAACAGTGCAGTGAATTCATATGCCAGGTTTGTTTTTCACTTCCATTAAAGTGGGATGACTGTTTTAGCTCTCAGGAGAGAGCTTCACAGCAATAGACTGGATATGTTGCACAACCACACAGCCCTAGTATCCACAGAAGCGTTGCATCTTTCTTGAGGTTTTCTCTCCCCAAGTCTCCACTGTCTCACTGGAGTTTATGATAAAATGGATTTAATTAATCCTTGGAGGGTAACCCTATGGGTCGAGTCTCCTGAGCAGAGACTGTGCAGTAAGAACATGTAGAAGAAGGTCAGACCAGATGATTGTAGGGATCCTTTCTGGCTTTATAATCTATACTTTATAAATCTATTCTATAATTTAGTTCAAGTGGAACTGGGCTGAACTCACCAAGATGGCTGTAATTGGCGTTGAATTTGGATTGGGTCCTAAATCTGGGGAAGAGGAAGACAAAGGAATGGAATCCACATGCTTTCTGGATTCTCTGCTTCTGAATTTCACCTAGCTGGATGAAATTCAGCATGTTCTATTCATAGGGCCAAATTCACCCTTGGTGTAACTCCATTGAGGTCAGTGACATTACCACAGGGATGAATTGGACTGATTGCCAACATAGAGAGTTTACTCCAACGTAGGTTCTTTCTAATCATTTCTGTTGCCCTTCCTCAGACCTCAGCATTGTTTTATTTTATTTTTTATTTTTGCTGGTAAAAAGCCATGTGTTCTATTGCCAGGTATCAACTTTTAAAGTAATGTAAAGTGATATTAAGGCTGGTTAAAGTTGACTGCTTTGGAGAATGAAATCCTCCACTGCCCTGCACGTGTGACTCATCCCTGACTCAGAGGAACCTCTACATAGGGCTTGAGAATAAATATGGAAACATGCAGAAATCCTTTTGTTTTTACCAAGTCTAATCAAACAAGTTTTCTTTTTGTAAGACTGATCTGGCTTCCGTTTTATGTGAACATTCTGATGCCAGGCTCTGGGTTTGTCCCACTTCTGTTTCAAATAATTGTGGATAACACAAAGGGTGCTTTTGGGTTGCATGTCGGGTTGGATTTTGTGTTGCAGCTGATTCTGATCCAGGTTCCCTCTCCTACCTAGAGATTGGCCTACTTCATAGTGCTTAACTCTTCTACAACTTAGGGATGTTCTGAATCCAAACCTGGACCTGGATGCAAATTTCATAGCTTGAGCCATTTTAGTTTTATTCTCATCCCCAAAGTTCAGGGGAGTTAGGTAACTGGAGTTGGTTTTTATCTCATAATTAGTCAAGAGAGAAGTCCAGTCTCCGGCCCGTTCCCTCTTTGGAGACTGCTATCAAGGTGGCCAGTTATGACAGTAGTTTTTATGCTGTGGGCCCCTTCCCATGAGGAACTGTTCTGAAATCCACCAACATTTCATACAGGCCACTGAACACCTTGCAGACAGGACAATATTTTTTAAATCAAGGGTTGAAGGAAACAGTAACAGCTCTCCTGGCTGGAGCTCTGGCCAGAGCGCGACAAGCCCTGCGGCCCCGGCTGGAGCTCTGACCGGAGCGCGGCAAGCCTCGTGCCCCCGGCTGGAGCTCCGGGCCCTTTAAATAGCCCCCAGAGTCCTGGGGTAGCAGGGGGCTCTGGGGGCTATTTAAAGGGCCAGGGTTCCAGCTGCCCCTGCCACCCCAGTCCTTTAAATAGCCGCCGGAGCCCCGCCGCCTCCATGCATTCCCCAGGGCTCCCGTGGCTATTTAAAAGGTCCGGGGCGGGGTAGAAGCAGGGGAGTCCCGGCCCCTTTAAATAGCCCCCAGAGCCCTGGGATAGCAGGGGGCTTGGGGGCTTTTTAAAGGGCCGGGGCTCCAGCTGCCTCTGCTGCACCCCCTGCCCTGCCGCACCAGCCTCGCCCCCCACTGCCTGCAGCCAGCTCTGTACCCCCTGCCCACAGCCAGCCCCTACCAAACCCCCTGCCCTGTCTCCAGCCAACCCCTGCCACACACCCCTGCCCGCACCAGCCCTGCACTGCCCGCCCTGCCCTGTCTCCACCCAACCCCTGCCACACACCCCTGCCTGCACCAGCCCTGCACTGCCCGCCCTGCCCTGTCTCCAGCCAACCCCTGCTACACCCCCCTGCCAGAAGCCAGCCAGTCCCATATTCCTGTCTCCAGCCCTGCCAACCCCTGCTGCACCCCCCTGTGGCCCTGCCTGAAGCCAGCCCGCCCCACACTCCCCTGTCTCCAGCCAGCCCCGCACCCCTTGCCCTGCCTGCAGCCAGACCCTACCTCCAGTCAGCCCCTGCCCTGCCTCTAACCAGCCCCATGTCCACTGCTGCCCTGCAGTTCCCAGGCCAGTAACCTGCACACCTGCTTCAATGAGGGGGACAGGAAGCAGCGGGAACCCACACGTGCACACCCCCAGGGAAGGGCGGGGACCCACACATGTGAAACGGCAGTCATTAATAACCAATCAACAGCATATATGATGCAAAGTACATAATATACAATTTTATTATTTATATAGTTATGGAAAGTAAATAATATATGGAAGAAATGGAAGGCTTTTTTTTACACTTTTTTTTCTTTTTAAGTCATCCCTGCCAGGGCCCCGCCGAAAGTGTTCGAATTGGGCCCCGCACTTCCTAAAGCCAGCCCTGCTCCAAGGAATTGTACCAGGATGTTCTTGTTCTGGTTTCTGATGGTGTTTATTTGCCTGATATTCACTCTGCAGTGTTACATAAGTTTTTAGCAATTATCCAACCTTCTTTTCAATAAATTAATAAAAACAAATTCAAGAGAAGCCATTAGCAGGACATTGAGAGTAAAGCACAGAAGAGCATAACAATTAAATGAATTAAACACCAAGCATTCTTCGCTCCAGGGAGATATTAAACTGGGTTGACGTCTTTATCCCTTGATTACAAACAGCTCAGGCAAAAAGAAGAGACATAAATTGCTCCTAACTTGGGTGTTGCCTCACTTTGAAGGTTCTGAGTCACTCAGTTCTTCTCTTGGCTTTTGGCACTGGAGGTGAATAGCTTAGTTGATAGTACCAGGCGTGGTTTTAATTTGCCCCGAGGAAGACAATTAATTTGTCCTTGAGCTGCTGATGGTATATGCAAGGGATCTCAGTCACTAGGCCTTGTGTTTAAGGCCTTCTGCTCCAGTCCTGCTACCAGAAGATGGTAGATGTTGTCTGGCAGACCTTCTCCTCTGATTTAGCACCTGGAAGAGGGAAGCTATTCGTGAGCTGCTGTATGGAAAGGCCCGAGGAAGTGATTTGTCTTTTTAGTGGGTCTGCTGTGAAAAATGACTCAGCAAGAGTAACACTGGGGGGATTCCAGACTCCAGATCTAACGTGCTCAGTTTGTAAATACAAAGGGTGTTCTTCACTTTACTACCTTTGGTGCAGGTTCACCCTGGGATCTGAGACTCATGGGTGGGTTCTCTCATCCCCAGGAATCCTCACCCAACTAAGATGGAAACTTCGGAGCACTTTGAAGTAAAGATTCTGGAACTGAGTTATCTATTCTGTTACTGATAGAGGAGCCACAATAGAATCCAGTTCATGCTGTTTTAGCAAGGAGGGGAAGGTAGGATACAAAGGCAGGATTAAGGTGGGTCATATGGGAAGTGCTTTCACAGAATTTTAGAATATCAGGGTTGGAAGGGATCTCAGGAGGTATCTAGTCCAACCCCCTGCTCAAAGCAGGACCAATCCTCAACTAAATCATCCCAGCCAGGGCTTTGTCAAGCTTGACCTTAAAAACCTCTAAGGAAGCAGATTCCACCATCTCCCAAGGTAACCCATTCCAGTGTACCACCACCGTCCTAGTGAAAGTGTTTCATAATATCCAACCTAAACCTCCCCACTGCAACTTGAGACCATTAGTCATTGTTCTGTCATCTGGTACCACTGAGAACAGTCTAGATCCATCCTCTTTGGAACCCCCTTTCAGGTAGTTGAAAGCAGCTATCAAATCCCCCCTCATTCTTCTCTTTTGCAGACTAAATAATCCCAGTTCCCTCAGCCTCTTCTCATAAGTCATGTGCTCCAGCCTCCTAATCATTTTTGTTGCCTCCGCTGGACTCTTTCCAATTTTTCCACATCCTCCTTGTAATGTGGGGCCCAAAACTGAACACAGTCTCCAGAAGAGGCCTCACCAATGTCGAATAGAGGGGAATGATCACGTCCCTCCATCTGCTGGCAGTGCCCCTGCTTATACAGCCCAAAATGCCATTAGCCTTCTTGGCAACAAGGGCACACTGTGGACTCATACTCAGCTTTGTTGACTTTAATTCAGCATTGCCTGGTTTTAACACAGTGAACGTTTTATTAGCAACATTCTCGCCAGGTAATATGCACGCAGACCACTGGCAAAGGCCTGCACTGGTAACTTCACCTTGACGATATTTTTTTTCCGTGGAGGGATTATTTTTGCTGTGTGCTGAAAACATGCTCAGTGCTGCATAACAATAATTATGCTGATAATATTTATATAGTGCTGGCTGCTCCACCACACATCCCTGATAGTAGGTAAGTATTATCATCCCCGAGCCAGGGCGTGGCCACAGGGTCATGCAGCAAGTTTGTATCAGAGCCAGGGTTAGAGCTCCCAGCCCCACCTCAGTAGCTTGTGCTGCCTTTTATACCGTGGTGATCGCCGTAAGTTATTGAGCAATAACAGAAGTGTCTCGGATTTACAGAAGCACAGATGTCACAGCTACAATGTGGTCAAACTGATTTGCAATCCAGATGTGGGTTATTTCTTTGTTGCAAGAAGAAAATGAGAACAGAGGTGCACAGGGCCCTGCCCCAGACTCTCTTATTTACAACGTGTGCATGGCCTGCAGAGTACGATTTTGAGCAGCGGGTATTAGACAGCACAACTATAAAGCACAGCTTAAAGGTGCAGCGGCTTCCAAGCCCAGATTTGTATCAATGCCTGGCTAGACTGCTTTTGTCTTATCACTGCTGCTGGGTGCTGTGTGTTTATGCCACTTCCAGTTCATTAACTCTTCTGTGTAGGGACAAAATCCTCTGTTTTGTGGCGTCAGAACCATCTGCTAGGGAAATGATTGTGAAATCACTGGTCTTCAGGTGGGAGAAGAGCAGGAGGAGCAGATAATGCGGTTAGCACTTTACTGGTGCCTTCTGTGCAAGGATCCCAAGGGATTTTACAAGTCTGAATGAAACATCACAACACCCAGTCTTACCGTTGGCAAAAAAAGGGCAACCGACTTGCTCGTCTAACTCACTTTGCGACTCTGAACAAGGAAGAGAATCTAGGGTCCCAGTCGGAGACAGGAAAAGGGGAGGGGGGAGACTTGATGTTGCTTTAGGCCACCTTTGCGCTCCCTAGATTCTGAGGCTGTAGAGGGCCCAGTACGGGACCTGGAGTAAGTTGGAGCAGCCTCAGGGTTGCTCCTACTTATGTTCTGCTTTCCCTGCCCCTGTGTGAGTGCGGGAGGCAGAGAATGGCCGTGGTGCAGTACATTCTGTCCACACCCCTTCTAGTGGGGTTGGAAGCAGGGCTGGGGTAGAGCCAACACTGGCCAGGGAGGCCCCCTGTACAGGGCATATTGTCAAAGGGCTCCGTCTTTCACACCCTTTATGGCCCCTTTACACTGCCCGCGCAACATAAAAGGGCTCTAGTGTAAATTAGAATCATGCACCAGGTCTCCAGACTCTTGATCTAATCGCGAGTGCACCCTTCGTCTCTGTATGTATGCACTCCAAAGGAATAAAGGTCCTGCTTTCACACAGTCGCCCTGAATAAATAGAGAAGGATAGAGAAGGAACATAGAACATATGACAATGTGTGGGGAAAAACTGTTTCTATTCGAAACAGCACATTTTGCATCAGGCAACATTGTTTGCAGCTGCCCAATATATTAAATCAGTAGAGATAATGCTGTTGCTTAAATGTCAACTTAACTATTCCTTTTGAGAACTTACCCTGATGCGATATGGCTGCTAAGCAGCTTCATGGAACAGTAAAGCAAAGTTTTGATGAGTGATTGTTATTTTCCTTAGCAGTTTCATTTCTGGTTTGCTGTGTTAGCTATAAGTGGCATGGGTGAGTCGACTGACCAAGAAACTCCTGAGTTCTAATCCCAGACATGACTAGCTCTGGGACAAGCTACGCCCACCCGCCTCGGTTTCCCCATCTGTACAATGGGAATAACTATATTTAATGAGCCCCCGTGGAGGTGGTGAGTATTGGCTAATTAATGTTGGCGCAATGCTTAGAAAATTAATGGCTCTGTTGTTAGGAACCCTGGTTAGGTATGGTTCTCATATTGGTGTTGTATGTATGTGTAATGTTGTTGTGCTTTTATTTACTAACAATGCTGAGTGTTTTACCTTTGAAAAGCAATGGAGAAATAGTAAAGTATACATTTAAACTCCCAGCACCCTTGGTAGGTAGCATATTATTTCTGCCCTGTTGTCTTATGCCTATATTGCAGATAGAGAAAATCAGAGACAGAGGTGAAGGGACTTAACCAAGGGCACACAGTGGCTCAGTGGCAGAGCCAGAATGACCCGTCAGGAGTTCCTGGACATCCCCGCCTTGCTACCCACACTGCCATTTCCCAGCATTCTGAGGCCAGACCAATCAAAAGTGCCACCTTGTGCCACTCTTGGACTGTTCAGAAGCCGAGGGACCTGTTTGGTGCCAACCACAGTACGCTGGATCCAGTTCCCAGGCCTGGTCTGTCACTCCCCAGGCCACCATGGACTCTGGGCTCATCTAATCTATGGGGACAGTAGCAGCCTGCCTACAGTGTCATAGCTATGCCTCTGTAACCCTGTAGTGTAGCTGCAAGCTGCAGCTATGGACGGGGCTTTTCATCACAGTAGGAATTCTGCCTCCCCGAGCGACAGTAGCTAAGGTGATGGAAGCGTTCTAGCCTAGCCGTGTCTACACCAGGGGTGAGGTCAACATAGTTACAGCACTCAGGGGGGTGGGTTTTTTAGACCCCTGATACCACAGCCTATGTTGACCTAAGTTTTCAGTGTATGCCAGACCTGAGACTGCTCCCCTCTGTCATATACACATCCTGAGTTCATTTTCCAGCCTTCCTCTCCTATCCTTCTCATCTCCTGCTGCATGGGAGTGCTCTGCTTTGCTAAGCAGGTGTAAGCAAAACCACTGTCCTGGATTGTAAAGGCTGCCCCTTTATACGAGCCTACGCTCTGTCTGTACAGGATACACTAGGTCACAAAACTAAGTGATTGGGCAACAAAATGGCAAATGAAATTTAATGTGGATAAATGTCAAGTAATGCACATGGGGAAAAAATAGCCCTAACTATACATACATTATAATGGGAGCTAATTTAGCTACAACTGATCAGGAAAGAGATCTTGGAGTCATCGTGGATAGTTCTCTGAAGATGTCCACACAGTATGCAGCAGCCATCAAAAAAGCAAACAGGATGTTAGGAATCATTAAAAAAGGGATAGAGAATAAGACGGAGAATATCTTATTGCCCTTATATAAATCCATGATACGCCCACATCTTGAATACTGTGTACAGATGTGGTCCCCTCATCTCAAAACAGATATACTGGCATTAAAAAGGTTCAGAGAAAGGCAACTAAAATGATTAGGGATTTGGAGAGGGTCCCATATGAGGAGAGATTAAAGAGGCTAGGACCTTTCAGCTTGGAAAAGAGGAGACTAAAGGGGATATGATAGAGGTATATAAGAGTGATGTGGAGAAAGTGAATAAGGAAAAGTTATTTACATGTTCCCATAATATTAGAACTAGGGGCCGCCAAATGAAATTAATGGGCAGCAGGTTTAAAACAAATAAAAGGAAGTTCTTCTTCACACAACGCACAGTCAACCTGTGGAACTCCTTGCCTGAAGAGGTTGTGAAGGCTGGAACTATAACAGCGTTTAAAAGAGAACTGGATAAATTCATGGAGGTTAAGTCCATTAATGGCTGGGTGATGAATGGTGTCCCTAGCCTCTGTTTGTCAGAGGACAGAGATGGATGGCAGGAGAGAGATCACTTGATCATTACCTGTTAGGTTCACTCCCTCTGGGGCACGTGGCATTGGTCACTCTCGGTAGACAGGATACTGGGCTAGATGGACCTTTGGTCTGACACAGTCTGGCCATTCTTATGTTCTTATGTCCTGCATTTCAGTGATAATCACCCAAAACATCATGCACTGTGATGCAAGTGTGAAAAATCTGGATGGGGGTGAGGGATAATAGACGCCCATATATGGCAAACCCCTGAATATTTGGGACTGTCCCTATAAAATCGGGACATCTGGTCACCCTAGGTATGTGCTCTTCCCCTCTAGCCATTTCGTGACCCAAATTAAAACATTGTGGGAAGCTGCCATCCCTTAAAAGCAAGCTTTGCCCTGTTGCCTTTCATTTCCATGCCATGCAAGAAGCCACCCTAGGCAGGAGCATTGAGTTCAGGGCCTGTTATCTTGTAGCTTTGACTCCCCTGGCCTGGGTGGGTCTGCAGGCCCTGCAGATGTACTATCACGTATGGTACCGAATGGCTTCTAACAAAGCTAAACTTTCTGTCCGTTCCGTTCCCCTTCCCCTTCCAAGGGGATAAGATTAGCCCAACAAAGCTTCGTTTATTTAAGAGTACAGCTCTTGTGGCCAAAAGGAAGGTGGAGAAGGGGGCGTGGAGGAAGCTGTTTCAGGCTTCATACTTTTAGTATTAAAGCGAGAGTAATAATAATAAAATCCTAGCAAAGAAGGCTTTTTGCCACAATTTGATTTCCCCAAGTGGAATGCAGCCGAGCCCCAGACTCCACCACCAGGCACACAGGAATATGCTAATGTTCTCTGGAATTCGAACACTTTTTGGTTCACCTAGTTTGGGCCGCTCTCCAGCTTGTCACTCAAGTGCAGGGCACACCCCGTTAGGAGGCTATTTAAAGTGGAGCTCCTGTGCAAATTCTCCAAACAGAGCGGAGAGCGAGCGAGTTGTCATTCTGAAACCCCACCCCTCTCACTCAGGATGCGTGACAGCTTTGGGATAATAACCTGGTCTCTGTTCCTTCTCCTTGCGCCTGGCTGGGTATGTACTGTACTGCAGTCGTTTTATTTACTGGAGGAGCTTTGCAATTCCTTGTTTTGCAGAATGCTTTCAGCAAGCCTCAACTATTGCAGCTGTCACCTGCCTCTGACAGTGCTTAGGAGGAGTTAGCTGGTAACTGAGCATCCCAATGCACTGTGTAGATAAATAACACTCATAACGGCATGCTGCGCACACACAGTGACCTGCGTGGTGCTCTCCGTCCAAGGATCTCAAAGCACTTCGCAAACGTGGATGACACTCCCCCATGCTATCCTGCTATCCCCGATTTACAGGAGGGAAACCCAAGGCACAGAGAGGTCAAGCAACTTACCCGCAGCATTACCCGCCAAATGTGCTGCACTGCTAGGGGTAAGACCCTGATATCTCAGCCATGTGCCGTCCTTCCTGCCAAGAAAAACAGCTGTTTGTTTGCTCCTGGAAACCACGAGCTTGAAATCTGAAGGAGAAATTGGATTGGAAGCTGTGTGGGGGCAAGGACTGTGTCTCGCTGTGTTTTGTGCTGTACCTAGTACAATGCAGCTTTGTTTCTGATGGGGCCTTTGGATGTGACCACAATCTAAATGGCAGAAGCAGGGACGTTATTAATGATGATGATTTTTTATTATAGGGCCCAAATTGTACTAATCACCTTGCAGACTAGTAAGGAGATGAGGTCCATGCCGCTAGCAGCTATGGATCTAAATAGATTCTTGTGGCTTATCGCACTGATGTATGCAAAGTGCTTTAGGTAGACGAACTCTGTGTATTGATTGTTGCTAGTTGCATCAAAAATGTGCTCTGTGATGTCCAAACAGAAAGAATGCTGATCTCTGTATGGAGATGCTTATAGTACAATGGTATCAGGGGCTGGGCAGTTTCTGTGCTGAGGGGAAATTAGCAAACTCTTTGGGGCAGGGACTGTCTTTTTCTTCTGTGGTTGTACAGCTCCTTGCGCAACGAGGTCCTGGTCTGTGACCCAGGTTCCTGGGTGTTACAGCAACACACGTAATATAATAATAAAAAAACATAGTTTCTGAAACACTTTACAGTCAAACTTCGGCCACAAATTTGATTTATCCAAATGAGATCATGTTCTCAAGCGTCTGCTGAGTGCTTTGAAGATGGGACTTTGGACTCCTATTCTCTTCCTAGCCCTGGGAGGGGAGCAAGGATCTGGTGGTTAGAACAGAGGAGCAGGAGCTCCTGAACTCTGCTCCTAGGTCTTGAGGAGGATTATTGTCTAGTGGTTAGAGCAGAGTAGTCAGATTCAGGATTCCTTGGCTCTGCTTTCAGCTCTGCCACTGACTTTTTTGACCTTGGGCATGTCACTGCCTGTCTCTGCCTCAGTTTCCCTATCTGTGAAAAGGGGATAGCGATTCTTACTTACCACACAAAGGTGTTGTAAGGCCTAGTTTATCAGTGCCTTGAAATCCTGTAACGGAGGGTAAAGCAGTGTTATCCAAACTAATCCAGTTAGGGTGACTGGATGTCCCGATTTTATAGGGACAGGCCCGATTTTTGAGTTTTTTCTTATATAGGCTCCTATTCCCCCCCCATCCTGATTTTTCGCCCTTGCTGTCTGGTCACCCTAAATCCAGTGTTAGGACTGTTGGAATGATCACGCTTTGCCTCCTGTATCCTTGTCAGTGTCCGACCATACAAAGAGCATTAACCATACCTGTCTTGCACCTTTCATCTCAGGCACCCAGGGTGCTTTGTAAATATTTATGTGAGCCTTACAATACCCTTTCCCACCTCTTTGAATGGGATCATGGTCCAAAAAGCAGGGGTTTTTAAAATAAAGAACCCTGTGTCATTGCCTGCGTTTGGTCTTTCCCTGGTGTTAGAGCTACTTGGTTCACTGATCGGTCCCAAGATTTCCCTGCTGTCCATGCTGCAGAGCCAGCAGCTGCAGAGATGTGAGCCAGTTTCTCCCACCCCACCCCAGATTCTTCACCAGTGCTAAGAGTTATGTGAAGCAAAAAGAACATTACCCGTCTCTCTTCGTCCAGGTACCTAGGTTCAGCCTGCAGTGCCAGCAGTTAGGAAAATCTTGTTTTGACTTGTAAGCTAAGGAGATGGGACCTGGGAGCCAGTGATGAGGAACATATATGCAGCTCGGAGATGTGATTCTGCTAGTCAGCTTTTTACACACAACTGCAGCTCAGACAGTGCTCAGGGCTCCTGGGAGTGGCTGCTTTACAAATGATGTTTGTGATGCATGCAAGAGCTGCCAGCAAAACCAGAGGCAGGGCAGTCATCTTTTTTATGGCTTCTTTTTCTCTTTCAATTCCAGTAGCCATAATATTGGCTCAATTCTGTTTCCACTGAAGTCTGTAGACATTTGCTACTGACTTCAACAGAAGCAGGATCAGACCTTTAAAGAGAAGTGGGGCCCCTTCCCTTGAAAACTCCAACAGCATGGAACTTCAGGACCAGCGACTTTTGTGGGTGGGAGAAAGATGAAATGTACATTGTCTGATCCGCTGCCTGGGTTCCTGTTCCACCCACCTCTGCAGCACAACCTGTTAAAAACGTACTTTGTATTATGCACAGGTCTGTTGCAAAGTGCCTGCTCAGTTCTTTGGGGAAGTTTGGAGCTGAACTTCAGACCTGGGTTCATCTTCTTTGTATCAAAGCAATTTCTAGAAGAAAGTATATGGGCAGGAATGAGGAAGTGTCTTCAGGCATGTTGCAGAATAATTCATCTTTTAATATGGCACGAAAGTGGAACAACTTATCAAAGGTGCTAGTGAGGCTGTCATAAACAGATAGCTAAGGGTTAATGTCTCTTTCACCTGAAGCACCTGACCAGAGGACCAATCAGGAAACCGGATTTTTTCAACTTTGGGTGGAGGGATTTGAGTGTCTAAGGTCTTTGTTTTCTGGCTGCCTGCTTTCTCCGAGCTTTGGAGAAGTAGTTCTACTTTCTAGTCTTCTGTTTCCAAGTGTAAGGACAAAGAGATCAGATAGTAAGTTATATGGTTTCTTTTCTTTGGGATTTGCATAAATATAAGTGCTGGAGTGCTTTGATTTGTATTCTTTTTGAATAAGGCTGTTTATTCAATATTCTTTTAAGAAACTGCCCTGTATTGTGTCATCTTAATACAGAGAGACTATTTGTATTTTTTCTTTCTTTTTTATATAAAGCTTTCTTTTAAGACCTGTTGGAGTTTTCTTTACTGCAGGGAAATTGAGTCTGTACTCACCAGGGAATTGGTGGGAGGAAGAAATCAAGGGGAGATTTGTGTGTTGGATTGCTAGCCTGATTTTGCATTCCCTCTGGGTGAAGAGGAAAGTACTTTTTGTTTCCAGGATTGGGAACAGAGAGGGAGATTCACTCTGTTTGGATTCACAGAGCTTGTGTCTGTGTATCTCTCCAGGAGCACCTGGAGGGGGGAAGGGAAAAAGGATTATTTCCCTTTGTTGTGAGACTCAAGGGATTTGGGTCTTGGGGTCCCCAGGGAAGGTTTTTCAGGGGGACCAGAGTGCCCCAAAACACTCTAATTTTTTGGGTGGTGGCAGCAGGTACCAGGTCCAGGCTGGTGGCTAAGCTTGGAGGTTTTCATGCTAACCCCCATATTTTGGACGCTAAGGTCCAAATCTGGGACTAAGGTTATTACATGAGTGGCAGCTGGTGGGAGACAGAATCCAGAAGCCAGTAGAAATATTATATTTTTCTTTTCTCTGCTAAGGGCTTTTTAGCAGAGAGAAGCAGTTGGTTTTAAAAGGGAACCAGAGAGAATTTTTTTTTTCTGCTCTCTCTCGCAGTTTGTGGCTTGCATGTTAAGGGTCTTTTGTCATGCAATAGCACTCCCATTGAGAGTCATACCAGCACTATATGAATGCAAATAAAGTGGTTTTTCAGGTTTACTTGACATTGAAGATTAGCTAAAGGCACTGTTGCTAGGCAGACTTCAGGAGGCAACAGAGAACCTGCAGTTCAGAAGATAAACACCGGAGGGCACCCCAACACAAGAAAACAGGAATCATGACTTCTAAGGCAAAAATTGAGGCCCAAGAGCAAGTCAGAGAAGCTGAACACAGGCGACAACTGGAAATAAAACAAACAGAGATGGAAATAAGAGAAAGAGAAAGAGAGGCGGCCCACCGCCGAGAAATGGAAAAACAACAAAAAGAAAATGAAGAGAAGGAAAAACAGAGAAAACATGAACTGGAGTTGGCAAAAGCTGGGCTGCATGTGCCAGCCAACCCTAACAACCCGGCACCAAATATTGCTCCACAGCACAGGAAATTTCCCACCTACAAGGCAGGTGATGACACCGAGGCCTTCTTGGAAAATTTTGAGAGAGCCTGTCTTGGGTACAGCATTCCCGAAGACCAGTACATGGTAGAATTGAGGTCACAGCTCAGTGGACCTTTAGCAGAGGTGGCAGCTGAAATGCCTAAGCACCAAATGAATGACTATAAACTTTTTCTAACCAAGGCCAGATACAGGATGGGGATAACCCCAGATCATGCCCGTCGGCGCTTCAGAACCCAAAAGTGGAAACCAGAGGTGTCATTTCCCAAACACGCCTACTACATTGCAAAAAACTATGAGGCCTGGCTAACAGGAAACAACATTCAAACCTTGGAAGAACTGAACCTCCTCATACAAATGGAGCAGTTCTTGGATGGTGTTCCTGAAGACATCACGCGGTACATACAAGATGGAAACCCCAAGAATATCGCTGAGGCGGGGGAGATTGGAGCCAAATGGATGGAACTGGCAGAAAGCAAGAAAGCTACTGTCAAGGGGAACGATTACCCCAGGGGGCACACAGACCATAAACCCTACAACCGAGGACAGCCAAAGACCCCACATACCACCCAAGTAAAGCCACAGATACCCTACCCTTCAACCTCACCAGTCTCCAGTAACTCACCTCGGCCCAGTGACCCATCAGATGGAAGATGCTTTAAGTGTAATGAACTGGGACATATCAAGGCCAACTGTCCCAAGAACACCATGCGAGTGCAATTCATTACACCACCATCACACCAAAGATCCCCAGGCCCGGATGCCTCTCAAATACCCTTGGAGCGAAGGGAAAATTTGAGAGTGGGCGGAAAGAAGGTTACTGCGTGGAGAGACACGGGGGCACAAGTGTCAGCTATCCACCAATCCTTCGTTGACCCCAAATTCATCAACCCAAAGGCCAAAGTTACAATTTACCCCTTCATGTCACAAGCTGTAGACTTGCCTACAGCTCAACTGCCTGTCCAGTACAAAGGCTGGTCAGGAATGTGGACTTTTGCAGTCTATGACAATTATCCTATCCCCATGCTACTGGGGGAAGACTTGGCCAACCAGGTGAGGCGGGCCAAGAGAGTGGGAATGGTTACACGTAGCCAAACCAGGCAAGCTTCCAGACCCATTCCTGTTCCTGAGCCATCCACAGAGGCCCCGTCTGTGTTACCAGAGACCCAGACAGAGGTAGTGGACCCGGATTCCATGCCTACCACTGAAACAGCCACAGCACCTCCAGTCCCAGGCCCGGAACTGGAACAGCAACCAGCACCAGCAAGTGCAACCCCATCTTCAAACTCAACGCCAGAGGGCGCCAGCGAGCCACAACTGGCAGAAGCAACAGACAGCCATACCCAAAAGGCTCAGCCAGAGCCTGAAATACCCTCAGGTGCACCAGCGGAGAGCGGTTCACCAGCAACGGAAACAACCCCATCACCTACATCGCTTCCAGAGGGACCAAGCCCAAGTCCACAGTCTGAGGAAGAACTGGTGACCCCAGCCTCAAGGGAACAGTTCCAGACTGAGCAGGAAGCAGATGACAGCCTTCAGAAAGTTTGGGCGGCGGCACGGAGCACCCCACCGCCTCTCAGCTCTTCTAATCGATCCCGGTTTGTTATAGACCAAGGACTTTTATACAAGGAAATTCTTTCTGGTGGACACCGGGAAGAATGGCAGCCGCAAAAACAGTTGGTGGTTCCAACTAAGTACCGGGGGAAGCTCTCAAGCTTAGCCCATGATCATCCCAGTGGCCATGCTGGGGTGAACAGAACCAAGGACCGGTTGGGGAAGTCCTTCCACTGGGAGGGGATGGGCAAGGACGTTGCCAAGTATGTCCGGTCTTGTGAGGTATGCCAAAGAGTGGGAAAGCTTCAAGACCAGGTCAAGGCCCCTCTCCAGCCACTCCCCATAATTGAGGTCCCATTTCAGCGAGTAGCTGTGGATATTCTGGGCCCTTTCCCAAAAAAGACGCCCAGAGGAAAGCAGTACGTACTGACTTTAGTGGACTTTGCTACCCGATGGCCAGAAGCAGTAGCTCTAGGCAACACCAGGGCTAACACTGTGTGCCTGGCCCTAACAGACATCTTTGCCAGGGTAGGTTGGCCCTCCGACATCCTTACAGATTCAGGGTCTAATTTCCTGGCAGGGACCATGGAAAAACTGTGGGAAACTCATGGGGTGAATCACTTGGTTGCCACCCCATACCACCATCAAACCAATGGCCTGGTGGAAAGGTTCAATGGAACTTTGGGGGCCATGATACGAAAATTCATCAACGAATTCTCTAATAATTGGGACCTAGTGTTGCAGCAGTTGCTGTTTGCCTACAGGGCTGTACCACATCCCAGTTTAGGGTTTTCACCATTTGAACTTGTGTATGGTCACGAGGTTAAGGGGCCATTACAGTTGGTAAAGCAGCAATGGGAGGGGTTTACGCCTTCCCCAGGAACTAACATTCTGGACTTTGTAAGCAACCTACAAAGCACCCTCCGACACTCTTTAGCCCTTGCTAGAGAGAATCTAAAGGATGCTCAGGAAGAGCAAAAGGCCTGGTATGACAGACATGCCAGAGATCGGTCCTTCAAGGTAGGAGACCAGGTTATGGTCTTGAAGGCGCAACAGGCCCATAAGATGGAAGCCTCATGGGAAGGGCCATTCACGGTCCAAGAGCGCCTGGGAGCTGTAAACTACCTCATAGCATTTCCCAATTCCTCACTAAAGCCTAAAGTGTACCATGTTAATTCTCTCAAGCCTTTCTATTCCAGAGACTTACAGGTTTGTCAGTTTACAGTCCAGGGAGAGGATGCTGAGTGGCCTGACGGTGTCTACTACGACGGGAAAAAAGACGGTGGCGTGGAAGAGGTGAACCTCTCAACCACCCTGGAACGTCTGCAGCGGCAACAAATCAAGGAGCTGTGCACTAGCTTCGCCCCATTGTTCTCAGCCACCCCAGGACGGACTGAACGGGCATACCACTCCATTGATACAGGTAATGCTCACCCAATCAGAACCCCACCCTACCGAGTGTCTCCTCATGCCCAAGCTGCTATAGAACGGGAGATCCAAAACATGCTACAGATGGGTATAATCCGCTCATCTACCAGTGCATGGGCATCTCCAGTGGTTCTGGTACCCAAACCAGATGGGGAAATACGCTTTTGCGTGGACTACCGTAAGCTAAATGCTGTAACTCGTCCGGACAACTATCCAATGCCACGTACCGATGAGCTATTGGAAAAGTTGGGACGTGCCCAGTTCATCTCTACAATAGACTTAACCAAGGGGTACTGGCAAGTACCACTAGAGGAACCTGCCAAGGAGAGGTCAGCATTCGTCACCCATGCGGGGGTGTATGAATTCAATGTCCTTCCTTTCGGCCTTCGAAATGCACCCGCCACCTTCCAAAGGCTGGTAGATGGTCTACTAGCTGGACTGGGAGAATTTGCAGTTGCCTACCTCGATGATGTGGCCATTTTTTCTGACTCCTGGCCCGAACACCTACTACACCTGGAAAAGGTCTTTGAGCGCATCAGGCAGGCAGGACTAACTGTTAAGGCCAAAAAGTGTCAAATAGGCCAAAACAGAGTAACTTACCTGGGGCACCAGGTGGGTCGAGGAACCATAAACCCCCTACAGGCCAAGGTGGATGCTATCCAAAAGTGGCCTGTCCCAAGGTCAAAGAAACAGGTCCAATCCTTCTTAGGCTTGGCCGGATACTACAGGCGATTTGTACCACACTACAGCCAAATCGCTGCCCCACTGACCGACCTGACCAAAAAGACCCAGCCAAATGCAGTTAAGTGGACTGATGAGTGTCAAAAGGCCTTTACCCAACTTAAGGCAACGCTCATGTCGGACCCTGTGCTCAGGGCCCCGGATTTTGACAAGCCATTCCTAGTAACCACAGATGCATCTGAGCGTGGTATAGGAGCAGTGCTCATGCAGGAAGCAACAGATCACAACTTCCATCCTGTCGTGTTTCTCAGCAAGAAACTGTCTGAGAGGGAAAGTCACTGGTCAGTCAGTGAAAAGGAATGCTATGCCATTGTGTACGCCCTGGAAAAGCTACGCCCATATGTTTGGGGACGGCGGTTCCAACTACAAACTGACCATGCTGCACTAAAGTGGCTTCATACTGCCAAGGGGAACAACAAGAAACTTCTTCGTTGGAGTTTAGCTCTCCAAGATTTTGATTTTGAAATTCAACACATCACAGGAGCTTCTAATAAAGTTGCTGATGCACTCTCCCGTGAGAGTTTCCCAGAATTCAGTAGTTAAAAAGTGTTCTTAAAATGTAGAAGTCTGTTAGTTATATACTTAGGAGTATATGTAAAGGTGTATGTGTTGTATTAATCTGTTTATTTTCAAGTTCTAGAAGGAAATCGCCGCCAGTGAGCTTCCCCACTGTCTGCAATTTGGGGGGCATGTCATAAACAGATAGCTAAGGGTTAATGTCTCTTTCACCTGAAGCACCTGACCAGAGGACCAATCAGGAAACCGGATTTTTTCAACTTTGGGTGGAGGGATTTGAGTGTCTAAGGTCTTTGTTTTCTGGCTGCCTGCTTTCTCTGAGCTTTGGAGAAGTAGTTCTACTTTCTAGTCTTCTGTTTCCAAGTGTAAGGACAAAGAGATCAGATAGTAAGTTATATGGTTTCTTTTCTTTGGGATTTGCATAAATATAAGTGCTGGAGTGCTTTGATTTGTATTCTTTTTGAATAAGGCTGTTTATTCAATATTCTTTTAAGAAACTGCCCTGTATTGTGTCATCTTAATACAGAGAGACTATTTGTATTTTTTCTTTCTTTTTTATATAAAGCTTTCTTTTAAGACCTGTTGGAGTTTTCTTTACTGCAGGGAAATTGAGTCTGTACTCACCAGGGAATTGGTGGGAGGAAGAAATCAAGGGGAGATTTGTGTGTTGGATTGCTAGCCTGATTTTGCATTCCCTCTGGGTGAAGAGGAAAGTACTTTTTGTTTCCAGGATTGGGAACAGAGAGGGAGATTCACTCTGTTTGGATTCACAGAGCTTGTGTCTGTGTATCTCTCCAGGAGCACCTGGAGGGGGGAAGGGAAAAAGGATTATTTCCCTTTGTTGTGAGACTCAAGGGATTTGGGTCTTGGGGTCCCCAGGGAAGGTTTTTCAGGGGGACCAGAGTGCCCCAAAACACTCTAATTTTTTGGGTGGTGGCAGCAGGTACCAGGTCCAGGCTGGTGGCTAAGCTTGGAGGTTTTCATGCTAACCCCCATATTTTGGACGCTAAGGTCCAAATCTGGGACTAAGGTTATTACAGAGGCGACTCCAGGTAGCCACTTCAGCCCTGCCCAGTCTTTACTAGCGTTCCCTACTGTACGTGCTCCTTGTCTCTGCTCGCTGTTGATAGTGGATGAGCCAGAAAAGACTCCAGCTGACTTACTGCTCTGTTGGCTTTTGCGTGGTGTCAAGTATCAGGGGGTAACCATGTTAGTCTGTATCCACAAAAACAACAAGGAGTCCGGTGGCACCTTAAAGACTAACAGATTTATTTGGACATAAGCTTTTGTGGGTAAAAAACCTCACTTAACAGATTTATTTGGGCATAACCTTTCATGGGTGAAAATCCTCCCTTCTTTATCTGAAGAAATGAGGTTTTTTACCCATGAAAGCTTATGCCCAAATAAATCTGTTAGTCTTTAAGGTGCCACCGGATTCCTTGTTGTTTCTATTGGCTCTGTAAGGCTAGCAGGAGTTAAAAGACACAAAACCAGAGTAGATTGGAGTCTGAATACACACTGGGGCCATGTGTACTGCATACCAAAGTGAGGAGACATGCGTGAAGTGAAGTCACACAACAGTTCTGTGGCAGAGCTAGGAAGAGAGCTTAGCTTATCTGGGTCTGTGTTGCTGTAGCCTCCAGACCATCCTTTCTCTGCCACCCTTGAATGGGAAGTTAACCTGCCTATAAACAAAAAGTGAAACGGAGCAGTTCAGTTTGTATGTGTGAAGCTGGGAAAGGAGGTAATCAGCACGGACAGTGACAAGATCAGGAAATGATTTAAATTCTGTTGGGTTTAATCTAAGATTGTCATCATCGGGAATTTAAAAAAACCTGAGAGACATTTTGAGAGCGTTTCTTTAAATAGGCTGCCGCCTCCACAGTGTTGGAGAACACCTGCTGCTGCTAACTTTTTCAGTGCACGGATCACATCTTAATATTGATATTGTGGCAGACACATATCACCCCCATTCATGATCCTCCCCTGTACCCACCTCTCCACCCGATCTTGATCGAATAACTTGCCCCTTTGGCAGCTACAGCAATTGCATCTATGAAAAATAGAGGAAAGCACTGAAGTACCGTCAGCTTCTTGTAATGCAGCCTCACAGCTGGAAACAGGGAGGATCCTGCCAGCTCTCGACTGCGGTTTGAGAATGGGTGTGTTACAGGCAGCAGGGCGGTGTTATTTATTACAAGAAGATTTTGCACTAGGAGTTTTCAAAGCAAATTAGATGAATTCCTCTTGAATGAAGTAAGACTCGGTGAGGTCTTGTGGGTTACAATTAAGCCAAATCCCTGTCATTTACTATACTGTGCTGATTGTTGCAAGAGTGTAAAGCACCTGGCATCTCCTAGCTCCATGTGAGCTTCAGTTAGGACAGTGGTTGGGAACAACAGCCAAAGCAGCTGGAGAAGTTTTACTACTGTTATTGGTCATGAAACAAAACATGCAAGGAAGCTGCTTTACCAGCAAGGGTTGGGTATGATACAAGAGCAGATATGTATGAACTTGGTTGCTTTGTTACTTTACACTGATATCTCAAAACGTGTTGTAAGCTTAAACTGGCACATGCAGATAATACGCAAAGATCATTTTGTCACTGCAATTGCAGCCACTTCTGGGGTGGAACATAGCAAATGACTAGCAGTGCAGAGAGCAATGACACAGCAGTTAAACATAGGAAGTGAAGAACTACTCCAAATCCCTGTTGAAACTACATAGTGGGAACGTTGGTAGGCAGAATGTAGTTACCCAAGTGGGATTAACACCGATTTTTTTTTTTAATGAAAAGGGGGTTCTTTAATGACTGCAAATTTAGCACCTTTAATGACCTTGGTTTCACATCTCATCCAAACCGTGCTGTGTACAGCAGCTCAGGGGTTGGTTCAGCACTGGCTCTGGGGGAAGGCTGCCACCTACTGTATCACCAACATCACTTACAACATCCCAGGTTTTCCCTCGAGCGTTCCCATCCTTTGGACCCAGCCCAACCTTGTTCACCATGTGAAATCAAACAGCAGAAATACTGAAGTGTGGGTTTTTGAAAGGAGGGAAGGGCACCCTGAAGTCCTTTGAGCAGGGATGGTGTTACTTTTGTAAGGTCCCAAGGAAGTAGGTTACACTGAGGATCCCAAAAAGGTGGGGCTCACCTCTGAGGGCCTACTTGGAGAGGTAATGTGGCCTTTTGAATATAGCACTGCATTGGGATTTGGAAAACCTGTGTTCTGTTCTTGGCCATGCTGCTGGGTGACTTTGGGCCAAGCCATTCCCCACTCTGTGCCTCAGTTTCCCCATCTGTAAAATGGGACTAATAATGGTGACCTCCTTTGTGAAGTGCTTTGAGATGTACTGATGAAAGAGCCAGGTATGTTGTTGTTGATACAGTCAAAGGGAAGGGGACTAATTCCACAGAGTGGGGAACTCCAAGCATTCTCTTGCCGTTTTAGTCTTTGAAGCTGAAAGTCTTTGAACCCCTGCCTCCCAGGGGTTCCTCTTTGCTGGACTCCACTTGATTTTAGGGTAAGGGGATTGCTCATCTGGAGCTGCATGGAAGGTCCTTCCTGGTACCCGGACTGGGGAAGGGGGGAGAGAAAGGTGGGTTTATCCTGCTGGAGCTGGGGCAGCAGATTCATGCACTTTTACTCTCTCCACTCTGGTGGTTTGTGAGAGGAAGGGTTTTATTCTTATGGTTTGTCTGTCCTCCAGGCAGAGTCGCAGCCGTGTTCGTACCCGTGCCAGTGCCCCTCTCAGCCGCTGCAGTGCCCTGTTGGCACCAGCCACGTGTGGGATGCCTGCGGATGCTGTAAAGTGTGTGCCCGGCAGCTGGGTGAGCTGTGTTCCCTTCAGACACCCTGCGATCACCACAAGGGACTCCACTGCGACTTCTCCAAAATCCACAGAGATGTTGGGATCTGCTTAGGTGAGCGGCTGCGTATCCCTCCTGCGTGAAGCTGCCCTGCCCTTAGGCCCCACAGACCAGGGGAGAGCCAGAGGGACATCAGAACCTGCTTTAGGGAACACACAGTGGCAGACCAGACAAATGGCCACCTTATGTGGTCTGTGCGACCCCTTTGAAACTAACTGATGGACCAAAAAGTATGTGACTGACTAGATGGCACAAGTCAGGACCACCGACACAGACTCCTCACATGAATTCACAGGGCAGGGGATTTGGATTCCTGGATCTGAAATCTCTCTCTCCATTGACTTTTATATATCACACTCTTAGCACTGTTGTGCTAGTACTGATTTCCTGGGATTAAACCCAGCGTATGGCCTGTTGAGGGCAGTCTGAGCTCCATCCTCTAGTCCCAACAGGGATTTCTGGGTCAGATCCCAAACCAAAGAATCTCCGTTCTCTAGTTCTGGTTCCCTGTGGTACAGCTCTGCCCACTGAGAGAGAAACTGATTTTTTCTGCTACACTTTAATGGGGGAGATTTTTCAAGGGCCTTACTTGCCATTTGTGCCTAAGTCTGACTGAGAACTGCCCCCTAGTAATTCCTAGAGCGGAGCTTTTGGAAAAACATCCCAGCTCGATTTTAAAAATTGCCAGTGCTTAAGAGTCCACCAGGGATAGCTCAGTGGTTTGAGCATTGGCCTGCTAAACCCAGGATTATGAGTTCAATCCTTGAGGGGGTTGATTAGGGGGTTGGACTAGATGATCTCCTGAGGTCCCTTCCAACCCTAATAATAATCTATGATTCTATCAGCTAGGAGGAGGCACGAAGACCTAGAGGGAATGACACAGATTTGACCCTGGGTAAATTTGTGCCTATGGTTAATTACACTCACTGTTATAAATTTACACCTTATTTCCAGTCTGTTTATGATGTCACAGCCTTCCTGTGTTCAAAACATTAATAGAAATGGCCAAAAAGATCATTTTCAAAAGAGTATGTGTGCACCGACTGGCTTCTATGAATCCTGTTAACAGCAAATGCAAACCTGTTTTCACCAGATCCCTCCTGGAGCATCTCTCAGCGAAAGCTACTACATCCCTGCCCAATATCAGCTTTTCAGCCAGAGCCACTGTGCCCATAGGACTGTATAAAAATAATAAATAAGGACTTTTTCATAGTGGAGAAAGTATATTTCCCCCCTCCCCCTTTTCTTTGTTTTCCTCCCCAAAAAACAGTGGGATCATTTTTGTCTCAAACTTTCCAAAAAAATTTGCCCTTGGACAGATACCAGGGCTGGAAAATTTCTGCCTGAGGGGTGCAAGGTAGGTGAGGGAATATCTTCTATTGGGCCGACTTCTGCTGGTGAGAGAGACAAGCATTTGAGCTTACACAGAGCTCTTCTTCAGGCCTGGGAAACCTTTAATTTCCCACTTTAAATACATTTTGTGTAAGCTGAAAAGCTTGTCTCTCCCACCAAGAGAAGATGGTCCAATAAAATATATTACCTCACCACAGGCGCCAACTTTCCAAAGTGCCGGGGGGTGCTCGACCTCTGGCTCTGTCCCAGGCTCCACCTCCACTCCACCCCTTCCCCCAAGGCCCTGCCCCTGCCCCACCTCTTTCCTGCCCCTGCACCACCCCACCCTGCCTCTTCCTGCCCAGTTCTGCCCCCTCCCCTGAGTGTGCTGCATCCTCCCTCCTTCCTCTCAGCCTCCTGCATGCTGCAAAACAGCTGATCACAGTGGGCAGGAGGGAGAGGGGGCTCTAATCCATGGGGCCCGCCAGCAGTGGGAAGTACTGGGGGTGGGGTGGGATGGGGGGAGCTGATGGAGGGGCTGCCAGCACCCACTATTTTTTCCCCATGATTGCTCACGCACCTTGTCTCTCTAATATCCTGGGACTATCACGGCTGCAACAAAGTGCCTGAGAGGTAAAAGTTTTGGAAACTTTTAAACTACTGAAAAGGGGATTGTAATAGAAACGTTCACGCAACCTTAACTCTAGCTCTCATTAGTGCTCCAGCCACAGTATTTCAGAATTAGCTGGAAGCAATAGAGTTGCAGGTTACTTGTTGCCGCTGCTGTTTTTATTGTGCTACTATTATGTGCTGAGTTTTCACTTGCTTGCAAAAATTCAGATGGCAAGTTTAACTTGCAAAAGCCAGTTGTCCTCTTCTTTGATCAGTCTTATATTCTTTGATCTGTTTAATTTTCTTTCCTCCCCACTTGTTACATCTGTGGTTGGGCCTTTAGAGGTGAGTGTGTACGTTTTTCAGTTTTAATTCGCGTGAGTTGATCTAACTATTGGTAATAGGAAGATACTACTAACTGTATCTGGAGTTTGTGGTGTTCTCATAACAGCTGGCTTGGTCACAGCACGTACACAAGCATAGAACAAGCAGAACTAGACCCAGTGGCTGGAGGTCGAAACTAGACAAATTCAGATTGGAAAAAAATGTTTACCAGTGAGGATTGTTAACCAATGGAACAAATTACCAAGAGATGTGGTGGCGTCTCTGTCACTTGACATCTTTAAATCAAGATGGGATGTCTTTCTAAAAGCTGTGCTCTAGCTTGACATATGATATGGGTATGATGCAGATACCACAGGGTGGACTTCTGTGGCCTGTGTTATACAGGCCAGATAAGACGGTCACAATGGTCCTTCTGACCTTAAAATGGGAAATTAAAATTAGTTGGCAAAAATCCTATTGACTTCAGCGGGGCCAGGATTTCAGCCTAGAATCTGTGAGCATCTGTTAGAAAAATGTGCACCCTAGTGGCTTTGACTAACCCTGTCAGAACCATCACACTGATATCTCAGCACATCAGCAGCTGGAGACGGTGAAGGAACTTGAGGATGGGGTGAGAGATGGAGTGGAAGATGACTTCAGCTACTGGGTATTGGACAGAGAGAAGAGGGGAGAGTTTGAGACACTGGAGAAGAGAAGTTTACAGGAATCCAGATGAGCCTGAACTAGGGTTTTGGCAGTGGGGACAGGAGAAGGAAAGAGGAGCTTCTAAAAATATTAGCAAGAGAACCATCACAATTTGGTACCAGCCTCGGCATGAGGGGAAAGTCAAAGAGGATAAGGATTATTAACAGTGTGCATAAATCACTAGAGGAAATTCCTTCCCCAATGAGCTTAAAGTCGAAAATACAGATACATAGACAGGATTCCCCAGGAAATCCAGAGGTGGGAACAATTCATGGTCAGCAGGCTTACTTGTGTAGTGTATGGATCTTCAAGTGTGTGGCGACTGCACATCAGTATGTCCATCTCCAAACACCAGCTTCCAGGTTACAAGACTTCTGTATTCTGCCACAGAATATTACACGCTTTAAATGTGCAATCGCCACACACAGTTTGTGCCTTCATGTCATATAAAGGGAGGAAAGCCCTGGTCCATAGACAAGGATGACCACAGCAAGTGGCAGGAATCCATGTGTCTGAACACATATCAGCCAGAACTGTGTGCTCCACAGCAGAGAAAGGAGTTCAAGAAAGGGGAGGCATATTCACTAAGATCAACTGCTGTAGCGTTGGCACTTGGTAGCCAAGGCAAGAAAGGTTTTGGGGAGGCCTTTAGATTAATGCCGCAAAGACAGAGTGCCTGTTTATTGTTACGGTTCATTCTCACCAAGGTAAATGGCCCTCTTACCTGGGTCAGCGGTAAAGCTAAATTGGACTATTGTGTAGTTGTGGAACATATGAGGGAAGCTGGTCTTGTGGCTGAGACCATGGGTTGTGCCTTTTTTTGCTGCTTTATGATTTATAAAGATTTTTTTTTTTAAATTAGGGGCTGGGTCTACTTGTTCTCCTTAGCTTAGAAATATCTGGAACATTATGTCTGATGTTCCTTGGCTTTGCTGGAGAACTTGGAAGTCTCTGCCATGAACTGGAAGATTTCTCAGCCCTCCGTTGAAGGGTTGGTATGGACAGTCTTCAAAAAAGAGCACATTTCTCCCAAGTGTCTTCCAGTCCTTTGAGTTGAATAGATATCAACAAAAACAAGTGGAAAACAAGCAGCTTCAAACAGTTGGGAGAGAAAGTGAGATTTTGATTGGATTGGGTTTCACTTGCATTATCTGATGTCACAACCCTGCCAAGTCTCCAGTCACACAGGTTCTTTCAGGAAAATCAGGGTGGACGAGGTCCAGGCACCTACTGGGAATAAATGGTGGAGCAGAGAAGGATCCTTTTTTATGACGTGAAGAATTCCTGAATGAGTACAAACCCTATTTGCTTTTTCCTTTTGCAAGCCACCTTTAAACATGGGAAATCAACTGCCCTCAGAGGAATGTTGCCAGTTACCCCTCTCAGACAAAAAGGCAGCAAAGCTTTTGGGTAGCGTGTCGTATTGGAAATGCATCTTGCACCATACCACTGGCTTGGGGCACTTTCTTAGATCCTGGCAAGAGAAACTCTTTGGGGTAAGAGGAGGTTGTTTACAAGTTGGATGGTTGTAAAGAGCTGGTTGTACTTAGCAGCCCATCCGACTGGAGAAGAGGTTTCTCCAAGGAACATCAGCCTATCTGGTATTAGCTCAGTGAGCAGGTGGGGATGGGGAGCGGAAGACAAGTTTCAGAAAGGAGAGCGCAGTATCGGGAATACCCCAAATAGTGCAAGCCAGATGCTAGAGTCTCCAGTTGCACCAGGTTAGCTGTGTCCTTTCCCCAGATCCGTCTCTGAAAGAACCAGGTCAGTGAGGGTCAGCCAGAGCTGCCCTAGCAGCAAAGAGCTTGATCTGATCACTGCGAGCCAGGTTGTGACCCACGTGCACACCCTGCCAAGCAGTTATTTATTTGCATTATGATAGCACCGAGCAGCCCCAGTCATGGGCCAGGATCCCAGTGTGTGCTAGGTGCTGTACGAACACAGAGCAAGCCCCAGGGGGCATAACTCACATGAATAGTCTTGTCAGTGGGGTTCACAACCTGGCCCTAAGCGATGGAGCACTGATCCAAACTACCCAGAGCTTTGGGGTGCTTGAGATCTGGTCTTGAGCCCGTCTCTATTCAACTACTGCTGTCCTGCATGAGGGGACCGGCTCTCTACCACAGAGAGCTCCAGGCAGTAGCTCTTCCTCCAGGGATTTATAAGGCCTCAGACTAGCTCTGCCCACATGAACCGTCAGCCAGCTGCTTCATCGCTCCTCATGATTCCTGGAGCCACCAGTTTCTTCTTGCCTGGGCACTCACCCAGTCGTGTAGCTCTCCATGCTGGGTCAGTCCTGCAGGGGCTAGTGCCCTCTGCTGTAACCTACAACGTCAGCATCTCGTGCTTCCACAGCACTGTCCATCCAAAGCATTTAGCTGGACCGTAGCGACGGAGGCTTGGACCAGACCTCACGGTCACCCAGTCCGTCCCCCCCACAGAGACAGGATTTTACCAGCCTGTCTCAGAGGTGGGGCTTGTCAATGAAGCTTTGAGCAGAGCTGCACCGGAAATGACCCCGCTGCATTACTGGCTTGCTCGATGGGTTTGTGAACAGAGAAGTCATGTCCAGACCGCCTCATTTTTGGATGGGAGCTCAGTTCCCTGCAGCTGAAGCTGCCCTTGTCCAGCCATGCAAATTCAATTAGAAGGGTTTGTGTACCCTGCGGGGAGGGGCGCAGCCTGGTTCCTGGTGAACTCAGGCTCTCCTTGCACGGGCACTCAAGGAAAAGACTCTAACCTGGCTGCTTGGGACCCCAGATGCCTGTGGGAAGATCAGGTTACACCCCCAGGATTCATAGATCTCAGGACAGGGGAGCTGATGTTCACATGCTTTGATTTCTGGTTACTATGTAATCCCCTGGAGGAAGAGACCTCGCCCTCAGCACCTGGATCATTTCTGCTGAATCGTTCCATCAACTCCACCCGCTTTTCCCCCCCCCCCCATCATCTCTCCCTACAGCCCATGAGGGGGCGACCTGTGACCTGCTGGGAAAGATCTATCACAACGGTGAGAGCTTCCAGCCCACCTGCAAGCTGCAGTGCATCTGCATGGACGGTGCCATCGGCTGCATCCCCCTCTGTGCCGACGACCTGCAGCTCCCCTCCCCGGCCTGCCCGAACCCCCTCCGGGTCAAACTCCCAACCCAGTGCTGTGAGGAGTGGATTTGTCAAGGGGGCAGCCAGGAAACGGCCCTGGCAGGTGAGCAGAGCGACAAGGTGGGGCAGGAATATCTTTTATTTTACCAACTTCTGTTGGTGAGAGAGGCCAGCTTTTGAGCTACACAGAGCTCTTCCTCAGAGGTCCGGGAAAGGAACTCTCAGCCCCACAGGTGGAATAGATCGTTTAGCGTAAGGAGTTAGCACCGATTTCAAGGGACCATTCCAGGCAGAGTGGCCCATTAGCACTCTGCAGTCATAGGACAGCAAGGGGGGTTACTGGGTTACAGCTTGTTGTAATGAGCCAGGTGTGGCCAAACTTACTGACCCTCTGAGCTGCATATCTTCAGACGTTTGAGAGCTGGGGTGCGCATGCCGGGGGCTTCAGCCCTGCAGAAGGCACCTGATGGGTCTGGGAGCTTCAGCGCCTGCGGGGAGGGGGGGTCTTAGGCCTGATGCTGAAACCCTGCTCCAGCTGAGGTCCTGAGGCCCAACATACCCCCTCCCCACTAGGCAGAAGCCAGAAGCAACACATTGGTGGGAGGGTTACATGAGGTCACGTGCCTGACAGGTGTTTGTCCAACCTGCTCTTTAAAATCTCCAGTGGCTGAGATTCCATAACCTCCTAGGCAATTTATTCCAGTGCTTAATTTATTCAGTGCCTAACCTGACAGTTAAGAAGTTTTTCCTAATGTCCAGCCTAAACCTCCCTTGCTGCAATTGTAGCCCATTGCTTCTTGTCCTAGCCTCAGAGGTTAAGAAGAACAATTTCTCTCCCTCCTCCTTGTAACAACCTTTTATGTCCTTGAAAACCAGTATCATGTCCCCTCTGTCTTCTCTTCTCCAGACTAAACAAACCCAATTTTTTCAACCTTCCCTCACAGGTCATGTTTTCTAGACCTTTAATCATTGTTGTTTTTTTCTGTTCAGTCCATGATTTTTAGTGTCTAGCAAAGTTATGAATTTAAGCTCCCAGGCTTATCTTTTGAAAGCATTGTGCAGGTTTCCTTTGAGGACGAGGACTGAGGGGTCAGAGTGACGGCTTTGTGAGAAGTGTTCACCCACAGGTCTTAGGGTGTTTTTATCTTTTATTCTTTTCCTGTGTGAGTTCATTTGAGAGCCCAGTGACTGTCTGCTTTCACCCACATAGTCGTTATTGGGGCATTTAGCGCACTGGATGAGGTACCCCATATGTTGTGATAGGAACGTGTAGGACCTATGGATCTCGAAAGGTGTGTTGTGGGGGAAGTCGATCCTTGTAGTATGGAGATACATCTGCAGGTTTTGCATCTGTTGATTTGACAGGGTCTGGTGCTGCTTTCAGTTCGTGTGTGCTGGTTTTGGGGGTGCTTGCTTCTGATGAGCTTAGTGAGGTTGGGGGGTTGTTTGAGGGCCAGAAGAAGGGGGTTCAGAGAAGATCTCTTTCAGATGGAGTTCCCATAGAGTATGTTGTTTGATACCCCGTACGGGTTCCATTTTGGGGTGGTAGATGACAACTAGGGGGTGCGGTTGGAGGAGGTTTTATTGATTGGCAGGTGAGTGACAGACAGATGAGAGTGTAGCCAATTGCACGGTCATAGAAGAGCTATTAGCTGAGAAATAGAGATGGGCCCAAAGCCCTGAAGTTAGCTCCAAACTTGCCCATAGTTTGGGATATTCAGATCTGGGGCTTTCTTACGGGCCTCTCTAGAACTCAGTGATCAGCAGGAGAACGGTGAGTCCCCTCCCCTCTATCAGCACTGTGGAGTGGCAAGGAGTGGCAGAGGGATGGGTGACCAGTTCTGCACCAGGAGCGGGGTCCATGTTTGTGCGTGTAGTAACAGAGGGGAAGGAAGCTCCTGTTTCAGCAGGGACTGGGGAGGAAGATTGAGGGGCCAGAACTGAACTAGCCACATTGGATCTGTCCAGTCCACCTTCAGTAACATCTAATCTTCTCTGGCCAGAGCTAAGGCCCGTTGGCAAGGTCTTGTGGAAGGGACTGGTGCTGCTGCTGACTCTGCTGCTCCTGTTTTGTGGCTACAGAGCATCTGTGGTGCCTTTTATGACCACGAGAAAGTGGGGAAAGGTTCAGACATCATCCAGTTACCAAATCAGAGCTGGGTTTACGCTGTCTGGAGCTGACAGAAGCGGGGAAAGGAGATCGGACCCTGCTGACTCTCGTAGTGAAAGGGCGAACAGCAGGGGCAGCTCTAGGCATTTTGCCGCCCCAAGCATGGCAGACAGGCTGCCTTCGGCTGCTTGCCTGTGGAGGGTCCGCTGGTCCCGCGCAGTGCCAGCTCCAGCTTTTTTGCTGCCCCTAGAAGAAGAAGAACCCGATCGAGCTGCCACCGAAGTGCCGCCGAGGAGCAAGACAGCGAGTGAAGAATCCACCTCCGAAGTGCTGTCGATCCGGAGCAGGCTGATTGGGCTGCTGTCGAAGTGCCACCCCTTTCCACTGGCTGCCCCAAGCACCTGCTTCCTTCGCTGGTGCCTGGAGCTGGCCCTGGTCCCGCGGCTTTGGCGGACCTGCCACAGGCGTGCCCGCGGGAGGTCTGCCAAAGCCACGGGACCAGCAGACCCTCCAAAGGGATGCCTGTGGGAGGTCCTCTGAAGCCGCGGGACCAGCGGATCCTCTGCAGGCAAGCCACCGAAGGCAGCCTGCCTGCCGCCCTCACGGCGCTGGCAGAGTGCCCCCCGCGGCTTGCCGCCCCAAGCACGCGCTTGGCGTGCTGGGGCCTGGAGCCACCCCTGGCGAACTGCTCTGGCAGGGCCTCACTTACTGCCCCTCCTGCTCCATTGCTGGAGAGCAAGACAGTGCCAGCTCGCTTTGCACCTGGCAATGTGCCTTGTGCCAGGTCCCTGAATGCTCTCTTGTGTCCCTCTTGACCTGGGTCAGTTTACAGGGAGAATCCAGCGCCCAGGTCTGAGCTGAACGACCTCGAAGAGAACTGCCTAGTCCAGACCACCAAATGGAGTGCCTGCTCCAAGAGCTGTGGGATGGGCATCTCCACCCGCATCACCAACGACAACCCCCAGTGCCGCCTGGAGAAGGAGAGCCGGCTCTGCATGGTCCGGCCCTGCGACTTCCCCAGGGAGAAGATCTTCAAGGTACTGGCTGCTGGTGGAAGCTGGGAGTGGGGGGCACCAGCGTCTGTGAGACTAGACAGGGCAGGAGCAGGGCTGGAGTGGGTAGGACAAAGCAAGATGAGGCTGAATACACAGCGGTCAATTCCCAGCCATCACAGAGGCCTTGGCATTGGGCAGCACTGCGGTTGCGTGTGCCTGGGACACACATCAGTTCAATCCAGGTCAGACTAGATGGGCTAATTGTCCCTTCTGGCCTTACAATCTATGAAACTACGAATACAAGCTCAGGAGGCCACCAGCTCATCCCCCAAGATGCTGGTCATTGCCCATCCTTCCTGGCTGACATTCAAAGGCCCAGTCCAGCCCTGGCATAGGCAGGTGCCACTCCTATTGATCCAGAGGGCCTGGGCCGGGGATGCTCACTCTGCAGGTCCGTCAAGCACACTACTGGACGTAGCCTCATCCCTCCAGCCCTCAAAGCCTAGGAGATGTTTGGAACATCAGTTCCCCCTAATACTGCATCTCATACAGGGCCCAGTCCTGAGAGGTGCTGGGCACTCTCCACTTCCATTGACATCAGTGGGGACTGAGCATTGGCTCCTGGCAGGATCAGGTCGCGTAGGTAGAGCTGGTCAAACACTTTATACCGATCTGTCTGTCTCTCTATCTCTATCCAGTGAAAACTGGTGTTTGGGTTCAACTGAAGCGATTCACCAAAGTGTTCTGAGCTCTTAGAAAATCCCCATTTTTCCTCCAACTTTTTAAAATGTTGAAAAAATGTTACATTTTTTTTCTCATTTTGGTGGGAAAAATCCCACTTCTCGCTTTTTAAAACTGTTTCCCCACAGCTACGTTCATTGCTTTATTTTTCCCCAGTAGAGCCGGCGACACTGAAACAAAAAAATGTTTCCAAAAACTCAAAAATTTTGCATTTTTTTTCCTAGAAAACCAGTGAATTTCAACCTAAACAAAACCACTTGTATTTCCTCTGAGGGTTTTTCTACTCCCCTCACAGGTGCCTTTTTCCATAGCACATTCCCGTCCTGCCGGGTTAACCCTTTCCTTACTGCTGCTCTCTCCCCAGAAAGGAAAGAAGTGCGTGCGGACCCCGAAGTCCCGCCGGGAAATCCGCTTTGAGTTCTCGGGCTGCACCAGCGTCCGCTCTTACCGGCCCAAGTTCTGCGGTAGCTGCACTGACGGCCGCTGCTGCACGCCCCACACCACCAGCACTGCAGAGGTGGAGTTCCAGTGCCCGGAGGGGGACTTCTTCCACCGTAAGCTAATGTTCATCAAGACGTGCTCCTGCCACCATGACTGCCCCAGGGACAACGACATCTTCCTGGCCACCTACCGCAGAAGGATGGCCGGTGACCATGTCAAGATAGAGAGGCAGTAGCCCCTCCTCTCCCTGCTCAGGCTAATGCATTGAGCGCTCTCAAGTGCCTGCCGAGCTGGTTCCTTTGGTGGATGCTGAGGCAGAACGAGGTGAGCCTGGAAACAGAGATGGGCCGGGACTGAAATCTTGATCCAAATTCCCCAGACTTCGAGGTAGTTTGGGTCCAGATCTAAGTCTGTAGCCCAGGCCCATTTCTAGCTGAAAGTGAAGTGGGTGAGCGACTCCTTAAAGCTCCTGCTGTGCCAGTACCTGGCAGCAAACCCAGGGCAGGAGGCAAAGGAGAGGTCCAGGAAGTCTGAATGTGCATCAGTGTGCTAGGCCTGTTTCCCATTAAACAACAGACTAGGGCCCTGGTGCATAGGCATCTATCTTCTTGCAATGCATCCCTGTAAATGAAAATAGTCCTGGCCCAGTGATGGGTTGGTGCCGGGTCTGTCAGTCACTCTAGACTGATTGCCACCTGCCACCTCTTGGTGCTGCTTGACCAATACTCTTCCCCTGCTCAGTGTCCCTGTTTGATACCCTATGTCCCAGAGCAGTCAGCAGCTCGAGAGTCCTGTGCATCCACTGCGTGTCTCTGACAACTGCCGTTTTTCAAAGCCAGATGATCCTGCATGTGTCCTGGGGTCTACTGAGAACAGGAGAGAGCGTTACAAGGGGTTGGCCATTCAGTCCCATGGCAAGAGACCTAACATTGCTGTGTGGCTTTCTTTGGAAAATCTAAACCCAGTACTGGACATCTCCATAGACGACGGGGCTGTGCCGGGCTGTCACTCTGCTCACCGTCAATGCAGAAAGGGCAGCTCTAGGGCCTGACTCTGATCTCAGATACCCCAGTGTAAATCAGGAGTAACTCCAGAGAGCACTGCCAGGGTAAAACTGGGACACGCTAGATTAGAATCAGGCTCCCATCCTGAAAAATCGCAGCCAACAGATCTGCCCCTGTAACTTCTGAGTCCCATGTGTAGATTTTACTGCCAGAAAATGAATATTTCCTACTTTTCACCTCTGTTACCGCATCAGAGCCAGATCTGTTGTGGGAGAACGAACTGGCTTCTCTCCTGGTTTGTGCATCAGCAACAGAATTGCAAACTACACTTCAGCTGTAGAGTATTCCTGGTGGTGTGTGAACAAGAAGAACCCAGCTCAGATCAGATCCCAGGGAGAGTTTGAGGTGCTGGAAGGAAAAAAAACCCACTAACAATCATTAACTGTAAACTGAGCAGATTTGACCTGGAGTTATTGAGACAACAACATGAAAAGCTCTGACTGGGGCCCTGTGTGTCAGTCATGGGATGCATCTCTTGCTGCAGAACTATGCTTCATAAGCTCAGCTTCCAGTAGAGAAAATCGTTGCTAGTTCTCACAGTTACAAACAAAAATCTTACAATTGTAGCCCAAGTGTAACCAATGCAGGGATATCTACCAGAGTGTGCAACCAGCCTGAAGCAATAGCTTTGAGAGGTGTGAACCATTTGCCTCAGTGTGATGTTAACTCTGAAAACTAATGAGGGTCCAAATATCAACATTACTATTTAACGCCTGCTCATTTTAGCAGAAACATCCAGCTAATGGGCTGATCCCACCATTTCCAAGTGCCTTTTGTCTCCATTCTTTAATTCATCCGAAGCTGGGACAGAATTTCTACCAGAATGATGCAGAATCAGGGGGCCTTGCTGCAGAACTGAGGTCCAGCCACCTGCAGAGGCTGGGACCGTGCCTACGCTGCCATCCATGGCTGTATTTCAGAGCAGAGCTTCCTTTCAAATAACGCTCCGGGCAGTTGCTAAATGCCGCCCTTCACTTATAGGCTTCAAAGGATTATCCCTGACTTGGCCACTGAAATGCCCAGGGTGTAAAACATCACCTCTTTTCCCCCATCCCGGAACAGCTGCAGCAGCATCGCTCTCATCACAGCCGCTCCTGGAGCTTTGGCCTCCTGTTTTTTGTGTTGGGATTCAAACTGTAGTTTACGGTGTTGCTGTCTGTCCAACAGCCGGGCTGGGGCTTTTCCATGCTGTAAGCTCCCCTGCACCCGCCTCTTTGGTGCAGTTCTGCTGGGTTGGTGGCTGTTCTTCCTCTTGGCTGCCTGGCTTCAGAGTGTAAAACTAAAATGATGGCTGCACTTTACCTGATAACAATAAATGTCTCTTTATTTTGTACATAACCCCACCCACCTGGACTCCTCTGTGGATGAATGGTCCCTGGAGGGCCACTGGCTGCATAGTGGGAGGGGGGATATGTCAAAGCAGGGAGTTGAAAGGACCTCCCTGCTGAACAGGGGCAAGTTTCAGCTGTATGACCAATCACCAGCCACTTTCAAACCCAAGGATCTCTGCCATTGGTGGGTGCTGGAGGGCTCAAAGCCCCAGGTCTTTGCCATTGGTCCGTGCTGGAGTCCTCAAAGCCCCAGGATCTCTGCCATTGGTCCGTGCTGGAGTCCTCTAAACAAATTAATTCCTCCCCCCCAGGGAAATGCTGTCAGTAAGTCATGTCCATCCAACATCTCACTGACTCTAAATAAGAGGCAGGGAGACCCAGGCTGCCTGGCTGAGTGAACCGGCCCCTGGATCTGGGGGTCAGGAGACAGTTCTGGTCCCAGCTCTATGGCTCACTGGGGCATGTGACTTTGGGCAAATCACTTTGTCTCCCTGAGCTCTAGTCCTGCCGTGGCAAGGACAAGGCCTGGCATGATCCCAGCTGCTGCTGATAGTACAGTGCATGTGCAGAGAGGTGCCAGCCTGTGCCCCCACTGCCCAAGGCCAAGGCCATGCTTGGGCCATGCTAGCATCCCATCCTGCAAGTGTGCGTGAGCCAGGATTCAGATGGGTGCCAGCCCTGCGGTACACACGGAAGCAGCCATTTGCCAGACATGCTTCCTGCAGTGTTTAATACTCAGGTAAAAATAAACCTGGGAGCAGATGTGGCCAGAAGTCAGTGTGATTGTGGGGAGCTTTATGGAGGCTTAGTAGCTTACGGATGGTATTCACTATCTCACCGTATTATCCAAGGCAGTTCTCCCCCCCACCCTGCTCTCTTTTAATATTTACAGGAACCATTTCCCAGAGGTCATGAGGGTGAATCTCGCATGATGCCAGCTGGGACAGAGGAAAGGTCCTTTCCTGTCCTATAAGCTTTGATCTTCCCCCATCTCTTCTTGGAGGAGACTCTGAGGCTACAGCCTCCTTGGAGACAGGGCAAATAAGCTGGCTGCTGGGACAAATCCCACCCCCCGATTTATTGTGTATAACCAGGCCTGATTTCCTTCTCGCTCCGGCTGGTTTTACACCATCCCCTTCCATCAATCCCCAGGGGTCCGCTCCTCATTCACGCCAGCCTAAGGGAGAGCAGAATTGTATCGTTCTCTGTCAAGGTGGGGCACACTGACTCCAGACACTCTCAAACTTCAGGGGTGTTTAGAACTGGCTCTGACACAGTGGCTGGCCCTGTGAATCACTCATTGCTGAGTGGTGGGAGGGGGACCCCTTCGCAATCCATGTCCCACCAGACCCTATCTAATGCCAGCCTCACAATCCCACACTGCACTGCCACCTCTATCCCATCCCCAGGCTGTCCGTTCCTAGGGCAGCGTCGTCAGAGAGAGGGAGAAAAGTGGGGAGGGGCGATCAGGAGCTGCTGCTTCTGGCACAATCCCACCCATTCCCCTGCTCCCCACCCCTGGGTACCAGAGAAGTCACACAACAATCTGGCATTTTCTTGTAGTGATTCCCAAAGCACTTTGGAAGCAGGAATTTCTTCACCCACCCTGGCATGCCACCTCTTTGGGGCTGGACTGTAGCAGGTGTTCAGTCATGCAGCGCAGCTCGCACACTAGCACAGGGCAGGAAGGAGAGGTGCAAGGTGTGTGTGTGGGGGGCGAGGATAGAGGGAAGCAGATCAGATCACCCCCACTGAAATCTGGCCAGGACGCTGGGCTAACATTTGTGGGAAGTGCCCAGGGATCTTTAATGACCATGAGTAGTTGCAGCCTGTGGCATCCCCGAGCTAGAGTCGAGGAGCAATAAGCTAGGATGCCTCAGGCTCCTGGCTGCCGGCGACATGGGGGCAGTTGAGGAGCTTGTCTCTGTCCTCAGTGGCAATGGGGCACCGCATGCAGACACCAGCCGGGGGGGACCAAGACATGAAACGACAGGGAAATTGCCACCGTCTGCTTCTTGTGATTGGGAGCTCCAGGAAACAAGCCCCTCACCCCAGCAAGGGGAAGACAGGTGAGGAGGATGGGGGAGGAAGACAGGAATGGAAAGGGGGATGGCACACTGGGAAAGGGATGAGTGTGGCCTGCTTTGAGTTTAGAGCCTCTAAGAACCCCCCCTGGAGTCACTCCCCATAATGTCCATTAGTTTTCATTCTCTGTGGTGTGCAGTCAGTGGCCACTAGGTGGCAGCAGACACCTCACTAACTGGGACTCCGCTTCTCCTGGTGCCTGGGGGGCTTTCCTGGGCTAGCTGCAGAGGGGGCTGGGATGGGGACACACTGTTCCCTTGGGTCGCTGTCACCTGGGAAGCCTTCCCACTTCTAAAGGCGCCTCCGATTGCAAATGAGATGCCCCCTTTGAATGCGCTGCAGCCTGGGGCCTGCGGCAGGACCCGTGCGAGGGCCTGGACTGGTCATCTCCCCACTCACTGTGGGTGCTGAGAGCCCCTGGGTGAGGTGCCAGCTCTGCAAAGGCTCTGGCTCACGAGAGCCTTTCCATGCTGAACGGCCCCATTTCGCTGAGACGCAATGAGGGGCCAGGCACGTGTGTTTCCCACGCTGCCATCAGCAGCTTTGTGCATGGTCACCAAACACGTGCTGTGTCCTTTTTAGTGAGCCCCGGGCTGTTGGAGTGTGCCAGACTGGCACCCGGCCAGCCCCTATTTGCCCTCAGGGCAGCACCAAAGCAAGAGTTCACCACACGGCCCTGCTGATGTGTCCCAGCCCTGGGCCACGGGCACAGCTAAATCTCTGGACTAGAGCTGGTCAGAATGTTTCTGACGAACTGTATTTGTGCCAGAATACAGGGCCGACGAGAGGGGGGAAGCTGGTACAAATTACCGGGTCCCGGCAGTCCGGAAGAGGGCTCAGGATCTGGCTTCCTCGGCTTTCCCGGCCCTGTTTAGCTGCTCCGCCCTTGCTGGGGGGCCCGAAAAATGTTTTTCACCGGGGCCCAAACCCGCTTTCGGCGACCCTGCTGGAATATTACTGGTATGTATTGGCATGGCTGTACTGCCCAGGAGCCGCAGCTGTTTCACTGAAGGTGGAATGTTTTGCGGAGACGTCCGGTTTTGACTGCGTTTGTGGTGGGACGGTTTCTGTGGCCAAGGCAGCCTGTCTGGTCACTTCTGACCAGAGGGAGAGAATTCAAACACCTCCTTTTGGAGACCAAACCGGCCGATTCAACACAATTCCATTGCACAGAAAGTTTTGGGCTTGTTCTAATCTCAAACCCTCAAAAGCCTTCGCGAAATGGAATTGTCCTTCTCCAGCCAGTCCCGTTCCATCCGCAGCGAGACCGTGTGCATCTCTGCTGGCAGTCAAGCTTCCCAGCGGGATCAAACCCGAGTGTTCCCGGCCATGCTCTGAGCCCCGGGGAGGTTCTGGTGAGCTGGCGAGGGGTTAAATAGTCCGGGGTAGCTCCGGTGTCAGCTTCTCTAACAGCAGTAATGGAGATGACTTTACTCTGGAGCCAAGTGGGATTGTTCGATTGATGCGCGCTCGCAGGGTGACGCTGCCGTCTGCTGGGCAGCCCAGCACGTGGGCTTGTCTACACAGGGGTGTTACTCTGGAGCAAGGCAGGCTGTGAACTTCAAAGGCTAGTGCTATTCCGGAATACGAGTGTCCACCTTGGGGGACTGTTCTGGTCAATGTCTCCATGTAGAAAAGCCCCCAGTTTTACCATGGCGTATTGAGCTGCTCAGCTGTCTGGCTTGGGCTTGAGTGGAACGTGCATATGGGACGTGTTCTTGGGGTCAACAGTGAACTGAGAGCTGCCGCCCTCACTTACCTCGGGGACTTTATCGCTTTAGCCCAAACCACGTCCTGACTGCGTGTGTGGGGTGATATCCTGGGTGTGTCGCCAGGCCCTGGCTGGGGATAAGAGAGCTGATGGAGTGGGTAGGTATTCTCCACTGCGCTCTTCTCCCCGCAGAGCAGGTCCCTTATCAGCCTGCCACACCGGTCCCCTAGGACAGTATCACTTTCAGTTGCAGCTGAAAACAGGCTCTGGGCTCTTTCCTTTGTCCTCCACCGGGGTGCTTGGGGGATGGTGCTGTGCAACCATTAGCAAAGGCTCCTGCAGCTGCCCTCAAGGAAACCTGCCCTTGGCTCTGTCAGCCTGGCCAAAGGTGGGTGGGGCTGAGTGTTTGCATCCCCCACAGAGGAGGGGGAGAGAGAGCCAGACTCCGCTGGCTCCTAACCCTTTAATAATAGCAACAAATGCTGCATATCACATACATAGAGCTCTGCATGCTCAAAGTACTAACTAGCAACTCTCCTGGCCCTTGGGATGTAGGGAAATATACGCAGGTCACAGACAAGGCACCCACAATGATGCTATCGTAAGCACTGCTGTACAATGCTGGCTATTCTCTCTATGCACCCTCTGAGCTCTGCTGGATGGAATCTGAACTGCTCAATGGTGTGCCATAGACCCTACACTGCAGGTAGCTCGTGGAGAATCTCTGTTAGCTCCAGGTGTAGCTGTGTTGCCGTTGTGAAGTCCCAAGGAGCTGTGGTGTGCAGCACATTGACAGCTGTGGCGCCCTTGCTGGCGATGATTAGTCATTTGAAAAGAGAACAAGGCCTCCCTCAACAGAAATACATGGTGAAATGAGGACAGAGCCGGAGACAGTCATTTCCCTGGCGGTGTCTGAGCCTGCAGCTGGAGATGCTCATCTGGCTGGAATGTGGTGTCATCAGTGACACTGGGAAGACATTTTAGGGTCCCAGCGGCAGAGACTAAACTGGCTCTTATTTTAGTCATTGTAACGGAAGATAATCTGACATTTCTACAGTGCTTTTCCGCCCATATGGCTTTACAAGCTGGGGAGGTCAGAATCACTGCACCTAGCCCCTGAAATGCAGCCACCTCTGGAGTAGAGCGCAGACATTTAGGCCAGGAAACGAATACTGAATTCAGTTAAAACTGTCAGGGGGATTTCAGAGAGACAATGCAATTGCCCGGTTAGAATTTGGCCAGGACACCATGGCTAGTGTCCCAACAGTTGTGAAAAATACCATGGGCTCCTTAGCGACCACAGGTGGTCAGGACCTCTGGTTGTCCAGCAGCACAGCACAGCGCCCCCTTCTGGTGGTCTCAGTTCTGCCCTGACTCAGAGTGAAGCACTACCTATGGAATCACCAAAGCCACTTCCTGACGACTCCTTGGTTTTCTTTATTTAGGTGGACTGTATGGGCCAAAGGTGTTAGCATAACCCACCATTATCCACCAGTGTTCAACCTGCTTAGCACCACGGCAAACACACCACTAAAAACCCTTCTAGCCTTTTATTAGAAGGACAAACACTCACGGGTTTGAAATGTAAAGTGGAACGTTTCCTTTCCCTTTAGCTGGAGAGAGTTTTAGAAGGAAAAGCCCCTTGTTCGAGGGTCTGAGATGGTATCAAAGATGGTAACAACTGGCCTTTTGGGGAGAAGAGAAGAAGGTAGTTGAGGTGGCTGGATCAGTTGTTTCTGCTGCTGTTATTCATCTGATCCTGTTTCATCCCACGTGGCAATGTCATCTGGGTGCCTCTCTCTGGCCCTCTCTGGTCAGGGCTTCTCTCAGGATTAGATTGAAAAAGGCCTGGGGTCCAGTGGCAGATTAGCCACTGGGCCAGTGGGGCCCATGCGCAGAGGCCCTGAACAACTGGGAGGCCTTGGAAAAATGGGCACCCCGGTGCTCCTGCTGGGGAGCAAGGGAAGCCCCCGCACCCCGGCCTCACTCCCCGGCAGGACTGCTGGGTGGGGAGGGGAAGCCCCGCGCCCCAATCTCAGTCCCAGCAGGCAGAAGGGGTGGGGAGGGGACCCCACTTGCTCAGGCCCAGGGCCCCACAAAATCCTAATCTGCCTCTGCTTGGGTCCCAGAGGATTGTGGTGTACCAGCCATGATGATGCAGCTTGCTCCAATAACCAATTTCCCCCCAAAAGTCTCTTTCTTTAAGGACCCCAAAAGGGAGCGATGGGTAGACTAGCCCATCCCCTGATTATTTTGTCTACCAATTAAGCCTAGTTTCTGACACACTAATTTGAGTTCACTGATGTCTGGTCCCACACTGTTTTGTTCACCAGACACAACCTGAACACAGTCCTTGAGTTATATCAGTCGGCCTTTTTGTTTGGACTGATTCAGTCATTCTGTCTCCCTTTCGTACCCTTTCCCATCAACACGGGTTGTTACAGGTTATTGTGATGCCTTGTGAACTTTCACTCACTTCCTACCGCGAAACTCACAATTAGGGTAACTTTGTAGGCTCAGTTATCACAAGACCACCCAGCCAGGTAGTGACCTGCCCTGCCTCTACTTGGTTGTAATCTCCTCCCTGCTTCCCTGTTGCTGCACTGCAAACTGGATTGCGTCACTGTCCGTCTCTTTATTCCAGAATCGCTGGTGAACAATTACCCAGTTTAGTTATTCGGTTCCGAGGCAAGTGGGACTCTGAGCTTCTCAGTGATTCAGGAGACCCCTGTGCCCAACTTCCACCGGGGATCTTTAGAGCCAGATTGTGGCCCAATAAACAAATGTTATTGTGGTGTGGGGACAGGTAAAGCCTTTCGCTTCCAGGTGGTATTTACGGAGAGAGAGAAAGAAAGATGTGAGGCTAAATTAAGTGTGGTTTGTAAAATGCTTTAAGACCCTTGAATGAAAAGGGCTGTAGACAAGACATTATTAGTGTTTCCTGCCTTTTAGAGCAATAGCAACATGCTCTAGCTGTGTTCTTATCTACTCCTCTTTCTAGCTGGCATCTGCAGGGTTTAATACTCCTCCCCGGGTGTCAGCCTTGCATCCAGCAGGATAGCTGCGCTCTGTCAGCACTGCCTTGCAGCTTGCAGGAGGGATGAGCCAGCCTTTTTGTGGTTTATTGCCTGTGGCTGGAGGCAGCTGCCCATTTTTCAAACGCTGCAGCCCACAGAGGGTTAATTGCTCTGCCAGGCTGGCCAGGTGCCCCTGCTCTAATGAGTTTGATTCCCCAAGTGGCTGCTTTGGGGCTGAGCAGCAGCAGCAGGAGCCCGCTGGGCTCCTCCAGCCAGACAGTCCCCCATCAACATTCAGGCAGCATCGCAGAGGCCAAAGGGACAAGCCTATCTCTCCTGTTCCCTTCCAGATGCTCCATTTGCTGAGACACCCAGGGTGATGAGGGGTCATTTGCTGTGAGAGCTGACAGTAGCATCTGGGCATGAGAGCTCTGGGACTCTTCCAGCAAAGAGCTCTCCCCGCTGAGCATTTCCACTCCATGTGCCGTTCCCTGTATGACACCTGCCAAGGCGTCCCCCTTATTTGCCGCATGGCCTGCTTGGGAGGACACCTCTGGGAGTGAGCACTCATGGCAGCAAATGGGGATGAGCTGGGAATCGATTTCCTTCAAACGTTGCAGGGGAATGAAGTGTGTATCAAAGTGAGACACCGATAGTACAGGCAGGTGCTGGGAAAGCATTCTCAGTCCTGATCTCTGCAGCCCCCCAAATCCCAAACTCCCTACACAGCTCTGCCAGGGCCCCTCAATCCTGAGCCAGTCCCGGGTTCCCCCTGCGCAGCACAGCCGCTGCATCTCACTCCTAGCTGGCAAGCCCCCAGGCTATTCCACTGTCGGAAACTCTCCTGGATAGACTGCTAGCCCCATAATGGTTCTCACTGGCAAATACAATGCGTACTCATCTCTAGGACTCAGGCCAAGTCTCTCTTGCCCCATCCTATTCTCCAGGCCGCATGCCAAGTCATGATGCAGCTTTTCTCTCAGCCAACCAGACTAGCCTGGCTTGTCGGATGCAAAGGGAGTAGCTCTGATGCAGGCACCTGCCCCTTTCCCTCTAAATCCCTCTGTTCTTGCTAGACTGGGTAAGCAGGTATGAAACAGAGGCAGCATCAAGGCACCGCGTCACTCATGGCAAAGCAGGTAAGAGAGCAGGGAGGTGGTTTCTGCAGCTGAGCGTGCCTCCGGGGGCAGAAACATCCTCACAGGGGGGTTTTCCACCTGTCGCCTGCTCCCAGGAACAGGAGCAAAAGGGGCGTCAGAGTATGTGTTGTGAGCAGCGGATCCTCTTCACGGCAGGATCCAGACTCGCAGGGACTGATTCTTGTCTCCATTACACTGGCGCAAATCCAAAGTAACTCCATTGACTTGGGTGGAGTTACTCTGCATTAGCACTGGTGTCCACACTTAGGCCCGGGTTCGGTCCTGGTGCCAAGCAGATGCAGCTCCATTGAGTTGAACAGGAGTTGCACCTGATTACACCCGGGTGAAATTTGGGCCCCAGTATTTCAGTAGATTTCCTTGTGGATGCTGGACAAAATTAGCCCGAGATTTGCTCCTGTGTTTTCTCTCTCTGTCTGTCCTCTTTCACCCACGTGCTGCTCCAGCTAGGACTCCAGGCAAACAGCTGCTTCTGCAGAGCAGACACATACTCTTGGCCAATTAATCTTCCTCTGGTGATGAGAGGACTCCCTGCTGCCTGCCATGTCCAGGGAGCCCCTCTTCTGTGTGGGCAGCCCGCATGCCTCTAGCAAGCTTCCCACACCTTGGGAAGGCCATGACACGTGCCCACATGACACAAGTGGGCCATGACATGTGCCCAGGCATCAGTGGGATTACGCCATCTGCCCCACAGTGCTGAGTGCTTCTGAAAATGTTCTATAATTAACAAGGGCTCCTAAAACTGGTACAGGGGCTGGTGCCAAAAATCTCACCAGGGTCCTCCTGTCACACTGACAACATCTGCTGTATTGATTGCAGATCTCTCTGCCAACTGCCCTCCTCCCCCATGATCTTCGCCCCTTCCCCCTCTGCTGGAAGCCAAAGGGGGCTCAGCAGCTCTCCAGAACTCGAGCATTGCCCCCACCCACAGCTCAGCTGCCGTTCTGCTCGCACCAGTGCCAGTGTCAAGATCCAGACTCTGGGACGGAGCTGACAGGCCCCACCCACTGGGTAGCAAACAGATCGCCGCCCTCCTGGTGGTTTTATACATCACATGACCTCCTCGCCAGCCAGTCGGAGTTCAGGATTGGCCATCGTGCTTAAGCATTTTGCTCAGCATCACCTGGTGAATTTCGTACAATGAAGGGGAGTCCTGACTGGCTGCTGAGGGGATCATGCTCCCCCGGCCAATTAGCATGAAAAATAGCGGTGAGAATATTGACTCTTAAAATGACAGCAAGAAAGCCTGAGCACAAAGCTACTGATTAGCATGAGAGCTCCTCTTTGCTACGTGGGTCTCTGGCCCACATGGCTCACGAGATGACCTGGATTCCTTAGCATTACCACTAGTGACAGTCATTCATTTGTCCAATCAAACAGGATGTGCTGTTTTCCAGTGCTATGGAGCTTTGGCTTTATTTTACACTAGTGCACAGGACTCCGTATTTTACCCATCTATACAAATTTTCATGACACTTTTGCAGTGAAAGATACCACCCACAAAAAAATACTTTCTCCTGCTCTAGCACCTTTCAGCTAGGCACCTCTGAGTGCTTTACATGGTAATGGCATACTGGCACCTCTCTCCGAGTGCTTCCTTCTTGTCCCGCATCTCAGCTTGCTTTCTTTCTTAATTTTTTTAAAAGTCTCTAGCTTATATGTTTGCAAAGAAAATGTCAAAAATATGACCCAGATGTGAGTGAGGCAGAGAGATTTGCTTGAGTTTGCAGAGGACATGTGAATTGTCGCATTCATCTCAGTGAGGTGCTAACTCTGATGTGCAGTGATGATCATGGAAATGCCTGTTTGTTAACTAGGTTCCTCACATAACAAAGGAGAGGGTGAGTCCCAGATCTGCATTGCTTTCTGGGAGCAATTTCTCATTCTGATGCCACAAGCTGGGTGGCGTTTGGGAGATGCCACCACTTATTTTTTTATCTCCCATCAAGAAGGACCCTGTCCTGAGAAGCCAGTCAGAGCCCTGGGGAATAGTGAGGCCCCACTAAGGGGAAGCCAGGCTCAAGGCACCCTGTGGAGTTCAGAGAGCTGCATAAGCACATTGTAAACAGCCACACAATCTACTTTGAGCAGCCTCTCATTCCAGCGACTCACATGAGCTGAGCTTATTTTGTGGGAGGAGTCTGGACAAGTACCACCTTCTGCCCCTCCCCCCGTTCAGCCCCTGCTTAACAAACATTAGTTAACCTCACAGCCACCATAAGGAAGGAAATACTGTAAGGCACTGGCTAGTGTGTGCACCACTGCCCTCTAATTGACCAAAGTGGAACTGCTCAGCCATGTGTCATGGACCCTATTTGGGTAACAGCTAGTGGAGATTCTCATCTAATAGGCCTGAGCTGTTGAAGCAAGAAAGTCTGAGTTCTGACCCTCCTGTGGCTGTGCAGTTCCTCATGGACATGGCCTAGCAGAATGCCAGCTGTGACATCCTCGGTGACTGTGGATTTGTCAGCGTATCACCCCCATTTTACACACAGGGAAGCCAAGGCACGGAGAGGGAAAGGGATCTCCTAATTCCCAGAGAATCAGTAGCAGAGCCTGGAACAGAGCCCAGGGGCCTGGCTTTACTCATTGCTTATGGTCCAATGAAAGCGCCTTTGCTCAGAGGCTTCCACTCAAAACTACCGAGTGGCTGAGGAAGGAGAACAAAAGGTTTTATGCGGGGTCAGCTCAATTGGGCCAAACGCTGTTGGGCTGCCACTCGCTAGCTCGCCCCCCTGTTTGGGTTTGTTTTGTTTTCAGCAGCCCTTTCCCTGCTTCGTCAGCAGAGCCATTCACTGAGCGGCCGGGCCTCAGCTGGTTGGAAAGTTCATGCACAAAGCTGATAAGTCCAGAGGCTGCTGCAGCAAGCACTGGGCCAGCTTCACTTGAACAATGCTGGGCCCGTGGGCACAGGCAGGACTCTCCACACTGCAGGAAGGGCCACTAGGACACATCATTTGCCATGATCACCCTAAGTGCCAAAGAGGGATGAATCCTATTAGGGCATCTGCTGGGCAGGCCAGGAGAGTTGTCTCTAGTGCAGTTATTGGTCACTAGTTTTAAATGGGCCGAACAATGGGATTTCACCACTTCCCCTGGGAGGTTATTCCACCTTCTCTTTCATCTGAGGCTCTCCCAGCATTTCTAATGGTCATTTGCCTTTCTACAGCACCTTCTATGGAAGGTCTCAAAGGGCTTTACAAAGAGGACTGAATTACACCTCACAGCCTCCTCTCTGTGACATAGATAACGATATTTATCTCCCTCTTGCAGGCAGGGAAACGGGCCTGAGAACTGAAGTGACTTGCCGGTGGTGACGCAGCCAGTGAGTGGCTGAGTTAGGAAAAGCACTCGGGAGGCCTCACTCCCTGGGGAAAGTTTCTCTGAAGAAAATCTAGGTCGCTGCACAACAACTTGGGAAACTGAAATTCTGTAGAATGAAAATTAATCAGTTTCCAGGGGGAAAAATAGGATTTGATTCCAGTGGTCAAGATTTTGAGCCCGCAGTTAGGCTCTTAAATACATACAGAGAAGCAAGCTGCTTTTCAAATGTGCTGAGTGCCCGCAGTGTCCGACAAAGCCGGTGGAGTTACAAAACCAGCAGTGATGAAAGGACAGTAAGGCCCTGAGTAAGCAAATAAAGCAGCTGTTCTGCACCCGGCAGCAACTTACACACAACCGCCCTTATCCCTTAGAACGTGTCTGACTGAGAGAGGATTGCAATAGTAAATGAGTAGGAGCAACCATAACTGCTCTGCTCCTGCTCTCGCTTACCCCAGAGATTCTATGGTGCCCTGTTTCAGGCCAAAATGAGAGCAAAGCAGGTGTGCACCCCCTCTTCCCAGCTATAACTGACCACAGATTTACACTGGTGTAACTCTACTGACTTCAGTGGCATCCTTCCTGCTTTACACCAGCTCAGTTTTCCTTAGAAGGAGAAATCAGTGATGCAGAGTCAGTTTATTTCCTTGGTGTGTAAAGTATTGTTTATTGACACTATCTACATCAGTCTTGGAACAAAGGGGGCTCCAAACAGCATGCATGCCATCACCCCCCTTTCAGAAATCTCAGCCTGTATGCCAATGCCGGATTCCCAGGAAGCCACTGTGCCCCAAGAATTGGCTGCGGTTACAATGATTAAAACTGAGAGATAACTCTTGCTGTTTGCAGCAGCTCCCTGCAAAGATGAGCTCCACAAAACCAACAGAAATCAAAGGCGCAGGAACTAGGAGCGCAGGGGGGAGTGGGGGTGCTGTAGCACCCCCAGGTTTTACGCAGCGCCAGCATCAGGCCTCCATTCCCCAGCACAGGGCTCAGGTCCCAGCCACTGGCCCCGTGCCCCACTCCCTGGCCATTGACCCTGTGCCTGGGGCCCTACTCTTGGTCCTGCACCTGGGGCTCTGCTCTTGGGGCAATGGCCCAACTCCCTGGGCCTGTGACTTGGGCCCTGCACTCCCGACGCTCTGCTCCCGGGGTCCTGGCCACTGGCCCTGTGGCCAGAGCTCTACTACTGGCCCCACATGCAGGGTCCTGGCTGTGGGCACGCCCCCAGCCTTTGCCCCCTTGCCCCTGTCCGGGTCCCCCCTCCTGGAGACACAGCACTGCTCCCAGCCACAGCTGGGGGGTGCAAACAGGGATAAGGGGGCTGGCTTTCAGCACCCCCACTATTAAAAGGGTTCCAGCATCACTGACAGAAATACAGCATTTCTTAGAAGACTGCACACTGCTCGCATGCTAGGAAAAATAACTAGCAGGACTGTGTTACAGTCTAATGAGTGTGATCTGCCCAGTGAGGGGGTGTGATAGCAGATGCAGCAAGAAACATTGACCTGAGGGTGCGAGGTAAAGGAGGTGTGTGTATGTGTAGTGGGGGAGCTAATTTATTTGCCCTTTAACTGCTCTCCTGTTAGTTACTACCATGGGAGTTGCACTCCTTCGCATCATTTCTTCCTTTGGCCTGCTCTGTCCATGGTATCTGGATAGATGTTGACTGATTCTTCCTTATGGCAAGGACGCTGTGTCCACATAGCTGCAACCATCATGCAAGATAACTTAATAAGTGACTGCAGCAGGCAGTATCTGGCTCTTGCGAGGCCAGACCTCATTTGGTGAGGCCATTAGACTTACCCTTGGTTGAATTCAAGAAGGGGGCTGTGGGCCTTTAAGTTTCACCTGGGCTGTTGGAGATGAGCAACATGGGGCTTGATTTAAACTCCCTTCTGAAGAAAGACACATCTAAGGTCCTGTCCACACACAAAGGGGAGCACATAAGGGCTTGTCCACACAGGAAAATGATTTCAAGCCTTAAGAAACAGTTAAAAAGTGGCACCTGCTGTGCTGTTTTCTTTTGTGGCTGGTTGGTGTGCACAGGGGCAAGTCATGCTTGAACTGGAGTTGAAGTTTGGCATTTCCATCCTGTGAGAAACGCCAACACTGGTTTTCTTCCCAGGTCAGGAGGAGAAGCTGAAACCCTGAAGGCTTTCGCGCGACGAAACGTTCCAAGCCATTTCCATTCAGAAATGTGGAAGGGTTTTGTTTCAACATTTTTCATCACAATGGGATGTCTCACGTGCATGGTGAAGTTATTAACATTGTAACCAATCCATGGGCACTTAGGATAGTTGTTCCTACGCTGCATGTGAAATTTAATGCAACAACAGCAGGGATAGAACCAGGGGGCAGACTAGGAGGAAAAAAAATAAGCATGGGATTTTGTCCTGGACTCCACCCACAATTCAGGCCCCAGCCACTCGTGACATCAAAATCAGCCTCCTTTTCAAGACCTCCAGTGAAGCTTTTCACAATACTCCTGTGAAATGCTTACGGTGCTACACACAGTTGGTTGTGAAGAGCTTCATAATATGATGGTCTCTCTTCTTTCTTGAATGCATTGGCCAACAGTAAAATTGTTAACAATGCTGGCATTTAAATGGTCATCACTGGACTTCAGAGACAGCTCCCTCTTGAAATGAATAGAAGCAGGTCACTCTTCTCTTACGGCTGTAAGGTTCTCAAACTGGGGGTTGGGACCCCTCAGGAGGTCACAAGGTTATTACATGGGGGGTCGCGGGCTGTCAACCTCCACCCCAAACCTTGCTTTGCATCCAGCATTTGTAATGGTGTTAAATATATAAAAAAGTGTTTTTAATTTATAGGGGGGGTCGCACTCAGAGGCTTGCTACGTGAAAGGAGTCACCAGTACACAAGTTTGAGAATCTCTGTGTTAAACTGTCTTCAGACTCACGCAGATCTCACTGTTCAGTTTACACTTGTTTCACACAGCATACACTGCTGTAAGGCTGTCATAACAGAGTGGTGAATCGGGCTGTATAGATGTAAATGAAAGTTTAGCTCAGGGTTTCTCAAACAGGGGTCGCTGCTTCTGTAGGGAAAGCCCCTGGCGGGCTGGGCCGGTGTGTTTACCTACCGGCCGATCGCGGCTCCCACTGGCCGTGGATCGCTGCTCCGGGCCAATGGGAGCTGCTGGAAGTGGTGCGGGCCGAGGGACTTACTGGCCGCTGCTTAGCCCGGAGCAGAGGTCCGTGGTCAGGAGGAGCCGCGATCGGCCGGACCTGCAGACAAGGCAGGTAAACACACTGGCCCAGCCTGCCAGGGGCTTTCCCTACAGAAGTGGCGACCCCTGTTTGAGAAACCCTGGTTTAGATTCTGAAGCACAAGAGGCACAGTCAGCAGAAGAAAGGGCAGTCCAACCTCAGAGCAGGACTCAGATATTTCCACTCCAAAAGCACAGGCCCAGCATTCCACTTGAGCTAGCAAAAAAATCTGTTATCTGTTAACAGTTTAGGGTCATAGTTTAGAGGAGATCAGCTGCCATTTAGGCACAAAAATAAGTGGACGGATTTTTCCAGAGAGATCAGCATGCGGGTAGCTATTGGGAGCTGAGGTGTTTGAAAATCTGGGCCCAATTATGAGTGCTGAGAATTTAACAATCTAGCCCTGAGCTCTTCTGAAAAAGCCAACACTTAGAAACCTCGGAGCATTTCTGATTCCATCTTGTTGAGAATTGTGCTGCACATACACATTAGCAAGCATATCACAGTGTCGTGTAGTTCTACATTTCCTTTTCTTTGGGAGATTTCAAGACACTTTATAAACAATATTAACCTCACAAATGAAAGTCAGTCATTATGTAGTCTCATACACGGTTTCAGAACTCTAAACTTAGTACGAAGCATGTGCTAAACAGAATTTTCCATCACTAATTTTTTTTTTTGCAATATGAAAAGATACAACTTAATTTGTTATATGTCTAGGAGCTTTTAAAAAAGCTTCTACAGCAGAAAAATATTTTTTGTGTGCCCTTGCATAACTCAAAGGCCAGTGAATGGATTTTGCTCAGTTTTGAAAATATAATAATCTTTGATCTGAAAATAGATATGGAAAATTCTAGGCCAAAATGTGAAACTTTTCAGAAAGTTAGGAGTAACTGGAAGCAGGGGATTTACAATGAAAATTCCTCTGTAAGCTCAACTACAACATCTACTATAAAGTGATAATACAAGACTGCAGAAATGGAGCCACCTCTGAGGAGAAAGGTAGCAACAAACAGCACAACAGTTGGCGAGGGCGGCAGGAGCAGGACATTTCAGCGAAGGAGACAGTGGCACAGTTTTCTTATGAAGAGATCATGAAATCTTTAATATTCACACAGAACACATGGAAGGCCTCATATGAATTATTTGCATGGAACAGCTTAGGTACTAGGGAATGGTAAAAGGTGGAGAGTAACTTGCTGGGATAGGAACCTCTGAGTCCAAGAAGGGGTAGTATTTTAAATCTGCATCTTAGGCCACTATCCCCTCCCCTCTAACAAGTGTCTGATATCACAATGCTTTGGAAGGGGTGTACCATTTAATCAATTAGCCCTGACCTGGGACCAGGGCTGGCTCCAGGGGTTTTGCTGCTCCAAGCAGCAAAAAAACCAAAAACGAAAAAAAAACCACCGCGATCGCAATCTGCGGCAATTCAGCGGGAGGTCCTTCGCTCCAAGCGGGAGTGAGGGAACCTCCGCCGAATTGCTGCCAAATAGCTGAATGTGCCGGCCCGCTCCAGAGTGGTCACCCCCAAGCACCTGCTTGCTAAGCTGGTGCCTGGAGCTGGCTCTGCCTGGGACATCTTTTACAAACAATTAACCACAGTATCATGGAATAAAGGTCAAAACATTATAGCTTAAATTAGTGCTATGACCGCAACAATGCTGTAGACTGAGTACTGTGGTATCATTGTATGTAAGAAGGATGGCCACAGGGCCGCCCAGGGGAGGGGCAAGTGGGGCAATTTGCTCCAGGTGCCGGGCCCCACAGGGGCCCCCACGAGAATATAGTATTCTACAGTATTGCAACTTATTTTTATGGAAGGGACCCCCAAAATTGCTTTGCCCCAGGCCCCCTGAATACTCTGGGTGGCCCTGGACGGCCACCTAAACATACTTCCAAGTTGCGGTGGTGCTACACCGAGGACTGTCCTGCCAGGCCTTTAAATGATATGTTCAGGGGTGATACTATGTGGCGGCATGGCCTCTTGATGTTATAATGTGAGAACCTTCATCCTCCAGGAGAAGTTTGACAGGCAGGAAAAGAGGTTCCAGACACATCCCGTTTCCTCTAAGTGCAGTTCCTGCATCTCTCTAGCCTAGAGGTGCATCCATGGTGAAGTCTCTTTTGGCTGGATACGCACCCACAATTGTCAGTTGAGTCCATAGTTTAGGGGTGCTCCTGGATTCCTCACTGACGCTAAGCTCTCACATGGCATCTGCGAGTAATACATTCTACTATTTCCGCCCGGCGAGGACACACCATCCCATCCTGTCAGATGATGACCTGGCTTTGGTGATATAAACCTTTGTTACCTCCCTTCTAGACTACAGCAATGCAATACTGATGGATGTGCAGCTATCGGTCCTTAGGGAACTCCAACTAGTACAAGAGGTTGTCACATAGCCTCAGCAACATAGGTTACCGTGAATACATCAAACCTGTTGCCCATTCTGCACTGGCTTCCCATAGAATATTGAGCCAAGTTTAGGATTTTGTGGCTTATCATCATGGAGTTCAATGACCTGGTCCCAGAAAACCTGAAGAAACCTAAAGCTTTGGGATGAGCATCACGATTGACTGCTCCAGTCCTCAGGCACGATAGAACATTCTATCACAAAGGTAAAACGCTGTGCAGGAGACAGAACTTTGGAGGGGGCTGGTCTGAGACTGTGCGGTGAAATCCCACAGGATTAGAGGAGGACCCCAAACAGCCACGCCTTCTGCTCCAAGTGCCAGGCCTGCTTCTTCAACTTGCCTTCTCTAACACACGCAAAGCAGCACAGACAGACTTGTGTTAAAACCTCCCCATCAAAACACTCCACTGCACACACATTTCTCCTCTTGCAGGGAGGACGTGAACCATCCGTGAAAGGTATTAGCCACGTTGTTTAATGCATTATTGGAAAGTGCTGAAATCCTACGGTGAGGAGGGAGGGACAAGAATCTAGCTGTCTAGAATGGAAGTGACAGGTCCAGGAATAGCTTGTGGGTAACCCACCGCACTCCCATTCTCCCCATGACGATGCCTGGTCACCGCATCCCCGCCGGGCACCATGATGCCATTGTTGGGCCGTGGCTGCTGGGGGCTGGACTCCTGCTAGCCCAGCCAATGGCGACGTTGCTCCCACTGAATTAGGGTCTGTTGCAATAACCAGGCCGAGTGAGAGAAATTTGGGGCCCCAAAACATTGTGTGTGCTGGGGCCCTGCCCTCTCCCAATTCTCCCACTTCCCCCTGTGACCCACGTTCTGGGGCCCCAGGACAATTGCCCCCCTTCCCCCAGCCCTGGCAATAACAGCCCCCAGCCAGTGCAGAAATCCCCCTGCCTGGCTGACCACCTGGCCAGAGCTGCCTGCTTTGGCCCCGCCCTCTCCCTGACATCACATCTCCACCTGCCTGCCCCGCCCACTACAGCGGCCTCTCCGAGGTCCCGCCCTCCCAAGGCTGATAGGCGGCGCCGGTAGCCAATGGCGGGGCCCGGGGAGGGGCCAGGGCGATCTCGTGACGTCAGGCGGGGCAGGGCTCCAGCCCGGGCAGGTGGAGGGGTTCTCAGAGCGGCCGGTAGCGAGAGGCGCCTCCGACAGGGCGAGGCCAAGGGGGGCTGCCTGCCCCGCCCCGGGTGCGCGGCCCAGGTAAACAGCCGGGGGCAGGGACCCCTGCGGGGCCTTGGGTGGGACCCGGTGGGGGGGCAGGGACCCCCTGGGGGGGCAGAGGGTAGGGACCCATGGGGGGCAGAGGGGGAGCAGGGGGCAGGGACCCCTGGGGAGGCAGAGGGGGCTCAGGGAGGCAGGGACCCCCGGGAGGGGAGAGGGTAGGGACCCATGGGGGACAGAGGGGGAGCAGGGGGCAGGGACCCCCGGGGGGGGCAGAGGGGGAGCAGGGGGCAGGGACCCCCGGGGGGGGGCAGAGGGGGCGCAGGGGGCAGGGACTCCCGGGGGGGGCAGAGGGTAGGGACCCATGGGGGACAGAGGGGGAGCAGGGGGCAGGGACCCCCGGGAGGGGAGAGGGTAGGGACCCATGGGGGGCAGAGGGGGAGCAGGGGGCAGGGACCCCCGGGGGGGCAGAGGGTAGGGACCCATGGGGGGCAGAGGGGGAGCAGGGGGCAGGGACCCCCGGGGGGGCAGAGGGGGCGCAGGGAGGCAGGGACCCCTGGGGAGGCAGAGGGGGCTCAGGGAGGCAGGGACCCCCGGGAGGGGAGAGGGTAGGGACCCATGGGGGACAGAGGGGGAGCAGGGGGCAGGGACCCCCGGGGGGGGCAGAGGGGGAGCAGGGGGCAGGGACCCCCGGGGGGGGCAGAGGGGGCGCAGGGGGCAGGGACTCCCGGGGGGGGCAGAGGGTAGGGACCCATGGGGGACAGAGGGGGAGCAGGGGGCAGGGACCCCCGGGAGGGGAGAGGGTAGGGACCCATGGGGGGCAGAGGGGGAGCAGGGGGCAGGGACCCCCGGGGGGGGCAGAGGGGGCGCAGGGAGGCAGGGACCCCTGGGGGGGCAGAGGGGGCGCAGGGGGCAGGGACCCCCGGGGGGGCAGAGGGGGCGCAGGGAGGCAGGGACCCCTGGGGAGGCAGAGGGGGCTCAGGGAGGCAGGGACCCCCGGGAGGGGAGAGGGTAGGGACCCATGGGGGACAGAGGGGGAGCAGGGGGCAGGGACCCCCGGGGGGGCGGAGGGGGCGCAGGGAGGCAGGGACCCCTGGGGGGGGCAGAGGGAGCACAGGGAGGCAGGGACCCCAGCGGAGGCAGAGGGGGTGCAGGGACCCCCCGGGGGGGCAGAGGGTAGGGACCCATAGGGGGTGGACAGGAGGAGTGCAGGGGAGTAGGGACCTCTGGGGAGCAGAGACCCCTTGGGGGTGGCAGAGGGAGTGCAGGGGATGGGTGGGGGGAGTGAGGGGGGCAGAGACCCCTGGGAAGGGCAGGGGGAGTGTGTGCGGGGGCAGGGATCCATGGTTTTTCAGAGGGGAAGGGAATTAGGGGACTGAATCTCTGACCAGAAAACTCACCTGGGGCTGTGGGAGTCAGACCCCCAGAATTTCCCCCGGGGACTAGCAGGGAGATTGGGGGAGGGTCCTGAGAGCTGGGGAGGAGAGTTAGAGGGTGCAGGAGAGAGAATGACCCAGGGTGGCTCAAAGGAGTGAGGGCTGGATGGGCTAAGGGTACCCAAGGGGGAATGAGAGGCAGAGGGGGATTGCGAAGGGGAGAATACCTAGGGGAGGTGTGTGGGGGGGAAGAGCCCAGGTCTGGGGTTGTGTTTGCTGTGCCTGCAGAAGGATAATTTGCATTCCCTCCCACCCCCGCCTGTCTGCTTGCCTGGTTTTCCTAGTGGGTATGGGGGATTGGAGGGGAAGGGGAGAAGGGATATGCCAACAGTGACTTGTTGCCTCAACTGGGGTATGCCAAACATGCTAGTGGTTCTGGGAATACTTGAGGGCTCGAATGACTTTGCATCTCTGGTATTTTGGCTATGTGACATTTGCCATTACTCAGCAGTTGCAGGGAATTGCCGTGCCTTGTAAGTGATGCACTTAGTTTCTAACCCATAGCCAGGATCCTGTCCGTATGTGTTCAGATTTTTCAGGATATTTTCTAGTTTTCCCAACTTTATGCAGAAGGGGCTGGAAAGTTCCTGCATGAATTCATGGGCAGCCTTTGCAATGTGGCATCCACTATTCTAGCCGATCATGCCATCTCCAGCTTCCTTTCTCTCATCTTCCTGCATCTCCCCTTCCCCCCTGCCATATAATTCTCTTTGCCTGAGTGCTAGTGTTAAAATGCACTGTGAGTCTGCAGACTTAGCAGGGCAGGGAAGGAGTTGGCACTCGGAGGGTGAGCAGGAAACCGGATTGTTGTGTTCAGAGGTACGCTCGTGCCAGGGCAGCATTGCGGAATTTCTCTCTCCCTGTCTGTCACTTGGAGAACAAACACTCCTCCTTCTGGCTGCTTGCAGACATAAACCAACCCAACTTCAACGTGTTGTACTTCATCCAACAGCCTCTGGAGAGGATGAAATAAAGCCTGCACAGGTTGCAAAGCAAACTCTGCTAAGAATGCAATAATTCTTTTATCTTCAGCTCTGAGTAAATTCGGAAAGGCTGACAAATAACTTGTGGTGTAGGTAGCTCCGGTGACTGAGCTGTTGATAACGAAGCCTGTAAAAACTTAATATTTGGTGAGAAGTATGGCAGAATAATTCTGGGAGTAATCTATTCCAGTGTTGGATCAAGGAGAACAGGGGTTCTCAAATTTTTACGAAGTATAAATAACCTTTTAATGGAGCCATTGGATTATACCTTCCCTCTCACAGCATACCTGTGACAAGTTCAGCAATTGCTTGCAGGGGAGAGTCCTATTTAAAATACATTCTGATGTATTTTTAGCATCACTTAACGTGATTGATCTGCTGGAGATGTGCGGGAGGCAGAGCCAGTACCATGTGATTAACCGTAGTTCTAGGGCCACCCACAAATACTCCATGCATTATGGTTTAGGCTGTGTTGGTATTTGTACCTTGATGCCATGGTGATTGGGTGTGTGATAAATACCTATGAATGTTTTAAATGGCATATTGATGTATATTTAGGTTATATTACAGTGTTGGTATATTCCACATACTTACCTCCACCTGAAGATGCACATTGCATATTTAATGGTATATTAACTCTTTACCTGGAAGGAGTCTTCAACTGACTAGCTTCCAAACATGAGGCCTGACTTTATTCCCCAGAGGTGTTGAGAGCTTGCTCCTTTTTCAGGACTTGTGGCTGGGCACCCATGAAATCGGGGCCCAAAGTTTTTTTTTTCCAGCTACTGCATTATTTCTCCCCTTGTCCTTAGAATAAATACAGGCAGTCATGGATGGAAAAGCCTCGTGTAGTTTCCTTACTCAGCTGTTAAAAAAAACATGTAAGCCCATTGTAGCTTGCAGGAGAGAGATGCATGGCCCATGTGATTTAAACAGGTTGTTGAACCCAACAGTTTTGTCCTCCTGCCAGTTGCTGTGCAGAGAGGTCTGGACAGATGAATCCCATTGCCACAAAACAAAGCAAGGGAAAGCTCTGTCCACTCCCAGCCCTCGCCCGTGCATGGAATGTACAGCCCAGTCCTGCACCACTAGAGTCAGTTTTGCCATTGACTTCAATGGAAGAAGCAATGAACTCATGCACAAAGAGAGAGGCTTTGTGGCATTAACTTTCCTGCGTGAATACCAGGCTACAGTGGGACAGGGTAATAGGTTGCTGTGGAGAAACTTGGAAGGCCTGGTGGGGGAGAGGTGGGCATGAAGGCATATGGTAGCATGTTGAAACTGCACTGCCACCCTCCCTGCCTTTGTGTCAAGTATCAGAGGGGTAGCTGTGTTAGTCTGGATCTGTAAAAGCAGCAAAGAATCCTGTGGCACCTTATAGACTAACAGACGTTTTGGAGCATGAGCTTCCGTGGGTGAATACCCACTTCGTCGGATGCATGTAGTGGAAATTTCCAGGGGCAGGTATATATATGCAAGCAAGCTAGAGATAATGAGGTTAGTTCAATCAGGGAGGATGAGGCCCTGTTCTAGCAGTTGAGGTGTGAAAACCAAGGGAGGAGAAACTGGTTTTGTAGTTGGCAAGCCATTCACAGTCTTTCTTTAATCCTGAGCTGATGGTGTCAAATTTGCAGATGAACTGAAGCTCAGCAGTTTCTCTTTTTGAAGTCTGGTCCTGAAGTTTTTTTGCTGCAGGATGGCCACTCTCAGGTCTGCTATAGTGTGGCCAGGGAGATTGAAGTGTTCTCCTACAGGTTTTTGTATATTGCCATTCCTAATATCTGATTCGTGTCCATTTATCCTTTTCCGTAGAGACTGTCCAGTTTGGCCGATGTACATAGCAGAGGGACATTGCTGGCATATGATGGTGTATATTACATTGGTGGATGTGCGAGCGAATGAACCGGTGATGGTGTGGCTGATCTGGTTAGGTCCTGTGATGATGTCGCTGGTGTCAATATGTGGGCAGAGTTGGCATCGAGGTTTGTTGCATGGATTGGTTCCTGAGCTAGAGTTACTGTGGTGCGGTGTGCAGTCACTGGTGAGAATATGTTTCAGGTTGGCAGGTTGTCTGTGGGCGAGGACTGGCCTTTCACAAAAGGCCTGTGAAAGTGTGGGGTCATTGTCCAGGATGGGTTGTAGATCCCTGATGATGCGTTGGAGGGGTTTTAGCTGGGGACTGTATGTGATGGCCAGTGGAGTCCTGTTGGTTCCTTGGGTTTGTCTTGCAGTAGGAGGCTTCTGGGCACACGTCTGGCTGCCTTTGTAACCCATCTCCTGGCCTTATAAACCCTTGCATGGGGTGCAGCAGGGTGTGCAAGGTTGCTGCGCTCCAGTGTGGGGGTGAGTGGATGCCATGTGAGGGAGAAAACTAGGTTTAGTGCGAACTCATCCTTCAAATGGATCAGTCAGACATTTTGAGCCCCTTCTTGGCTGTTCCTGGGCTGGTGAGGTTCAAGGTTCAAAAAAAAAAATAAGGGGGGCAGGCTGGGTCATGTCTGGAGAGGCTTGGGGTCAAGGACGTTCCTCCTTGTGCCAACGAGACACTTGTTACACTGCAGTGAAAAACCTGCATCTGGCCCATGCCAGCTGGCTTGGGCTAGGGGGCTGTGTAACTGTGTAGATGTTTGGGCTTAGGCTGGAGACTGGTCTCCAGGACCCTGCGAGGTGGAAGAGTTCCAGAACTGGAGCTCCAGTGTCTAAAGGAGTTAAACAGCCTGCAGCCCGAGCTTTGGGAGCATGGCGTGGGCCAGCTGCGGGTGTCTAATTGCAGTGTAGACGTACCCCTGTTACATGATCCCCTCATAGTCCTCATTTCTGTGATCAGGGAGGAGAAACTTGGCAAGCATACAGCGGCAACTGTAATGCAGGGCTGAGGTTCCCTCTTTTGCTCAGCACTGTTTACCATGCCCTTCCTTTATCCAGTGCTCAGCATGTGCCCTGGGCAGGGTCAGGCACCGGTCCGTGCATTCACAGAGGTGAGAATGTTGAGACTACAGACCTCTGTGTGGGTTGAGAGAAGGGGAGTCTCGCTCCGTTTATTTCAATGTGTCGCTGTCTAAACAACTACATTTGATATGTTCTTGATTTGGTAAGAAAAATGCGGGGCTACTCCAGTGGACAGTCATTGCACTCAATTATCGTTCTTCCTCAACCAGTTTCTTTCAAGCTTGGCAGCTCCCTGGCATTCTTCACAAAGGGCTAGGCACATGCTGCTTCGAAACTGTAATGCTGAGTTACCTAAAGAACCTGGATTCCTTGAAGCGTGAAATGACTCTTTTTTTTGTGTTTTGATCATGTTTTGAATTGTTACTTTCTCACCTGCCTCTTTTTTTAAGCAAAACTTCAGCTCAAAGGCCAACCTTTCTAGTGAGTGCCTGAAAATATCGGCTTAGAATGAAAGTATTTTCTGGTCTGTGGCTTTAGCCGCTAGCGTGATGTTATCATACCTGCTGCCTCTTGGATTTTAGTCAGGGAGACATGGCAATTGTCTAGAAGCAATCTCTAGTCACATGACGTTAGCCAAAGCTCAAGGTGTGCCTTGGGTCAGTGTGTTCATTTCAAGTCCATGGCTGACCTGTAGAGGGCGCTTGGAAGATAACAGATATAATGGTGATTGTGTTCTAGGATATGGTGGTTTTTAAGCTGATGTGTAATTAAACAGTTGTTCTCTGGCACTCCTGATGGCCTGATCTATAGTTACTATCTGACTAGCTGTTTGCCAGAGGAAGAAGGTGCAGGTGTGTGAAACTATTATTTTCCTTTTTCTGGTATCAAACTAGTCATGTTCTACAACTGTACAACTTGTTTTACATTTGAAGTGACAGTTTAACTCTGGCTATGCCAGTGGTTCTCAAACCTTTGTACTTGTGACCACTTTCACACAGCAAGCCTCTGAGTGCAACCCCCATTATAAATTAAAAACACTTTTAAACATATTTAACACCATTATAAATGCTGGAGGCAAAGCGGGATTTGGGATGGAGGCTGACAGCTCACGATCCCCTATGTAATAACCCTGTGGCCCCCTGAGGGGTCCCAGCCCCCAGTTTGAGAGCCCCTGGGCTATGCAATCCCAATCGGCCGCAGGAGAAAAAAGCTAAAAGATTTGATCACAAAAAGTTCAGAAACTGAAGGGGTTACTAACCTCCCTTTGAAGGCTCTGAAAAGTGACTCTCAAAAGGCACCATATGGTTCCATGTCTGTTTCTCAGGGACCCACTTCTCAAATGTGGTCTGTTTAAAGTAAAACTCTTCTGTCAGAAAACTCGCCCAGAACTGTGCGAGTCAAACCCCTGCTGCAGGCAAGGTAGCCTGCTATAAAGCATGATATGTACTGGTACATCTGGTTTTAAGCAGGAGTCAGTTGTGCTGCTGTAGATAACAGGTTACCCTTTTCATGCTAGGAGCGGGCGCTGGTGGATCTGTGCTGCGGGCTGCTCTTGATGGCTGGGCTCAGGGCAAATCTTCAGGGCTGAGAAGGCCTTAGAGTAAATAGTTCTGTTGATGATAAGGGGGGAATAGACTCCAACTGTGTTGGCTCTGCTGGGGCTGAACTGTTCCTTAAGACACTAAAGTCAGCTGATCCACTCTGTATATGCATTGCCACGCCTGCTGAGTGAAAAAGTGCCATTCTCACATAGCCACAGCAAGTCTAAAAGTAATTGTAAATCAACTGACAGTGTCTGAGGCCAGTGCTGCATGGAAAACTGTCAAAGGGTGTGTGGGGCCCTGGAAGCTCTTTCTCCTGCACGCACGCTGAAATCAAATACCTGTGCTCTTGATGAGACTATTCCTCCCATCACCGCTTTGCCATGCAGGCAGAATTTGGCTGTTTTAACCCTGTGCCTTGCTCCCCAGGCTGTGGCTGACTTGCTCATGGGTCCTTCATGCTGGAAGGCCAGCTGGTTCAACACCTCTGACTGCCCTGGCTTGATGGTATAAACAGGGATAAGCATGATAGTTCCGTGCTACTTCTGCTGGGTGTCATGGGTAGAGCATCATCCTTGGTAGGTACCTCTACTTGTAGGGAGTACTGGAGAAGACACACCACGCTGGCAGCCATCAGAATTTCTGTCTGGGAGAAAGGCCTGTCGTTGGTGGCAGGGTCTCGGGGGTCGTAGAGTCGGTTAGGCTTTGCCCCTCTGGAAGTGGCAGTCCTACCCAGCTTTCTCTCCCAGGGAGCTCGGACATAGGGCTTTCTGCCCTGTTTGCCCACTACAGGCTGCTCATGGAACAGGCTGAAGGAACTACTTGTTTCTAGCTTGGACTGTGAACGTTAGGGTCTCCAGTCCCCTGCGCTGTGAACAGGAGCTGCTCACGTAGAACATTTGGGTGCTTATTCCCCAGTAGTTCTTCCCTCTCGATCACCATCGAGACAGCAGAGGAGTGCCCCGGACAGCAGAGCCGCAGAGAATGAGGAACATGGTCTCTTCTCAGGACTGCATTAGAACTCTGCACCTCACTACGGCTCAGTTAGAAAAATGTAGGGGACTTGAGATTCTGCCAAAACATATTGCTAAGGGGAATTGATGTAGAGGTCTGGGAATGGATATGGAGCGTCTCTCAACTGGGGTGCCAACTCAAATCCAGCCGAGGCTAGCGGTGACTGAAAGACTTTGCTGTCTGATGGCTTTTTGGTGGCATATGTGGAATGAATTTGTTGGCATCGCCTTTAATTTCCTAGTGGACAGATGTGCAGATAACAATTGTCTGACACTAGCTGGGCACTCGCTGGCTGTTGTGGCAGAAAAGCCAAGGATTGCATGGACCATGGGGACAGAATAGATGTTTAATGCCCAGGAGTGGTCTCCCTGTAGGCTAGAGGGTGTAACGTACTGGCATGGCAATGCAGAAGAAGCTGCTGTGCCCTGTGTTCTGTTTGCATACGCAAGGGACCTCACTTTGCAAGGCAGTTATTTGGGTGCCTATTACAGTGTAAAAGTCACACTTTTTTTTTTTAGTTTATAGTAAAAAAAAAATTACTATTAAAATAATCTGGGAAGATAATTAAATAGCAGTAAAGGTAAGTACCTAGTCCACTGCTGCTTAGTAGTAATTGCAATGTTTAGAGTCACTGACAATATATTCAAACGGCAGCTCGTGGTACAGAACAGCAACGAGGCACCTTTTTTGCGCATACGTGTATTTTGTGTAAAAAGAGCTGTATTGCTTTTGTTCCAGCATTGGCGTAACGGTAGTATAAACTCTGCCAGCAGGCTTTGGGGCAGAAACAGGCAACACTGCTTGTGGAAGGCCAGTGCTTTACATAATTTGGGATTTACAAAACAAGCTCAGAGGCTTGGCAAATCCTGTTTGCTATTGTCACTGCTGAAAGTTTACTGTACTACTTGGGTTCACTTCCAGATTTCTGGGCTGTCTGAGGAAGATGCAAAGAGCCTAGTCAGAAGAGTCAGGTGTCTGTGACATTTAGTCCACCGGCATTCCCCAGATGAAACTATTTCAATGTTTCACAAGAGATTTTGAGCAGCTTCATGCAGTTTTATAGGGCTTGGTCTCAGGACTGTTCCTCTATCCACTTAGTTGTGTTTGTTTTTAGTCGCTCTGATACTCTGGAGAAAATTCTGAAAGGTCACTCTTGTGTGTGTTGGGGAGAGTGTGTGTGTGTGTTTGGGGGGGGGGTGAGTGCAATCATATGGACTCCTATCCCAAGTGTGTGATCAAATTTAGAAAGTGCCAATTAAAAACTCGCCCTGATTCTCAGCCTCTTCTACCTTGTGCTGAGGCCAGGAGTGGAGGGTGAAGATGGCATTAAGTCAACGTTGTGTTCCCTGCATTGGTTCCCTGCCAGGGCCAGGCGGGCCCCTGCTGTAAGTTAGAACAATCCTAGGTGGTGATGGTTCTAAAAGGCTGCACTTAGGTGCACTTCCTTTGGATGATTGTCTGCTTTTGACATGTCCCCTACATTGGGGATTGGCGGGGGTGTGGGGTAGCATAGATCCAGTTTGGTAGCTGTAAGCCAACTGGGAATCCTTTTTTACACCTGGCTGTTCCCTGAGGGGCCGTTTCTGGGGACCAGAGTAGCATAAAGAGGCTGAGGTGTGAGAAAACTGGGCTTCTTGCATGTAAAAATCATCGGAGTGGAGCAGATTTCTGGGGTGTGCGCTCTTTGACTGCCAGACACCTTTGATTCTTAGTCAGTTATTTCAAATTCTGATAACTAACATTTGCACATGTAGAGCTGCTTGCATCTGAAGGATCTCAAATGTTTTACAAACACCAATTAAGCCATCCAACACTCTGTGAAATCAGTTAAATAAAAGAACTTTATTAAAATGTTCTTTGCTTCTGCTTGTACTTTTAAATAGGTAATTAGGAAATTGTTCCCCTCTTTCTTTTTAATTTATGAGCTTATTCCTTGTAAAATATAACCCTCTAGCATTGTTTTCAAACAAGCCCAATTCTGTGCTTCCTTGGTATATAGTAAAGTAAAATTGGGAACCCAGGCATCCTGAAGACATGAATAAATCCTCTTCTTATAGGTGATTTGTAACTCATTTCACATAGGCTACTAGGTAGTCATTACTTTTTGCCACAACTGATTTGAGCCAGATTTGAACAAGTAATCTAGAACCAAGTGCACCATTACCAATGCTTTGAGCCAGCTAGTACTGCCAGCTGCAGCGTAAACTAAGTGGTTTGTGAATAGTTGAGGATGTTGCATTACACATTTGCAGGCGTAGAAGACGACCACTGCAGAAGTTGTGAACTCACTGCAGCCCTGTCGTGAGTCTGATAACTACGCTGGCTTCTGCAGAACTCCAGATCTGCCTGGTATAGGAAATAAGGTTGACAACCCTCCAAGATTGGCCGGGAGTCTCCCAGAATCTACCTCCATCTCCCGGGGTCTACTGAAAACAAGCCAGGAGATTTTAATAGGATGTTTTAAGAAAAGGACATGATCATGCTGGGGAAGAAAAAATTCTCCAGGAATAGCTTCAGTCAGAGTTGGCAACCCTAATAGGAAACAGCAGGGTGGCTTGATGGCCTGAAGTGCTGCTACAGGCGTTAATTGCATTGTTAATGCACTAATACATTTCCATACTTAAAATGACTCTTGACCACATGTAGCAACCAAAAAGTGGGAGATAATGGCTTTATACCTTGAGGCAGATGGCAGCTGATAAAACAAGAGATGGGGAGGCAGCGTTGCCTAATGTCATGGCGTCTATTCCTAGCTTGCTGTGTGACCTCGCTTAACTGCTCTGTTTCCTCCTCTGTCAAATGGTGCTACCTCTTGCCTCTCAGGGCTCTGTGAGAGGATCAATAAATCAGTGTTTAAGGGCTTTTCATTTCTCTAGCCTCTCTATCCAAGAATCTTAGTGGTGGTACATTTTTATTTTTTAAGTTAGCATTTTGACATGTCAGCAGAAGAACCCTTCAGAACTTAGGCTCCTTTTATTAGTAATGATAAATCTCTGATGGGGCCAGGTTCTATCCTAAATTACACCCACGCAACCCACAAATGTCAGTGTTCAGCACGGGGATAAATGAGGGCAGAAGCTGACCCACTCTTCAGCCACGTTGTGCTATAACGTGACTTTCTCTAGCACTGTTGATGTTGTGCTGGATGCGCGTGTTGGTGACGTGGAGGTAAACCTCTCCCGGATGGTACGGATTGTCCTGATCCAATGTGCAGGCTTGTGCATAGCCTAATTCCAGGCTGGCAGATGGGGTCAGTGCTGCTTGGGGATTTCCTCAGATGTAGGAGGGAGGCTTTAAATAAAAGAAGGAATCATTTGTAGTGAGTTGCATAATTTGAAACCAGCTCCATCCAAACACTGACTGGCTCTGGGCTCAGCGAGAGACGCTTTCTGTCCAAACAAAAGTTTATTAAAAATCACAAGTGGTACAAAATAGTCTTAAAAATCGAGCTGTAGTAGCATTACTGAGACTTGGTATGTGATTGATTGGGAAGTTTGCTACCCAAAAAAACAAAAAAATCAATGTGACTACCGGTGATTTTGGGTGCCTACCATGAGACACCTTAAAGAGGCCTGATTTTTCTGAGGATGAGTGTTCAGCATTCCGACAATTGGATCCTTCTAAGGGGTTTCATGTTGGGCAGGGAACCCAGTATCGCTAATGACTCTTGAAAATCTTGGCTCCTGTGTGATGACCAAGGAATGCAGGCAAGACAACACTGGCTCGGTCTAGCTCCCTGAAGCCCTCAACTCCCCTATCTTCAGTCCCCAGCTCTGCCAGTCCATCTAGGTCTCTAACAGCAGAATCTGCATATTTGTGATCTGGGCAGAAAACTGGTGATAGATGTCTACTTAAGAGTAACTGACAGCTCGCTTGTGGTGAGCACCTGTTCCTTATGTACTTTTAAACAGCACCTGAATGTGCACGTGGGGTGCATGATGCATCCGACGAAGTGGGTATTCACCCACAAAAACTTATGCTCCAATATGTCTGTTAGTCTGTAAGGTGCCACGGGACTCTTTGTTGCTTTTTACATGTGGGGGTTGATGAAATCCTTCCAAGCAGGCAGTCTACAAGGGAGAAAGGAGATCGTAGAGCGAAAAATCAAGCCACAATTTGCCCAGATATCTTCCCTTAGCATCACTATTTTCTACAAATAGTGACATTGTAGTAGCTTGCTTCTGTAGGGTTGGCAGCCATGAGAACTCTGGTAACTGACACCTGGAAAGCCGACTCAGCAGGAACGCATCAGCCGTCACTCTGTAACATGTTATCTTTTCCTATTTTAGGAGCGAACTCTTTTATTGTTAAGCTAGTGAAGCATGCACGGCAGCTTCTTCTATAGCAAAGGGTGCAGATTGAGCAACATTGGAGGAGAAAATCCAAGTCTCTTCCCCAGCACAGCATTGGCTCTGTTGCTTTCTCTCTTACAGTAGCTACTGCATATATTTCTGCCACCCAATTGCTAAATGTCTGTAAGTGGTTCCTGAAAACACTAAAGAAATGAGAAAACAAATGCCATGTACACAGTAGCTAATTCTTCCTTGTAGCTTCCACGCTGCCTTCCTTTTCTGCGCACCTCCCTGCGCTCTGTGGTTCAAGTTAGTTACAGCCCTGAGCACAACAAATAATGATCATATACAATTGAATGAAGAAGCTCATTTGCACAGGGCCGGTAATTCCCTGTATGTGTTAATCTCTGAGACCATCTGTGTCCCTGCCTAGGCTGGGGAGATGATAGAACTCTCGGGATTTATTCCGGGAGGTGAACTTGAAGAGTACTGCCTGCAGATACCTTCCCTGGGTCAGAGGAGGACAGCCTCGTTAGCTTTGGAAATAGCTGCTCACATTTTAGTCAGGCTGGCAGCTTTGTAGCTAGGAAGTGCCACTGGGATCCAGGATGTGGGTTTTCAGAGAGCCAGTGTACTGAAAATAAGAGAGAGAAACATACAGGCCCTTGTTAGCATCTTCCACCCAAGGATCTCAAAGGGCTTTGCTGGTCAAAGACCGAAGGCTCATGACACCCTTGGGAGGTAGGTAAGAATTGGTATGCCCCACTTATAAATGGAGAAACTAAGGTGAAATGATGTGTCTGGGATTGAAGAGCAAGTGTGTGGCAGAGCCAGGATTAGAACCCAGGGGACCTGTCTCTCAATCCTTTGCTCTGCTAGAAGCACTGCTTCTCTGACTTCTCATATGCTGGGATTTTATTGGAGGGAGAGAGAGAACAGATGGTCTTGGCTTAAAGGAGGCAGCGGGGGGCAGACGGGGACAGGACGGGGACTTAAAACAACTGTATGTGTGAGACCAGCCCTTCAACCGTGAAGTGTCAGTCCTTGATTGTGCTGCCTCTGCCAGGCAGCAAAGGGCTCGGATTGCTTTGGTCACAATTGAGTGCCTCCGGGTAGCTGACACTTGGAGTGATGACAGGCCCAGAGAAGGCAATGCCCAGAGAGGAGGTGCAAATCCTGGAGGAGGAGGAGGACTCCTTTATTCACAAACCAGAGAAACACTCTAAATATACTGGGCCTAGTGCAGTACAGGCAAGGCTGCTGCTCTTTGGGGATCTGTGCTTGGATTTTCCCCATTACATCTGTTCAGTTGATCTAATCTGAAGACATGTGCTTTGCAGTGGTCACATGCCCAAATACTACTCTACATCAGATCACTGCACAACCAGTCTGTTAGTCTATAAAGCACCAGGGTTGTGTGGGGTCTAGGCCTTTACTAGGGGTGAAACAAGGCTGAATGCAGCTGCTACTCTCCCTTCTTTCCTTTGCTTTTGGGAATTTAGTTTCCCTTCCTCAATAGCTGATGAAATTATGACTTACCAGGCAAGGGACCTGAGCTGCGGTCAGTAAATGGAGACAGGGCTTGGCATGGGAGTCTCTCTTGGGCACTTGGCCCTCTGGCTAGTAGATAGAAGGGGAGCAGCATTTGATAGGGGAAGAAGAGATGTCACCTGCCTCTTCTAAGCAAAGTTTTTACTATGGGATAAAGGTCCACGGGGCAGAAATTCTGACTTGTCAGCTCTCTCCCCTCCCTTAGTGCCCTATAGTGGGGTGGAGTCAGGGTGATTCTAGGAGAGAGAAGGGGGAATGTGGTCTTGGATGGGAGTGATGAGGAAGGGTTGTAAGTGTGTGTGTGTGTTGGGGAGGCAGTCCCCTCATGCCTGATTTTCAGTTTCCGAGAGTGGGTTTTTGTTATGGCGAGAGAGAGAAGAAGGTGCTTTAAATTCCAGATACAAAGCAGGCCCCTGCATTGCCTATGCCCTGGATTTTATAATGAGGATGTAACGTCCGCACCGGGGAGGAACGCTAGGTGGATGGAGGCAGCTTGTATCACAGGTCCTCTTAGCTAATCTGAGGTGCCTGTTAGCCTGAGGAAGTCTGAGTGTGTGTCTCTTCCCCCCCGCTCCCACTCCATGGGTTGAGCTCACTGCCTCTGTCCTGCTTCACTGGGAGGGTCTCGCACCTGGAATTAGAATTAGAGTCTTAGGATCTGTATCTGAGGTCTTGTCTACATGGCAAGTTGCTGCACAGCAAGTGAGGGTGTGAATCTACAGCACAGCAGCTTGCTGCATGGCAGCATCTCATGTGAATACTGCTATTCAGTGTAAGTCCTGGAGTTTGGCTTGGCATGCTTTGCTTGGACATAGTGGTACATCTGGTGCTCTGTCGATTCATGCCCCGTCCTGCGGGGCAGTGGCTTGCCATGTAGATGAGAGATTGTGACTCTTTGAGGCAGAGACTGCTTCTTTGTTACGTGTGTGTGTATAGCATGTAGTGGAATGGAGCTGGCACCTCTATGTGCTACCGCAATATAAATAATGATCCTAGGTTTTTCGGAAGAGGGTTGAAGACCAAACTGAGATGTATACAGTGAAAACCGGAAGGTTGGTTTGTACCTGCCCATTTTTATTTCTGGATTGTGATGCCTGTTAACAAGTAACTATGTAAAGTCCTGCCCTTTTACATCCAGGTTCTTGCAAAAGCAGGTCAGGGTCCCACAGCGTATTACAGCAGCTGTGAACAGCATCCCGGTTACAGATTGCAGCAGTGGACTTCCCATGCAGAACAGATAGAAGCCTAGCTACTAATGTCACAGCTGGTGCTGGAGGGCTGAGGTCACTATTCTAAGGCTCCCCGCAAAATTGTACAGCCCCTAAGGGAGTATTTTTTTACACTGTGATTAAAATACTTTTTAATCCTGGTCACCATAGTAATGAGTAGCATTGCAGCCCCACTCTAAGCAGCCTTACTGCCTCAGTGGTTAGCTTCCTAATATAGCTTAGGAATTCAAACCATGCACGGGCTCTTTTAAATTAGGTTTGAAAGTGACCTGCAAAGGTATGGGAAAAATAAATGTGTCCTGTTGGGCTTCTTTATGCTGGATAACTAAGAACTGGAATTTTTCTCTTTATTTTATTTTCAAAGGTCTCTGCCTGGTTGTTTACTACCTTCGGATTATTGGGCCATATCCTAAAATGGTGTAAATCAGTATGTCACTGCCAGTTTACACTGGGTTAGGGTCTGGCCCATCAATTCTTATCTTCCCTTATTTATGCTGACAGAGCCAGAGAACTAGAGGAGCAGCTTTCTCAGCCCTCAGCTGAAGGAGGAGGGAGGTTTAATTTTTCACAAGGAAAGCTCTTCTCCCAAGTGTTTGCCAGGCTCTTGAATTCAGTAGATGTTAATTTAAAAAAAAAAAAAAGGCAGTGTGTTAACAGTCTGGTTGAAAATGATGATGACTCTTGATTGTGCAGGTTTCATTCTTGGTACTTGTAAGGGTTTCCCACTAATTCTCCAGTGGGCTATAGTCTTTAAAAAAATAAAAATAAAAATGCTAGACAAGATCTAAATTTCTGATGTACAAAACCAAAGCAGGATAAGAATGGCCATAACTGGTTCAGATCAATGGTCCATCTAGCCCAGTATCCTGTCTCTGACAGTGGCCAGTACCAGAGGCTTCAAGGAGAATGACCAGAACAGGGCAATTATTGAGTGATCCATCTTGTCATCCAATCCCAATTTCTGCCAGTCAGATTTACGGATACCCAGAGCATGGGACTGCGTTCCTAGTGATCTTGGCTAGTAGCCATTGATGGACCTGTCCTCCATGAATGTATCCAATTCTGTTTTGAATCCAGTTATACTTTTGGCCTTCACAACATCCCTTGGCAATGAGTTCCACAGGTTGACTGTGTTGTGTTAAGTAGTACTGCCTTATGTTTGTTTGTTTTTTAAAGCTACTGCCTATTAATTTCATTGAGCGGCTCCTCGTTCTAGTGTTGTGTGAAAGGGTAAATAACACTTCCCTATTCACTTTCTCCACACGATTCATGATTTTATAGACCTCAAGCATGTCTCCCCTTTGTCTCTTTTCTAAGATGAACCATCCCAATCTTTTTAATCTCTCCTCACATGGAAGCTGTTCCATACCCTAATCATTTTTATTGCCCTTCTCTGTACTTTCTCCAATTCTAATATCTCTCTCTTGAGGTGGTGTGACCAGAACTTCACTCACTACTCAAGGTGTGGGCGTACCATGGATTTATATAGTGACATTATGATACCTTCTGTCCCATTATCTATCCCTTTCCTAATGGTTTCTAACGTTCTGTTTAGCTTTTTTTGACTGCTGCTGCACATTGCGCGGATGTTTTCAAAGAACTATCCACAATGACTCCAAGATCTTTCTTGATTGGTAACAACTAATTTGACCTCATCATTTTGTATGTATAGTTGATTGTTTTCTGATGTGTATTAATCAACATTGAATTTCATCTGCCATTTTGTTGCCCAGTCACCCAATTTTGTGAGATCCATCTGTAACATTTTGCAGTGAGCTTTGGACTTTTAACAGTATGTCCCTGTTGTGTGGTGATGGATTAGATCCGATAAATCAAAGGTAGGCAGTGGGAAATTAGGCCATTGCACTTGATCACCTCTTAAGTATAGGCAGACTTGGCATCACTTGCTACCATCTTGATCAGGGTTTCTCAAACAAGGGTTGCCGTTTCTGTAGGGAAAGCCCCTGGCGGGCCAGGCTGGTGTGTTTACCTGCCCCGTCCGCAGGTCCGGCTGATTGCGGCTCCCACTGGCCGCAGGTTGCTGCTCTGGGCCAATGAGAGTTGCTGGAAGCGGCAGCCAGTAAGTCCCTTGGCCCGCATTGTGAAGAGGTGTGATTCCCTGACTAATATAGCTGTGCTGGCAAAAACCCCAAGTACAGATGCTGCTTACCCTGGCAGATACAGCTTGTCTTGATTTGGGGGTGTGTGTGTGGCTGGAATAAGATGTGTCAGTAAAAGCACAGTTCTGCTGTTATAATCCGCATCCACACCCTGAGTGCTTTGCTAGTTTAGTATAGCTCTGTAGTGTAGCCATGGCCTTATAGAACAAAATAGAAGGTAAATGGTGCCAGTGCATGTTAAAACAATAGTTTAAAGATGCCTCTGTTTGCTTGATTGTCCAGAGAAATGTGCATAGACTCTGGTGGCCTAAGTGACCAATTGTGGCTGTATCAGTACACCTCTACCCCGATATAACATGAATTCGGATAGAACGCGGCAAAGCAGCGCTCCGGGGGGCGTGGCTGCGCACTCTGGTGGATCAAAGCAAGTTCGATAGAATGCGGTTTCACCTATACGGCGGTAAGATTTTTGGCTCCTGAGGACAGTGTTATATCGGGGTAGGGGTGTATTTATATAGTCCAAATGCATCTGACGAAGTGGGTATTCAGCCACGAAAGCTCATGCTCCAATACATCTGTTAGTCTATAAGGTGCCATAGGACTCTGTCGCTTTTTACAGATCCAGACTAACACGGCTCCCCCTCTGATCCATAGTCCAAATGGTGTGCTGAGCACTACGCATCCTGAGTCTCTGCCCTGAAGAGCATACAGACAAAGGGTGAAGGAAGGGGAGCAGTAGCGGGTAGTGATAGTGCATTGTGCCTTATAGGGCAACAGTTGTTTTTTAATCCCTATGTATTTGGCTAATGTTTCTGTGTGGAGAGGATTAGGATTTAGAGGTTTTATGAAGAAGTCTTAATTTATTAAGAAGTAAATGTGTTTTGTGTTTGTTTGTTTTTTAAAGCCCACTAGGGGGCTCAGTCAAAACTCATTTGGATTTGGGATGGAGTCTCACTCAGTCTCCCCACCCCCATGCCTGATGGAGTTTGCCTTTACATAACTGATCTTTTTCAGGCTTACCCAGACCCAGCATGAAGAGAAGTGAAGTACGCCCCAATTTTCAGTCTCCAAATTCAGTCTCAACATTTCTCTAGCTCAGTCAGGCTCTTGGCGCTTTGAGTCTTTTTTGTTTTCATATTTGTGACCTGAAATCTGCACTCTGTGCATGTGTGTGATTATCATCATCCGAGATGCTCTGTGAATCATATTAGCGGTGATAAAACACAGGACTCCGCATCCCCATATGCAGGATTATCTGCCTTAATTAACACAGCTATTTTTTTCTATATCTTTGCACACTAACAAGAAATAGGCCAATATGAACCCCTGGTTCAGCCATCTGTTCCACTCCTGGAAAAGTCAAGTGAACACTCTTGGAGAGTGTATGTAAAAACATATAGGTATGAGCACTTGGCTATGTGGTTTAACAGATTTTTGTGGGTGTGGTTGTCTTTTTAAAAGCTGGAACTCCTTATTAACTGATGTCTTTTCTCTCCCTCCCTTCATTTTCATGTCCTGTCCTCCAATGGATTATGGCACCTCACCTGTGGGCTTCGTCCGGTTGACTCATTTCTGGGTGAGTACATGCTTCGTTAGACTGCTAGTGAGCGGAAATAAATGGTCCATATGCCTCTTTTAAAAACACTGATCTCTTTCAGTTGAAAGGAAACTGGGTTGGCTCTCCTGGCTTATCCTTTGGTGCATTGTTCGTTATGCAATTGCAGGCTTTGCATATGGAGTCTGTGTGGTGGTGAGGAAATAGGAAGTGAAGTGAAATGTGTGTTCATGGTTTTGGATAATGAGAATGAGTTTGTTGCTATTTCTGGATATCTTTTTATTAAAGCATCTTTATCAGTAGGCTGTTCTTGCCAGCCAGGATTGCTTTGTATTCTTGCCATTGAAATAATGCACTTGTTAGTAAGAATTGTTTTGCACTAGGAAAAGAGAACACTTTCTCCCCATACCCCTCCTTCTGGAAACTCCCCCTAAAAATGGTGGTGGTGAATCAGTGCTGCAATTATGTAGGAGATCTCCCTGCAAGGGACCAGTAGGATTGGAGAGGAAGCCACCCCAGGATTCTCAGTCTCAGGTCTGCAGACAGGTGAGCAGCACTTCACTATAAAAGTAACAAACGAGCATGCAAACCACAGGCAGAGAGCTAGGGAGGGAGTAGTGCCAGTACAGTGCCTTCTGGTCTCTGCTTCTTAGTTGAGCAGCGTCTTGCGCTAATTTTGTACTGTACCATAAACAGTTTTTATGGGCCTCTCTAACCTCCTACCAGTCTGATGCCATTGGCTTCAGCAGTTACATGTGAAATCTGACCCTGCGTTCCTCAAGAATTCCTGTAGAGCACAGTCTGGAACTGCTAGTGTTAATTTATGAAAGCCCCTTGCATGAGCCTCTCTCTTTTTGGCATAGCTGTCTTTCTGTGCACTCCGGTACCTTACAGAGGTGACGGTGTAGGACTGTAGATTTTGGTGCTTAAGTGGTGTTTTATCTGATTATTTTAAATTCTTCTGAAGTGTTGAACAAAATTCACCACTAGTAATGGTTGCTCTCTTCTACAAGGAAGTGGGATGTAGGACAGCAGAAATCCAGAGCCAAACGGCTGCATGTATCTGGGTACTTGCTGATGCAGAAATGCCAGTCACTGAAGAAGCATTTGAGAGGAATGCAAAGGGAACATGAAAGCAGATTGGGTTTAATAACCAGGCGAGTGATGTTATGGGCTCTCTTTCAAAATGACACTCATGGTCAAGAGGGTTTGTGACTTTAGGTAAGGTATAATGAATCACAGAGTATCCAGGTTGGAAGGGACCTCAGGAGATCATCTAGTGAGTCCAGCCCCCTGCTCAAAGCAGGACCAATCCCCAGACAGATTTTTGCCCCAGATCCCTAAATGGACCTCTCAAGATTGAACTCGCAACCCTGGGTTTAGCAGGCCAATGCTCAAACCACTGAGAGATTCCCTCCTCCCCCTAAATGGTCATCTCCTAGTAAATAAAAATATAAGCACTAAACACTAGATTCCTTGAGGAAGCAGTGAAAGCAAAATGCTACATCAAGGATATTTCTGTTTGGATTGTTGGACTTGGTGGGAGCTGAGCACCTCTGAAAGTCAGGGCTATAGCCAACTGCTCAGTAGCTCCGAACTTGTTTTGATCAGAGCACTTAAACTCTGCTGGGATGCTTTTGCTTCTGGGACTTGTTCTCCAGGAATGATGGCTGGACTTCCTCATGTGACCGACCTCCATATTTGTGACTTTCTCCTATTGACATCCTCAGCAGACCTTGGATGTAGCTGCCTCCAGGGCCAGAGGGAGGGAAGGTCTCATCTGTTTAATTAGTGGGTTAATTTTGTGTCGTGTGTGGGAGGAGTTTGGGGGGTTGTTTTTTGGCTTTCAGCTGTACTTTTGCTACCCATTTTGGGTAGCTTGTGGATTATTTTATAGCTATATTGTATCATAGCAGCACTAATATATACAGTGTGCCAAACAGGCCCTGGCCCAGGAAGCATATTAGGTACAACACAGAAAGACATGAGAGAACATGGTATTTTAAAAGACGTGTCTAGCAAACGGTGGGGCTGATTCTGGTCTTGCTTACACTGCTGCATGCTTGTGGATGTAAATGAAGGGTAAACCTTGTGTTGGCTTTCTGCACTGAAGGGAATTTCTCTTTAAAATAATTTAGAATCTGAACAAGACCACTGGTCCATCCTCCTTTATAGGAACGAGTATTCGTCACTTCCGCTCGCTAGCATGGGGAGCTACCTCGTGATATTTACATGTCCCATGTGGCACAGCATGTAGCAATTTGCCAGCATTAATGTTTGCCACAAATTTCTCAAAGGGGTGCTGCATGGAAACAAGCAACTTAGCAGGCTTTGCTGGTAATAGACATTATTTCACTGAATGCTGTGGGTCTTAGTCTTGGACAAGCAAGAAGCTTAGAAGGCTAAACAGTATCTTGTTAATGATGGGAAAGAGAAAAATGTGCGTGGCATAGTTTCACTGGAACAGGGACAGTATTGACCTCACCCAGTAGGGAAATCAGACAGCTCATGTTATCTTTCCATCTATAAACCTTGCTGCTTTATATCTTAGCATTAGATGTAAAAAGAATAGGAAAAGCAGTAAACTAATCTCCACTTTATACCTGCTAAGGAGGAAGGGAGGGCGATGTAGAGAGTGTTCTGTAACTCCATGCTTCTGGTGAAACCATTTGTAAGGTCTCAGAGGGAGAGAGAGAGAGAGAGAGTGCTTCATTGTTGTTTTGTATTGCCATGGACGCCCTAGTTATGGAGTAGATCCTCATTGCACTAGGTGCTGTACAAATAGGTGGTTCCTGCCTCAGGGATCTTACAAAGTATAAGAGACAACAGATGGACAAAAACAGATGAGCGAGTGCCACGAAACAATGAGACAGAATTGGCCCCCATGATGCCTAGTGATCCCTGCACACTAGCACCCTAATGGCTGACCCCCTTTTTTTAGGCATCACAGCAAAGGAGAGTTTTGAGGAGGGCTATGAAGGAGGACAAGAAGTAGCTTTGAGCTGTGTACAGGGAGAGCCTCCCACGTGTGAGGGACAGCATGGGAGGAAGCATGAGGGTGGTGGTTTGAAGATGTAATAAGCAGGGGATGGAGGCTGGCAACATGGGCTGATCGGAGACGGCGCCAACAGCTCAGTGCTGAATGGGAGATTGGGGATTGGTTGGATGGAACTTTGGGTTTCTAAGGTCATGTAGAAATGGGGGAGGGGCATAAGTTGAGACTCCTGAGGAGGAAGATGAGGAAGTGGCAACACTTGAGGACTGAATTTTGCTTCCCAGGCTTACCCAGTTAATGGCACACAGGGCCCAGAAAACTAAGCATTCAGTTGAGCGGGTGTGGAGGTGTCACTACTTGCTGGCTTGTCAAGGTATCTCAAGAACCTCCTCCAAAAAATGTCCTCCCTATATGAGCGTAATTTTGGGGTGTATTGAGGACTGTGTTGGAATTGCAAGCCATCACTTTAGAGTGTGCATGGGGAAGAAGGTCCTAGTCCTATTCCTGCTTGCAGGCTAGCAAAGCATGTGTAGCAAAGCATGTGATCAGAGTTTGCCTGGAAAGAGCCATTTTGAAGTCGGTGGGGAAAATTGTGCCTCTCTGCCTTAGGCTGCCAGTCTCCACTCCCCCCGCCCCGCCCTTGTGTGTTGAAGTTCTGGAGTTTATATTGCAACCTTCCAGCAAGAGTATTTTATATTTTTATCTAACATCTATGTTTGTATGCTGTGAACATTGCAAGTCCCCACTCCAGAAAATGCAATGTTGCCAGACTTTTCTCTGTCTACTCCAAGCTTTTCCCACCTCACTGATGTTTTCTCACTTCCCAGCAGCTGCTACATGCTTATAATTATCCTGTGATAGTGGGATTCTGTGGTCTGCTGTAAGTTTAGATGAACTCCATTGAAATCAGTGTTCTGTAGTTATACTAGGGTGACTGAGAGCAGAACTTGGCTTAAACTAGAGCTGGCCAGAAACAGAAACTTCCTTTTCTTGGGGGGGGAGGGGGGGACAGGAGATTCCAAAACTAATTTTTTTTTCCATTTCAGAATGATTTTTTTTTTTAAACTTTGAAATTCCCTGTGGAATGGGAATTCTAAAGTTAAAGTTAAAATCTGTCGTGCAGACTGAGTTCCATTAGAAACCTGCTGGGTTTCCGTTGGAATTTTATCGAAAGCAACATTCCCATGCAAAATTTCAGTGAATCACCATTTTTTTTTTTTTTGGTCAGAAAATTTCTGACCACTGCTTTATTATACCTTAACTACAGATAGAACTTGTGGCTCCATCCAGGCAATGCACAGAGTGGAGATACAGCCATTCACATAAAAAACTCTGAAGAATACAAGAACAGAAGGTGCTAGCATCATATGTATGAACACATACCACCGGGTTATCCTTCAGTAGTCATTATCTCAGGTTATTTAGTTTGTTTGTTTTTAAATTCCACAATGACAAACTAGTACAGTGTTTTTCTCAAACTTGTAAAATGTGTCTTTTCTGTTTTTTTTCATCTCTGACCCAGCCAAGGGTTTTTTGTTTTTCTTTTAAAGTCTACATATCTTACATCATCTTCTGCCTCTTAAAGGCTTTGGTAAACTGTGGGGGAAAAAAATTAAGTGTTGTCACAGTGGTTCACAATCTTTCCAGTCCACTGTACCCCTTTCAGGAGTCTGATTTGTCTTGCATACCTTCAAGTCACTAAAAAGTGACTTGCTTACAAAATCAGACATAAAAATACTAAAGTGTCTCAGCATGCTATTACTGAAAAATTTCTTTCTTATTTTTACCATATAATTATAAAATCAATTGGAATATAAATATTGTACTTACATTTCAATGTATAGTATATAGAGCTGTATAAAGAAGTCATTGTATGAAATTTTAGTTTGTACTGACTTTGCTAGTGCTTTTTTATGTAGCCTTTTCTAACCTAGGCCAATATCCAGAGGAGTTGATGTTCCAGGGGGTACACCTGCATACCCCCAGGGGTACATGTGCCCTTGGTTGAGAACCGCTTGATTTAAGACGACATGGCTGGCATCTGAGTGAGAATCCATTTAAACAACTGGGCAGCTCACCTCTTAGCACTATTGTTTCAGTCTCTCTACAAACTTAGGCAGACACTACTTCAGTAATTACACTCACCATATCTTGAAAGTTGTTTTTTGTTGCGAACCATAACAGTTAGAGATTTCTTTATTTTATTTTTGGTAGGGAAACACTGCCTTAGAAGTCTGTGTAACAATTCTTGAGACATTTTATAAGGGTAGCAGTTCTACCAAGTAAGTAAGTATTTAGTTTCTCTCCAGAATAAGCTCATTTTTACTGAGGGATAAATTAATACAGCAGCCACAGTGATTGCTTGTAGTACGGTTCTTCTGTCTCTGTTTTATTACTGGTCCCCCTAGCTGGCCCTAAAAGTTATTTTCAGGTTTATTTCAACAAATCTTGCACAGTTGAGCTTTGACCTCTAGTTTGAGATACATTTGTAATTTCAGCAAAACTGTCTGCTTGTGTTTTTGGTTTAGGAGGCTGGTGTTTATGGTTAGAACCTCCTGTTGTTGCAATAACAAGGTTCTTAGCAGAATTTCTCTGCAATCTATTAAAAAGAGACATGAAAATTGAACACTTAAGTGCAAAAGGCATGATTTTGAAAATAAACACTGATAAACTTGGTAATTTAAAAAAAAATCTAAGCTAGGTTTCTTAGAAATCAGATGCAGTAAAGCTGTTACCTGACCAAGATAAGGGCCCATTGTGCTAGCTACTTTACTGGTATAATTTCTTTGAGAAGTGAGACTATTTCTAAAATTTACAGACTTATGCTGGTTACCATGTGGTGTTATTTTGTCAACATTTGGTGCTCTGTGACTGTTGGCCCTACAGTGGTATTTGCAGCATTAAGCATAAGCAGCACTACAGATGCCATGATAAATTGTATGCTTTGTTTTAGTGGTGGCCATTTGTGAATTTTAATGCTTTCAAGCTGTATTGTAAGAGGGGAAAATTTCTTTTGTTCTTCAGAGGGTAGATAATCTGTTCATAGACAATTGAACTCTTTGATAGTTTGGCCCCGTAATCCATGAAAGGTCAGTGTTTTAATGGGTTAGCTCATGAAATGATATATCAGGCCAGGGGATGTGCTTCAGTGCAAAGCGAGTTTTTCAAAACTTAATTTTTGGAGGTTTGTTAATATTACTGAGTGTTTGTTCTTTTCTAGTTTTTGTTGCTATAGCCCTTTGTTATTTTCTCCTTGATTGCTTACGTAGTCTGTCTCCTATCATATGCTGAGCAAACTGATGAAATGAAGAGTGATTTCATGCAAAATGAGAAGCATAGGATACTGACTTAACTTACTCAAAAGCTAAGTTCATAAATAGGGATTTAATTGATCAAATGTAATTACTCAGATGTATATGAATAAAAGAAAATGTAGGCTGAATATCAGGATACACTTAATACAGCAAGATCCACTAGGCTGTGGAAAAATTTCCCAAGGGAAGTGGTGGTAACCTTCCTACCGATGTCAACTTCCCTCCCCCTGCACAGCATTTAAAACTAATTTGAATTCTCAGACAAATTACTACTTAAATGGAATTAAGATAACTGTGAATCTAAAAAGAGATTAGCAATTTTTATTTATTGCATTTATTTAAAGTTGCACCTGTAATCTTTTTAAAAAAACCAAACACCTCTTCTCTTTTATCTGTTCTAACCCTGTGCTGGTGGAGAACCTGACCAGTTGCCAATTGCAGGAAATGAAAAGGAACAGCTGATTGTTTATTCCAGGGAAGGCATGATTATTCTTTAATATTAAATATTTTGTATTGTTGCAAAGGCGCCCTACCATGCTGGGTGCCATATAAAAACACAAGACGACACAGTCCCTGCGTGGAAGAGCTTACTACCGAATTTTAGACAAGATCCGTGATCTCAGGGTGCTTCAGAGCTGAAAATGTGACCCATTTCTTGCGTGTGATCCAACCACCCCCCCAAAAAAAATCCATCAAGTGAGCCAGATGTACACCATGAGCCAAATAACTGACATCTCTTCACTCTGTGACTTGAGTCCTGCTATCGGAGAGACTTGGTATTGCCAACCCCAAGCATTCAAAAATCATGAGTCAGGTCCCAAATAATCATGATCTTAATATGCATTTTGCTGTTTGAATTGCCAGTTCATGGTTTTCAAACTTTTTTTCACAGCTATGAAGGCTAGAAACTTAATTTTTAAAAGGAAAAGTAGTAATGAGACGCCAGGAGCTGGAGCTTTAAAAAATAAACAACCCACCAACTATTGTGAGATTTGTGATCTTAAAATGGTAAGAGTTGACAACACTGGCATTCTCTCGTCTGTATTACTGCAGCTCTCATAGGTGCAAAGCTGAAATTAACCCTTTGACTTTTCAGAAAATACTCAAATGACTGTGAGGACACTAGAATAAGCCAGATCTGGAGTTCCTGGGCCAAACTGCCTTTTGAGAGATTGTGTTCCAAAAAGGGACAGATTACAAAAATGCATTATCAGGATTTGTTAAAATTTGATCACACTTAGATAGTCGAAATGATACAAAATGGGGGAGAGTGGGTAGGAAGGAGAATCTTCCATGGTAAAAGACCCTCCCCCCCCCCCCCCGAAAACTTTCAGACAACTGATATGGCTTTGGCAAAAATTGATGTATTGTGCCAGAACTGGGATTATAATAACGAGTTATTTTTTAACATTAGCTATACGGTTGCTGTTGTGGCTTTGTAATAAAACACCGAGGAGTGAATACACTGTAGAGATGACTTATCCTAGAGACTAGTAATGAGCTGGACTGATGATCTAATAAATCTCTTTCACTTCATTTCTTAGCTCAGAACGTGACAGGCTTTTAAAAGCCATCATCCCCAAAGGTTGCCCTTCTGTTACAGCAAAGCACTATCTGCATCAGCTTTCAAACGCTATGGAAATATTTTCCACATATTTGTAACTTTACCTCTATGGCAGATTATTAAAGACTTCGTTGATAGTAATTTTCTCCCACACAATGATTATGTTAATTTGTACACTTCTCAATGGAAGGGAAAATATACTGGGAATCCGGATCTTAAATTCCTTGCTGAGAAGGGAGAGAGGTCATGTGCTCTATTTATTTATTGACAGAAGTATATCAGAATTAGACCAAAGTGGATTTGTCCTACTATGCAGTGCCAAGTTGAAATGAGATTTCCTGTAGACCTCTTCATAGCCTTCTGATACCAATTGAATCAACATTTGTGATTATACCAGTGAATGTGAACCGTAGAGCCAGGGCCGTCAAACCAGAGGTTGACGAGACAAAACCACTGACTTCCCACGGATTGTTTGCTTGCACTACTTAACGTTGCTGCTGCTGGTTTGACCTAATTCGTGTGCCAGTGTAGAAAAGACAAGTTGACATTTTCAATTACTTCTAGCCAGTTCACAGAAAATTACTTATTGTGTGGCTGTTTTCTTTCTTTTAAACTTTAGTTTCCATTCAGCTTCAGGTCACTTAATTTTGTTCTTTCTTGTAGTGTATGTCAATTTTGATCTCTTCCCCGCCTCCCCAGATTCTCTTGTTTTTCACATTAAAAATCCCTAAGTGTTGCGTGCGCACACACACACAATTCCTTTTTAGATGGTAAGCTCCTTGTTTAGATCAACTCTTCAGGGCAAGGTGAGTTTTATTCAGAGCAGAGTGCATCGTTGACGTTTGTTAAATTTTTAACATAAAGCTAACGGGCATTGAAGTAAGAGGACCCTCAGTCTGTAACTGCATGCTTGAATGTGGGAATCCTACTATATTGTATATTCTGTGGTGTCTTAGCAGAACATAGGGATTTATTTGCTAAGATTTTTATATATGAGCTCTTTTATTTGTCTAGGGCAAGAGTTCTCTTCCATCATAATGTACATTCCAAGAGGCTTCTAAATCCACTATATATATTTAAACTGCTAGGATGGCGTGTTTTTGAAAACAGCACAGTGCGCTTACTTGCCCTCCCTCTGTTGACTCTCTTTTACCTCTTCCTCCTGCCCCCTTCTCTGCAAGACTCTGTTGATCTTCACCAGTCGTGGCTGCAAGAGTCCTGAGTTTGCTGCAGGCCTGGAACTACCTTGTGGTTTTCAGTAAAATAGTCTGCTGCCTTAGCCGCACGTATACATGCTAAAAAGGAATATGATTTCTATGCTTATAACCCTTGTTAAAATAACAGCATTCAGCTACTGACAATTCATGATTCATTAATATGACTGAATTTCTAATTGGGCGGTATAATGTGATTTCTAACTTGCATAAAAAAATCACAACGAATAGGAAAGTTCTTTGAATATTTGCAGTCCTGTCTTGGCATGGATCAAACTGTTTATAGCTAAGAATTTAAGAAATTTCCATGACTTCCTATGGGATTTCAGAGGTCAGTTTGGGGATGCGTAGGAAGGAAAAGGTTAGGAAATGAGCCAAAACCTAAAGTGAAAGTTAAAAAATGAGGCAGATTTGAGCTTATACCAAAGTAATATTTAGTCAATTTGCCTAATGTTTTTTTTAACTTGGATGGGAACTAATACTGGGTAGTGCTGTGTTTAAATGCTTGTGTAGGGTTTTAAACGTTATGTATAGTAATATGCCTGTCTCATTAAACTGTATAGTATATGATGTAACAGGTAACCTTTTTTTTAAATCAAAATTCTATCTAATGCTAGTACTGTTATGAAAGAACCAGTTTAAACAGTGTCCCCCAATCTGGGTTAACATACAGCACAGATCAATACATTATGTAGAGAGTCTTTGATATAAACTGTCTCCTAACACACTGTAGCGTTACATATCAGTTTTAATGTTTTGGATGCACTGCCCTTCTCTTCCCTCCTGTCCCCCAAGTTTGAAATATGTGTAACTACTGTTAGTACGCCTCTACCCTGATATAACACGAATTCGTATATAATGCAGTAAAGCAGCGCTCCGGGTGGGGGGAAGCGGGGCTGTGCACTCCGGTGGATCAAAGCAAGCTAGATATAATGCGATTTCACCTATAACACGGTAAGATTTTTTGGCTCCTGAGGACAGCGTTATGTTGGTGTATTTTTAAAAAAACAAACAAACAGGTTTAACATTCATTTTGCTCTATTAAGAAGGGTCGTAATTGGTTATACCCATATTCCATCTAGCCCAGTATCCTGTCTTCTGTCTAGTGGCTGATGCGAGATGCTTCAGAGAGAATGAAAGAACAGGGCAATTATCGAGTGATCCATCCCCTGTCCTCCAGTTCCAGCTTTGGGTAGCTAGCGGTTTAGGGACACTGGGTGCATAGGGTTGTGTTCCTGACCATTTTGACTAATATAGTCATTGATGGTCCTATCCTCCATGAACTTATTAATTCTTTTTTGAACCCAATAATACTTTTGGCCTTCGCATACCTAGGCAACGAGTTCAACAGGTTGACTGTGTTGTGTGAAGAAATACTTCCTTATATTTGTCTTCAAGCTGCTGCCTATTAATTTCATTGGGTGACCCTTGGTTCTAGTGTTACTTGAAGGAGTAAATAACACTTCCTTATTCACTTTGTCCACACCGTTCATGATTTTATATCCCTCTATCATGTCTTCCCCCTTAGCTGTCTCTTTTCTAGGCTGAATAGTCTGTCTTTTTAGTCTGTCTTTATATGGAAGCTGTTCCATAACCCTAATAATCTTATTGCCCTTTTCTGGACATTTCCAGTTCTAATATCTTTTTCAGATTGGGTGACCAGAACTGTGCACAGCATTCAAGATGTGGGGGTACCATGGATTTATATCGTGACAGAAAATCTGTTGTCTTTTCTATCCCTTTCCTAGAGATTTCTAATATTGATATCTTTTTTGACTTCCGCAGCTCATTGAGTAGATGTTTTTGGAGAACTATCCATGACTACAAGATTGTTCTTGAGTGGTAACAGCCAATTCAAACACCATCATTTTGTATGTATAGGTAGAATTATGTTTTCTCGTGTGCAATACTTTGCATTTATCAACAATGAATTTCATCTGCCATTTTGTTGCCCATGTTGTGCGATACTTTCGTAAGCTTTCAAAGTCTATTTTGGATTTGGGGTTAGCAACACTACTTGCAGCTGAATATTCAAAAATCATGAGTCGGGACCCAAAAAATTATGATTGGTTTAAAATCTAATTTTTAAACCAAACTGGGGTTCTTATTTGAGATCTCTTATTTGAGATCTGTTTTTGAGCTTTTAGTGCTCACATTTCCAAGTACTTCAGCGTAAGCATGAAGGCTAGAAACTGATTTAATGAAACTGAGATTTGCCCATCATCGTGAGAGTTTTGGAGCTGGGGCTTTTAAGAAAATGACAAAATATCATGAGATTTATGATTAAAATTGCAGAAGATGGCAACACTGATAAGGAAAAGCTAGGAAATATTTGTATGTCTCTTAACAGCGTGAACCTGTATTGGAAGCTGGTTACAAGCTTTTTAGAGAGGGCCTTGCCATAGTGTGTAATCCTATCAGAGTGGGCATCTTTCAGTGGGAGGTGAATTCTTTGTGAGGAAATACATTGTTTGGAAAGTATCAGGCACTAGTTGAAAACCAAAAGTTTGAAATTGGCCCTTGCTAGGATGCTGTTGAAATAAACTTCAGTGTGGAGTGCTGGAGGTTCAGTGCTTATTGACCCCAAACCAGGAAGCACCTCAGTACTGAATATTAATAGAGTGGGATGGAGTTGATCTTAACGCAAACAAAAAACTGATCCGAAGTTTAAATCTCTTCCCATTTTGCTCCAAAAGACTTTTGTTGCCACGAGGTCTGTTGTGGATTATGTAAATATGTGAGACAAAGCAGTTGCTTTCTCTTTGTTGGTACGTTTACATGCGAGGAAATCCATCTCGATGAGGACTTGCTGGAGCTGACATGATGATGTAAAATTGTATACTATATCTATTTTCTACTGACAAATTCAAAGAGAGAAGATTTAATAGTTCCACAGTTAGTACAATAGAAAACACCGTGTACCCTACGAGTCTCCAGACCATGGCATGGGAACTTTCTCATCCTAGTACAGAAATTATTTTCAAAAGAGACCAACACAATTATCCATTTTTGAAGACAAGAACCCAAATACCTCACGTAAGTTTGCTTGTTTCACAAGTACTCACTCCCCCCCCCCCCACGGGTTTTAATTGAGTTAGTAAAGATATATTAAAAGCAAAGTTCGGATGATTGGGGACACAGTAACTGTTCCATTTCTTTCTTAATGGCCTTTGTTTTATATCTTTAAAAACGTTATGCTTTTGTAAGTAGATTCTTATGGGAGAATAGCTCCATGCTTCTGAACTACACGACATTTTTCTATTTTTAAGAGAAAGTTGTATCTAAAATCTAGGACGTTGTAGAAAAAGCTTGTTCTGATTTAAGACATTCATCAGAAAAATTTCTAACTTTGTGTATTTCTTTTCTGTATTGTTTCCAATTTATTTGTAACGATCTAAAGCTGTTCTTCTGCTTACTCCTCCCCTACCTTATAAACACTTCACCGCTCAATCCTCTTAACTGTAGCAGTGGGAGTAATCATGTCATTTCAACCTCCTCTTGAAGGACAGTGTTTGTTGTGGGTTAGAGCAGAGATTTAAAGAAGCTGGGATTAAATAATGTATCTGGTTGAAGTACTCAAAAGGCATCAATTCCTATAGCACTGGTAGTCTATATAATGTATATAATACAGTCTAATATCTCACTTCAGGATGTTCTCCTTTTGTGAGACCCAGCCATTAATATGCATAGACAGGAGAACATTTTTCATAAAGGGCTTTACCCTGTGGGGACTTCATCTGTGACTTTTTCAGTGACATGAAACAGTCTGTTGTCAGTAACTTGCATGTCATGCAGCGCCATGCCACAGAGCGCAAGAGAGGAAAAGCCTGTTTCTGACTATTCCTAGACATGGATTTGCCAACTGGTTCTGTCACCTAGTAGAGGCTTGTCTACAAACAAACTGAAATCAGTTGTAATTACCAAATTGCCCTGAAATAACTACTAGTTTTGAGGGTTTTTTTTTTTGTTTTTTAAATTTAAACCTGGTATAAACATAAATGTTTGACTATAACTATGTTGGTTAAGGATGTGATCTCCCCCCCTCCCACCCATTTGTAAACTTTAGTCTTTACCAATCTAACTGTATCCAGAGATGAAGCATTTTTGTACTAGCACAACCGCATCCACACTACAAGGCTTGTACCACTAGTTGTTATACTATACTAGTATAGTTAAAGCAGTACAACTTTCCACTGTAGATGAGCCTACCCTAGAAGCACTTCAATGCTATTCCTTTACTAGTATACTGTACTGCCAAGGCTGTGCGTTACAATGGTATACGAACCCCACCCCTCCCCAAAATTAAGCGATACAAGTAAAAGTGCAGTTTTGCTTGTATAACTGTCTCTGCTACAGGCTTTTTGCTGGCCTAGCTATGTAAGGCAGGGATGAGAAGAGCCACTAATCTGTAACGTGTATATAATGCCTAAGTGTTGTCCGTTCCAGTTTGTGTGGAGGCAAATCCAAAGAATTCCTTGTTCTATCCAAGGACTATCCTTCAAGGATTGCTTCCTCTTGGTGCTTGGGTAGAGTACCCAGGTAACTGCATGGTTGTGGGTCTTCTCCCCCACTCCCCCCAGTCTACAGAACAAAGATTGATGTGAAGTCAGGATTTGATTAACAAGGCACAGGCACAATGTTAGGAAGGCTCAGAAGCGAATGGAGCCAAAGTGTACTAATGGCAGTGACAGAATTCTGTTGAATTCAAGTGTACAGGGTCAGGCCCTGAATGCGTTTGGGGGGGAAGGGGGGCACAATTGGAAATGGCCCCTCTTGTGTCACAAGGACTGAGCTGGGCTGGATCTTAGGGATCAGGCTCTGTATCCTGCCATCCTTCCCTTTAATGCCTATAGGGACCCGGCCCAAACTGCTTTGCCAGCTTCTCAGTGGTCCCAAGCGCCCTGGGCTGAGTGCAGGGGTGTTTTTTTTGGTTCATTATCAGGCCCAGGAAAGGGCCTGGGCAGAGGCAGGAGCTGCCGAGGGGGAGTGGGGGCTGGAGGGGGCCTGTCCTACAGATTTTTACTTCACTGCCTTCTCCCCATTTTTCAGTACGGAAGGAAAATCCTCTTACAGCAACCTCCCCCCTCCCTTGTGAGTGGGGCACAGCAGCCTCGCCCCCTCTCCCCCACAGCTGGGAGTGGGGTGCAGGAACCCCCCCTCTCCCCCACAGCTGGGAGTGGGGTGCAGGAACCCCCCCTCTCCCCCACAGCTGGGAGTGGGGCGCAGGAACCCCCCCTCTCCCCCACAGCTGGGAGTGGGGCGCAGCAGCCTCGCCCCCTCTCCCCCACAGCTGGGAGTGGGGCGCAGCAGCCTCGCCCCCTCTCCCCCACAGCTGGGAGTGGGGCGCAGCAGCCTCGCCCCCTCTCCCCCACAGCTGGGAGTGGGGCGCAGGAACCCCCCCCTCTCCCCCACAGCTCGGAGTGGGGCGCAGGAACCCCCCTCTCCCCCACAGCTGGGAGTGGGGCGCAGGAACCCCCCCCTCTCCCCCACAGCTCGGAGTGGGGCGCAGCAGCAGCCCGTTTTCGCCTCCCTCTGTCCCGCGGGGGCGCGCTCCCGGGGCTCCCCTCAGGGCTCCCCGCTTTCCTCGCGTGCGCGCCGCGCCGCCGCCCCTCCCCCTCCTCCGGGAGCCGCGGGTTCCCAGCCGCCAATGGCGGAGCCGGCGGCGGCCCCGCCTTCCCTGCCCGGCCAATGGAAACTTACTACTATGTTATTGGGGGGAGGGGGCGCGGGGTCGGGGGCCGCTGGCGCCGGTGAGTGAGGAGACAGCGGCGGGCCGGGAGCCGGCGGGATTCCCCCCTAGCCCGCCCCGGTGTGTGAGGAGAGACCGGCCGGGTGGGTACGGGGCGGGGGGTCGCACGAGCAGCCGGCGCGAGGGACTGGGGGCTAGTGGGAAGCAGCAGCCGGGGGGGGGCTAGTGGGCTGGGGGGGGCCAGCGGCCTGAGGGGGCTAATGGGCTGGGGGGGCAGTGGGTACAAGGGAAGTGGGCGGGAGGGGCAGCCTGGAAGGGCCAGTGCAGGGGGGCTTGGGGTGTCCGCATGGGCATAGGGGGTGCAGGGTCTGGCCAGGGGTGGGGTCTCGGGGCACTGGGGGACAGGTGAGCGGGGGGGGGTCCCCTCCGTGTCAGGGTCGGTCTGTTTGTGTCTCTGCCTTGCCCCCACAGCTCTCCACGCAGCAAGGTGCGCGGCATTGTGGGAGGGGAGACTGGGGGCTCTAGGGGAGAGCGGAATTGTCTGCGCGCAGAAATGGTGGGATGCGAGATGTTAAGGGAGGAGGAGGAGATGATGGTCAAGATCATGTGCTCTGTGTGTGTCCATTTAATGTCAGCCCCGTCCTTTATGAAGGGGAGGCTTTTCTACGTGTGCAGAAGGATGGATGCGCTGAATCAGTAGGTGTTTCCTATTTCTAACCTCCGCGAGTCCATTGTGTGGGAGGGAGGTGGGTTAGGAGATTCAGGAGGAGGGTGCTGGGAATGAAGATACGGCGTGAAAGGTTTGAAAAATCTCAAAGCACCATCCGTCAATTCTTCGAGCTCTGAGAGGAAGAGATTTCAAAAACAGTGCAGGCCTGGTTGATGAGCTGAATTGAACGTTGTGATGGTGGAGCAGGTACTATTGTTACTGATGCTGTTTTGCATGAACCATGCCCACACAGAAAATTGCCTCTGCTTTAAAAAAAGAAAAAAAAAAAGGCAGTTTACACATGGGATTAATTTTTGAATGCTTTAGTGATCAAAGAGTTAAACCAATCTCCCTGTGTTGCATCCTGCTTTTAGTCATGGATTGGTCTGAAATATTTCTTGATTTGCTTCTGTTCATGTTAAAGGGACACTGTGCAAGTAAGAGGAGTTTTTAAAGTGAATTCTAGCATTTAAAACTAAAACACTTTCAAAAGGACGTAATCCATTTAAAAAGCACACATCTGCCTGAAAATTATCTAAACAGTTGTTTCAAGCAGCATTGGAATAGAAGAAAAGAAACACTTGTGGGTTTTCTCCCCCTTCAGTTTGTGTATTTGATGGGACTATGTTTAGTCAGTTTCACTTGTTTGATCACTTTCCTTATAGTTTGGGTAAAGCAACTACTTGTTGTTTGTAAAAATTAGAAAATGTCTCATTGTACAATTACAGAAATTCCCAGAAGCACTCAGGATCAGGAGTATGTATGGTCTCAGCAATTGCTTTTAATTAATTTTTAATTGACTAGATTTCAAGTAAATTATGTTCCTTTTAAATCTTAATTTATTTTGCACTAGTTTGCCAATTTTATGGTAGCTGAAGAAAAGCCAGCTAAAACTCTAATTTTTAAATGTTAGCACAGAAAGTAACAGATTAATGTTTATAGAATTTCATACTGCCACTAGCTTTATTAAAATAATGTCTTCATGCATATGATATTCAGCTAAGTGTATTTAATTAAAAATAAACCAATAGGTTTATAAATCACTCAAACATCTTTTTTCTGAAACATTTCTGTTCATAAGAGATTTCTTCTAAGCCCTATGGGGCAAGAACTGCCATGGTGTTTGTACAGTGCAGAGTGGGGCTCTGACCTGGTTGAAACCTTTTTAGGTGCTTCTATGATATAACGATAATATGTATATCTTATAAACAATTACTGCACTTCTATCTTGATGAATATTCAAGTCCTTAGTCTGGAAATGCCACCCAAATGTAATGTCCTGTGATTTAGCAAAAGGCAAAAGATGGCTTATATTTTGAGAGAGCGTTTTTTCTAGAAAGGATGGCTTTTTAGAAACCTAATTTTACAGAGGCTCAGTGATATGCACTTTATCTTGACTTCACTGGGAGCTTTGTCAGTTGTGCCAGCTTTCTGAGTTTTCTTTAATATTACCCTAAATTAATAAGAAAATTCCAGCTGCTAAGTTTGTTGAACTTGGGTGCTGTCTCTGAATTGGGAAAAACCATTAGTGGACTGAAGGAACGTATGACTGCTTGAATCCATTATTTTATTTCATAAATGGACTATACCATCCTATAATTTCTCTGGTTGGGAAATTTAAGGTGTAACAGATGCTCAAAAAGCACTGAGGTCTTCTCACAGGTTTCTACTGTTGTGGCATGCCTTCAATAAGAAAGAAGGCTTGGGCTCTTTTGTCCCATGACTAAATACGTGTCAAGGCACATTTCATAAACTTCAGATAAACATCTCTTGCTACAGTTAGATGTTGATAAATTACTCTTTGTTCTCTCTGCTTCCCTAATTTTCAAAAGTGCCTTGCGACTTACACTCATAAATCCAGTTTTCAAAAGTAATGTAAACTCCTAAGTCACTGGAGTGCTTTTGAAAATTTTACCCCTAGTCTACATCTTTTATATATATATATATATATATATAAATAATTACTGCAGCTCTTGTGCATTAAGATGGCATTTGTATGAGTTGGTGTGATATTTTCAGTTATCTGTCTTTGAATTTACAAGGCTGAAGAACCCATTTGTTTTGTCATACCTTATTCTTTTAGTTATTGCCTTACTGAGTAAATTCAAAGTTATAGTAGATGTGTACCTCAGATTTTATGCCATTTCCCTGGTAAGCAACCGCACTTAATTAGTGATCAAAGAATTGCTGTACAGTAAGAGGTTTCAAACTATAGGACATTTCACTGCTCTAGATGCTTTGATATAACAGGCAGATTCTCATATGAAATGAGATTCTGTACTTGTGCACACAAGTGTCAGAGTGATCTTTAGAAGCTAAATGCTATACTGATATTTTAGATCACAAGTGAGTCATGAAATGGAGCTATCCTTCAGGAAACTGGATTTCTTGATGTACAAATAAATATAAACAAGGAAAACATAATTCCTTATGATTGCTTGCAATATGATAAACATGCCAGCAGTATGTCAGGGTAGTGTCTGTTTAGAAGATGGTTATCAAGCACAGCTTTTGTCTGATCCATATTCAAATGCGGGATAATGGATTGACACCCTCTGCATTCAATCTCTTCAAAGCCAGTCCATTTAATTTGTGAGCACAAATTTGTTTTATACCTTTTTTGTTCCACAAAGGAGTTAGCTCTGTCAACCTTCTACTATGATGTTGTTTACGTCTTTGTTTATTGGAAAGAATCCCAGAAGTTGGAGTCCAAAGAGAGAGAACATAGCAGAAATAATCTTTCTTGGAACATGATCATGCAAAAAACTGAGCTTTTTAAAATGGTGGCAAGACCATTGATTCACCTTGACTAGCAAAATCTAGTCAGAGCTCTGGAGGACAGAGGGGTATGATTCTATTTTTGCTGTTCATCTGTGTGTGCTGATGTGCCCTGGAAATTTGCTGTTAAATTTTGAGAACTTTTGCCCAGCCTGTATTAACTAAAAGAATAATAAACCTATATGTGTACACTGGGTTATTGACTAATGCTTGCTGAAATTGTTTTTCAAATTCATGGCGAAAAGCAATGATAAGAAATCTAAGGTGTTGTGGAACACTTTATTTTGAAGAGGAGAGGTTCATTTGGGCTGGGGGCATACTTGTCCTGCCATAGATTAGCGATGAAACTAGCCTCACATTATAACCTTATTTCCTGCCTCAGAATGCATTCGAGACATACCAGCTTCCCTGAAATTTCCTGGGCCGTGTTTAATCATAATTTTTCAAAGATGTTAGAAAAAATACCAAAAAGAATAAAAGGTTTTCAAACTTGCAGTCTTTATTTTTAATGAAATCAAAGGGTCTTGAGGAAGTGTATTATGTGGAATTTTTATATTTCAAATTGAAGCCTAGTTTGTTTGTGGTCCATTGTATTTGTTGTTGTGCTTTCTCCATACTTTGCTTCACCTTAGTTTTATGCCATTGGCTGAATGTGTGGATAAAGATGAGGTCTTTGTGATTGTTTATAGCTGTTGTCTGTTATAATGTGGTGTATTTCTCACTTGTTGCACTGCTTTGATGAATAGGAAGATAACTTAAAGCTGCAAAGAGCTATGGGATACGGTGTCGACAGGAGTTATCTTTGTCCTTCAGATGGATTAGATAGGAATGCTTGTGGTTTCTAGTTAATCCAGATAATAGTATTAAAATATGTCTTTACGTTCTATCAGTTGTTTACACTTGTATTCTGTTTACTATGAACTGTTACTTGCATAACACAACTATTGTTGTGTGTGAAAATCAAATATTAACTTTTGTGTGTGGATATACGTCTGTTAATTGTATGAAGCAGTTCTAGATTGGGGCGAGATTCTATTTTAATTTGATGTGCTCTTGAGGACACTCTCATACAGGATTTTGATATACCGCTTTTACGGTAAATCCCTATGTAATCCTGTAAGTCATTTTACCTTTTAAAATACATTTTTACACAGAGAAAACGTATCCCACATTATAATTTTATGTGTAACTTGCATTGTCCTGTATTGCACAGTGACTTCTTTAATTTTTATATCTGCTCAGATGAAGGACATCAAACATTTTGTTTACTTAGAGCATCTCTCTTTTCTGTCATCACTCACGTATAGTGAAAGCATAATCACTGCAGCAAGCTTACAACCTGCAGGGTGCTTCTGATATTAGAAAAGTTAAGTGACAGTAGGTAATAATCTGTCTGCATCATGTGATGTTGTGTACTCTTCCTCCCATGCATGTATAATTTGAAGAGTGGTTTCTCCCATCTGTTGTTGGAGATGAGTGCCTTATGATGTCACTTTTTTTAAATCCCCAAGCTTTCTGGCAATTTAACACTTGAACTAACAGTTCTCCTTCTGAATGGAAGAAAATCTGCACCAGTATGTTTAAACGGTCCAGTGGATTGCCCATTCTCCTGAAAGCATAATGTGCCTTTTGAGAGTTTAGGGAACCAAAATGTTTTTTTGCATTACACTCTGGAGCCGATTGAGGAGTTGCGGCCCATATAATTCAAAATGACATTCAAACAATGCGGCAAGAACTACTAGGTAAAATTTGGACTATTAATTTAGTAGCCAATTCTATAAAAACAGTTCCAATAATCTTTCTGGCTGCCAGCTTGTTTAGGCTTAGTGTTACCAATTTGTATGTCTTCTGTTGTCTTTGTCTTGAACTGTTCTTTTAGATAACAGGAGAAGAAAGTTCCCTAGTATTCTTACCTCATATAGCGCACTGAAACATGGGGAGCAGTGCTTTTAGGAAGGAGGTGGACAGACTGATTTAGAGTGGCTAGATCAGGAGTAGGCAACCTATGGCACACGTGCCGAAGGCGGCGCAGGAGCTGACTTTCAGTGTCACTCTCACTGCCCGGGTCCTGGCTTCCGGTCCAAGGGGCTTTGCATTTTAATTTAATTTTAAATGAAGCTTCTTAAACATTTTAAAAACCTTATTTACTTTACATACAACAATAGTTTAATTATATATTATAGACTTTAGAAAGAGACCTTCTAAAAACGTTAAATTGTATTACTGGCACGTGAAACCTTAAATTAGAGTGAATAAATGAAGACTCAGCACACCACTTCTGAAAGGTTGCTAACCCCTGGTCTACACCATAATTAAACAGCTCCTTAAAATGCAGAGCCCGCCGAACCAGTGGCCAGGACCCAGGCAGTGTGAGTGCCACTGAAAATCGGCTCGCGTGCCGCCTTCGGTACCTGTGCCATAGGTTGCCTACCCCTGGTGTAGACCTTTGGGCTCGGGTTGGAACCTGGTCTTTAGGACCTTGCGTTGTGGGAGGGTCCCAAGGCCTGGGCTGCAGCCTGAAACTGAATCACAATTAAACCACCACAGTTACATTAGCCTTAGCCTGAGCCGAGTCACCTGGCATGGGCCAGCTTTCGGTTTTTAATTGCAGTGTAGGCAAACCCAGTATATGTGTGTGTGTGGGGAGTGGTCACTGAGCGCACAAGAGAGAGCCTTCCTGTGCTCTGTTCCAGTGCCCAGGTCTAGCATTTCTGGAGCAGCTGGGAATTGCAATAACAGAGAATGTCCTGCTTAACTTCAGACTAGAGCATGCTTGGCACAGACAGAATTTTTGGGGAATTAAAGCTGCAAGTCTTTTATAACTTGGTCAGATTTGGGTGGATTTTTCACCATGATGACAGAAGACATATCCCTGACACACACGACGCTGTTGCGAAACCTCATGTCTCTGCTCCATAGCATGAAGTCTCTAGAACTTCTCAATGAAAAGATTGTCAGCATTTTTTTAAACGGACGTGAAACAATATATCTTTTCACTAGCCTCGTTCTCTGAAATGGCTGAACCATTTTGATATTTTTCAAAAATAAGTGTCAGACATACACTGTGTAAAATTTCAGCCCAAATGTATCTTCATGCTGATATGCTACTTTGTTTTCATATACCCACATAATGCTGTATGTAGGTATGCATATTAAGGTGAGTAGACATTTCATACTAAGAATATGCCAGAGCTCTAGGGAATGCATTATAAAGTTTAGGGAAGGGAAAACTGAAAATAGGGAGAGAAAATACGGTAAGTGAATTTGTTTCATTTTTGTGTGTTTGTTTTGAGTTCAGATATAGATGCCATTTGTTTTGGTAAACGAAAACTCCATAATAAAATATCTTGTCTATTTTGAATTCCTACCACACCACTCTGAAAAACTGTAGGATGCAACTTTTTCCCCCTACATCCAGGATAATATTGAAATTCAAGCTCTGATATTGGAATGCTTACAGCTTGTGCTAGGGTATGCTACAAATGATTATGTTCCTGCATGTGGTCTCCCTTTCTGTTTCTTCTTGCTTGCAGCATATATTCTTACATTTATTGATGGAAGGTGGAAAGAACTACTTAATGATAGTGCAATTAGCAGACTCCCCTCCCCCTTTTCACCTCTAATCTTTCACTTTCTAGGTTGATGGATTTAAGAAAGTGCTAATGTATCTTATTTGTATTCTTGCTTTTATGTTTTAAGTGCCCATTTAAAAGTAAAGAGACAAGGTGAATGAGGGAATATCTTTTACTGGACCAACTTCTGTTGGTGAGAGACAAGCTTTAGAGTTTATACAGGTATGTGTAAAACCAAAAGCTTGTCTCTCTCACCAAAAGCAGTTGGTCCAATAATAGATAGTACCTCACGCACCTTGTCTTTCTAATATCCTGGAAGAGAGACAGCTGCGACAACACTGCACATAATAATTTGAAAGTAAACATATGGCAAGAAACTAGGAAGGGACTTTTCAAATAAATCCATAGATAATCTACTGTTAAGACTACATAAACTGAAAATGTGCGTTTCCTATTTGGGGCTTGACATGTTTTTCACCTACATACTAGCCAGAAGCAGATATGACATTTTGGGGAGAGGAGCTCAGCTGTTAAAAGCATTGCTGAGATTTTTTTTTTTACTTGGTTGCTGCTGTTGGGGGTCTACTTTTTTCATATAAGCTCTTGGGTAGTTAAATGTAAAAGCCACAACACTCCGCTGGAGAGGACTCCTAAGGAAAGATTAAGGCTTAAATGTGTGTAGCCTGTCTCACAAATGATTAAAATGGAGACATGACTCCATAGCACTTCACAGCATGCTGAGATGTCAGGCTTTGACGCTCTTGAGTCAGCTCTAGGTTTCAAATTCCCCAGATTCCTCAGTACTCTTTGGTGTCAGTAGGGTTTTTAAAACAAAGTCTTGTGGTCTAGAGGTGTGTTTATAGACCAGTGCTTTTGCTTCCTCCAGCTTCCAGGCCTCGCTGGAGAAAGATTCTATTCTTCCCAAGCTTGTGACTACTACTTATATTACTGCTGCTTAATAAGCCAAACTGGAGGGGCTTTCACTTCATAACTGGTAGCCTAGGTAATTTCTTTGGGACAAATCTTTCTTGTTCTGGCTGCAGGCTTTTACGTCCTTTCATGCCTGAGAAAAGGCTTGTCTATGAACGTATATTGCATTCAAGCATGATTGTGAAGATCAGAGTTACTGATACTGTGTTGATTACAACTGATTGATTAGCTAACTTGATTCTTTGCAGCTGTTTTTGGAACACAACATTTTGTAGGTGAGCCCCTTGTTGGGCAAAGAGTATGAGATATATAAATAAATCAGGTGAGAACATCGGGGGGGAAGAATTATTTAGTTTGGATCAAGGAGGTTCAACCAGGAGTAATGGGATAAAATTAAGAAAGGAAAATATCCCTGACGGTTTGTAGAATGGCTTACTAGTCATAGGAATGGAAACCCCAATTTAGACTAGATTATACATCACTAGAAAAATATACTATATGAAGGTATTGTGTGTGGGCTGGATAATTTAAGTGTCCCTCTTTCCTCCCACCCCCTTCTCCAGTCTTCTAACTTAGTAGTCTTAAGATGGTGCCAAAAAGAAGTGTTTAAAAAAACAACTCCAGATGGATACCTTATTACTTTGGCCCTCCCCCTCGAGTTCTTGTTACTTGTGTATTGCTGCTTATAGTAGTTCTGTACTTTATATCCAACTGCCCGTTTTGTTTGTTTGGTTTTTTTAGTAACTTCTTTCCTGTCTGCTGGTTTCATACTTTTTTCTTCTCATAACTTCCTTTCTCTCTCCACCTGGGGGGAAAAAAATCAATCTTTTTTTCTCAACAGCTCTCAGTCCTCTGAGTTTACATTGGTCTTTTGTGCAAATTCACCCTCATCTGTATAGGCCAGGGGTTCTCAAACTGGGGATTGGGACCCCTCAGGGGGTCATGAGATTATTACATAGGCGGTTGTGAGCTGTCAGCTGCTACCTCAGACCTTGCTTTTCCTCCAGCATTTATAATAGTGTTTAATATATAAAAGTGTGTTTTTAATTTATAAGGGGGGGTCGCACTCAGAGACTTGTTATGTGAAAGGGGTCACCAGTACACAAGTTTGAGAACCACTGGTATAGGCTTACCCTAATGTAGTCCTAATATAACTAATGCCTGTTTCCATGAATTTGTGTTCTGAGGCTAGATAGTGATGGATTAACAATCTCTCTGGCCCTGAATGTGGTGAAAATGATACTGTATACTTGAGCTGAACGTTAGTGTTAAACCCAGTTTTTCAGTAAGTTGTTGGCATTTTACATCCACCCTAAGTTTTTCAATATAATTTTCAATTATACATGTTATCTGAGTAGCTGTATATGCATTGACCTGATGAATCACTTTTTCATACTTGGTAACATGACCCATATGTGATAGGGTGGCAGCTCCCAAGGGGGTTTCTGTGATCCAACCCATGTGCCAAGACTACTTCTACCCCTGCCTTCACTGCCAGCTCAGGGCCCCAGCACCCTGCCTTGCCAAGCCAGACTCTCCCGTCTGCTCCAGCAAAGAACCAGGGTCTGAATTACAAGCCTCAAAGCTGCAGGTTTACCTGAAAGTAGCTAACAGAAGTGTTCCTGTTTTTAACACTCAGATGCCCAACTCCCAATGGGGTCTACACCCACATAAATCCGTTTTTCCCTGTATAAAGCTTATGCAGGGTAAACTCATAAATTGTTTGCCCTGTATAACACTGCTAGAGAGAAATGCACAGTTATTTGCTCCTCCAGGTATTAATACATACTCTGAGTTAATTAATAAGTAAAAAGTGATTTTATTAAATACAGAAAGTAGGATTTAAGTGGTACCAAGAAGTAACAGACAGAACAAAGTAAGTCACAAGGCAAAATAAAATAAAATGTGCAAATCTATGTCTATGTCTAATCAAACTGAATACCCTTAGAGATGCTTCAGTAAGTTTTTTCCTCAGACTGGAAACCTTCCAGGCCTGGGCACAATTCTTTCCCCTGGCACAGCTCTTGTTCCAGCTCAGGTGGTAGCTAGGGGATTCTTCATGATGGCTCCCCTCCCCCCTTTGTTCTGTTCCACCCCTTTATATATTTTTAGCCTAAGGCGGGAATTCTTTGTCCCTCTGGGTTCCCACCCCCTCTTTCTCAATGAAAAGACACCAGGTTAAAGATGGATTCCAGTTCAGGTGACATGATCACATTTCACTGCAAGACTTCATTTCCCACTTGCCAGCACACACCTGTACAGGAAGACTTACAGATAAAACACACCCATCTGCAGACAATTGTCCTGGTTAATGGGAGACATCAAGATTCCAAACCACCATTAATGGCCTACACTTTGCGTAATTACAACAGGCCCTCAGAGTTATATTTCATATTTCTAGTTTCAGATACCAGAGTGGTACATTTATACAAATAGGATGATCACACTCAGTAGATAAGCTATGTAATGATACCTTACAAGAGACATTTTGCATGACGCATATTCCAGTTGCATTATATTCACTCATTATCAAATTTTTATAAAAATCATATAGACTGCAACGTCACACCATATAACATGTTAAAGCAGGGTAAAGAGACATCAGAAAAAATTAATCATAACTAAGGCTATGATTTGCCAGAGGTCGCGGAAGTCACAGGTTGTGTGACTTCAGCCTAGGGTGGCTGGGAGCTGCAGGATACCTGCGCTGCCTGAGGTGGTGGGCCTCTGAGCCACTGTGGGTGGCGGGGGTACCGGCAGCCTACTTTCCCCTGCAGTTCTGAGCTGTGGGTGGATGGGTACCCTGGAGCTCCGAGCTGCCCAGTGACTTCCCATTTTATCATGGATATTTCTAGTAAAAGTCAGGGACAGGTCACTGGCTTCCTTGAATTTTTCTTTATTGCCCATCATCAGTCTGTAACTTTTACTAGTCAGGACATGATTTTATTGTCCGTGACAAAATCTTAGCCTTAGTCATAACACTACTTCGTTGTTTTTTTTTGTTGATGGATTTAGTCTCCTTACCTTGAGTTGACACAGGGTTTGGCTACACTCGAAACTCCAAAGCGCTGCTGTGGGAGCGCTCCCGTGGCAGCGCTTTGAAGTGCGAGTGTGGTTGTGGTGCCAGCCTGCAGGTACTCTCCCTCCTCAAGGGAATTAGCTTACAGCTCGGCTCCCAGCTCTGGGGCACTGTTTACACTGGCGCTTTACAGCGTTGTAACTTGCTGCGCTCAGGGTGTGTTTTTTCACACCCCTGAGCGAGAAAGTTGCAGCGCTGTAAAGCGCCAGTGTAGCCAAGGCCACAGTAAGTTTCAACAGCAGTGTAGGTTTGTGTGTGGGATAGATACAATAACCTGAGGATAGAACTTGAGTGTATTGGTTGGTTTTATCTTTGTGTTGGCTGTCTATTTCTAATCTGATGGCAGTTCACTGTTTATCCATTTCTCCTGTGTTTTCCCTTCCCTGTTCCCTCACTCCCCCAGGTGTAATACAGTTGTTTTTCTCGTGTTTTCATGAAAAGTTTGAGATGACCTGAATAGGGCTGGTTCACATGCCCTTTCCGTTTTTGGATAACGGAGCAGAAAACATTTCGATCTCTCCAAGATACTATGATGAAACAAATAGTGAACAATAATTATTCTCTGTTTACAAAGTGCTTTGTGTCATACATAGAGTTTCAGAGAACAAATAGGAATATGCGATAGAGTTAAAGTAAAAATCAGTAAACCAACTAAACTAACCAAAGTAAAACTGCATATATTCCACTACTGCTGTGTAGTTTCCTTTATGTTCACCATACATTCTCCTTTAATCTCTTTTGATGATGGCAGCTCAATGACTGTATTTTTTTGTGAGGATTTACTGTTTACATTAAAGAACAAAGTCCTACCTTAATTGTTAGCAGTAATGATTTGGAAATCTTAAATTGACTGCTATTGTATGTGTTGTGGCTCTTGAAGCTCTCAGCTGACTGAGTGTGACTGCGTAACGAACTCCAATGGTGTCTTCAGCAAAGCTGTGAAATTCTTAGTATTTATTTCAATGTTGTTTTGCATGACAAATTTTACTTCTATAAAATCTACAACTGTACTGTTTTTTGGCAAGAATATTTTTGACCATAACATTGCTTTGGTGGGTGAGGGATGGATTTGGTCGTCATAAAATTACTCATCAGCTGCCTTTGATGTATTCATTAATATGAATGCTATCTCACTAATGTACATGACTGGAATTAAAACCTTTTTCTAAATCTGGACCAGACAAAACCTGCATCTCTACATCTAAAGAAATTGAATTCTAGATCAATTTCATTCTAAATGAATCTTCGTCTTCTGTGTAGAGCGCAAATTGAAATCAGGTATAGAGAACTGACAAAGCAGTTGACTTTTCTTAGCACTCCAGCAATGCAAGTATTCAGTAAATCAACAGCTTTCATACAAAGATAATCAGATACAACTTAACTTCCTAAAGTGCAGAGGGTGACCCGTTGAGTAGTCAGCTTCAGAAGAAATTGATTGCTGAGCTGCTTCCGAGGGGAGGGGCCTATGGTAACTGTTTTTGCTGCTTCACCAGAAATGGGTGTGGATTGTTAATGTTGTCGATCAAGGCTGCATTTACATCCTGTTCTCGTCTATAGTTGAAAAGCGTGGAGGAGCTTGCATTTTACTGTGTTTGTCTTTTAAAAATTAAAAAGGGAACTGAATTGTGAAGGAAATGTAAAGGGCTGGACCTCTTCTGGATAGTCTCTTGTTTTGAGTCATTGTGAAAAAGGTAAGTTTAGAAGACTGAAGCTAGATTTCATTAATTTGATTTGATGTTAGAATTGTATAACTTTTACTTACTGAAAAAAACACAATTGAAAACCCTGCTGCCTCTGGTTTAAGCTTTTAACTTGGTAAAAACAGGTAGTGAGGAGTAATATTGAAACAGATTTGTGGGTTGGAATGTAAATGAATCTTCACTGTAAATTTTATTTTTGAAACAAGTATATTCTATACTTGGTTTTATTTCATCATTGGAAATTATCTCTGCAAAGGCTTTGTTTAAATAGTTTAAAGAGAAACAGGTAATGCTTGAATATAAATATGGTACTTCTGTGTTTTAGGGCAGATTTTTCTTCTAGGTTTCTATATTTTTATGCATGTTGTGGCTTTTATGTGCATTTAGAGGAAATTGAAGCTAGGAACCTGAACAAAATTAGCACAAAAACGTTTCCCTTTTTTCATAAATAAAGTTTTTACAGTCCCAAACTTGAGATGGTAAGTAGGTAGATGTAAATTGCAACTAGTACCTCTCTAAAACACACTATTTACAAAAGGTTTTGTTTACCTTAAGGGTGTAGTTCTTTGCATTGGGTAGCACCGTAATCCATTTCAGTGAAAACACTCGTAGTAGGATAATATTTTGAGGTATTCCTTTAAAAAAACAAACTAAATAATATTGGAAAGCACCTGCACATCTTATTTCGCAGTGAGATTTTCAAACTACAGGACAACTTTTCTGATTGGGCTACAACTTTTGAGATTGTTGAGAACTCTTTCCTCCCCAATATTTATGCAGGACATATGGTCTCCAAGGCTACCAGTATGCTAACAGCATATGGTTGAATGCTAAATTTTGCAGTTTTTGCTCATGCAAAACTCCCATTGCCTGAAGCAATTCTGATGAACTGCAGGATTTGTCTTATCATGGTTCCTATGCTTAAATAATAAAGTCCTCTGTTTTTCATCCAGGGGTTAAGCGCAGCCCAACAATACAGTTGTTTCTTCCTTCCTGCCAGAATCACTTAAAAATTATATGAAACACCTGAATCAGCCCCCTCTTAATCAGAGAATGCACTTTTAGGATCCTATCAGATTCATCACTGCTCCTAGTCAAGCAAGCTGAGGAATGGCTTCTCTCACATCTTTGAGCACAGTCTTTTGGCTAGGTGAGTGGTTCTCAAACTCTTTTTTTTTTTTTCCGAGGACCACTTGAAAATTGCTGAGGGTCTCGGCAGGTCACTTAATGATCTTTCCAAATGTTGTTTGTACTGTTAGCTAACTGTTGTAAAGAGCATTGGATAAAAGCACTATATTAAAAAACCCTATAATAATTGTTTTTCCTACAAATAAAAGCGCACAACTCATATTTTAATATCCGTAGTCTTACCTTTCTAATGTGATGGATGTCCTCTCTCTCTCTCTTCCCCCCTGCCCCCCCCTATTCTGCGGAAGCCCCTGAGCGGCAGCTGGGAAGGGGGAGGAGGTGTCTGTCCTCCACCAGAGCAGCCACAGAGCAGAGGCCGGAGAGGACGACCATCTCTTCCCAGCAGCTGGAGCCCTGGAGCTTGGGAAAGTTGCCTCTTTCTCTGGCCACCGCAGCTCTGCAAGTCTGAAATTCCCCCCCCATCCCCCTCTTTTCACCCTACTGCTCCCTCCCACCTATTCCCCGCCCCCTCCCCCAGGCCACTACCTCACCTTACGTGTGCGTCTTCTCCAGGATCCAGGCACCTAATTAGTGGAGCATGCCTGCGGAGCTCCACTAATCAAATGGGTGGTACTTCATTCTGTTGTGTGTGGCCGCCCAGGCCAACCTTAGAGGGAACTATCTGTGGCCCACCTGAATGGAGCTCGCGAACCATAGTTAAGAGAACCTCTGGGCTAGGCAGTCTTCTTGGGTGAGGATGTAACCATATGAAACTATTCTTCTTCCAACCTCCATTTTGGACATCTTCAACATGCTACCTTCCTTATGTAGAGTGAGAGTCTCTTGAAATCTCTAGGTGATACAAAGTGCCTCATATTGCCAGAGCTTAGGGCACTCCACTAGCTCTCTCCATTCAACTCTGGGTCCACTTGAACGTCCTGATTCTTATCTTCACTTAATGGCCTGAGGATTAGTTATCTTAAGGACTCACTACATTCACAGTCCATCAAAACAGTTGAATGTTTTGGAATGCTACAGTTGCTGGATCCCATGATGAAACTTACAAGAGATGGGGACCACGCATTGTCTTTGGAAGCCCTTTGACTGTAGAAATTGTGCCATCAGTGATCAGGGTGTGACTGAGTCTGTTTTGTGAACAAGCTGCAAGACTCATCTTTGCACAAGACTTTCCCAACAGCAGAGGCTGAAAAGTGACTGGATATCATGGATGAAGAATGGAAGGTGACAGATTCTCCCATTAAATAACAGTTAACTACTTCCAGGAAGGGTGGAAGAGCAGAGCTTTTTTGGCATACAGAAAGCTGTTCATACATTTGTATTTGGCTTCTAGGTGCTAATATGGCATAGACCTACATCTTTTAATTTCAGTTGCTCTTTTTAGAGTTCATCCCTGTTGCTCCAATCAGGAGACTTTGAATCTTTCCCTTAACTTTTGCATATTCTTGTCAAAAAGCGAACTTGCTGTGTACATTTGGAGTGATCGTAAATTAAACAATGAAAAGATTACATGAGATAGAGATGCATGTGATATATTTGGTTTTAATAGCTGCATTAAAATGATGGAAATGCTCACTCTTCAAAACCATTAATATTTAGAGCTGCTTCTTCATACTTTTTAGATCTGTGTAACCAACTGTAATTTTATACAGATCTGTACATACCAGAACTCTTTTATCTGGCACTACAGACAAGAACACATTTTAACAATGATATATTTTTTTTTTTTTTAAAAAAGGGACAGTTGCATTTATGTTGGATTTTGAATAACATTTAAAGTTGGATCTTCTTGTAAAATACAGGCCTCACCTGGGTCCTAAAATCATAGTTTTCAATGGCTTATCAGTAAGCTGGGCACCACTGTGCTGTTTCTGAAGCTGTTTTTAATATAAAATGCTCTCCTAACTAACGAATTGTCTCTGAATACAGTGGTTTAATTTTTAAACCAATTTTAGTTAATGGAAAAAGACTGTGCACTGACACACTTATTTCAGTTGAGACCAGGCTTATTTTGGTTTAGTTGAAGTCTGTTAGGAATCTGTTTTATGTTAAACTGAAATAAGTGTCCATAAAAGGTTTGTACCAGTGTACCTAAATTGGTTTAAAATCACACCTTTAGTTAAATTGGTGCCACTTTCTCATGTAGAAAACCCTAAGTAAGGTTACTTCCTTCCGTATCCTAAATGGTGGTGATTGTGATTATTAAATTCCAGTTATTGTAATTACTGTGGGTTTAACAAACACCCCCCGAAGTAGATTTAGGGAGGAAGGTGAGAGAGAGATGACGGCTTTTTACTGCTATTCTGATGACTGTCTTTAAGTTTACTAAGAATTCTAATTGGCTTAATTCTGTAACTGAGATTCAGATCTTACCATTTCTGATTGGGAATACTTCATATTTGGAATGACTTAATTTTGGAGCTGTGCAGGGTTTGGAGGAGAGGCAAAGCTTAATTAGTATACAGGCTACACTTAATTAGTATACTTTTTTCTTTGATAAACATAGCTTTATCTTCCCAGAAGGGAGTGCTGGTAAGTGAAATACAATAATATTTTAATATTTTTTGCAGCTTGTCTTTCTGTAAAACATGGTGGCTTCTTACAGCAGGGTTTATTCTCAGTTTTTTACTATCTCTAGATTGAGTTCTCTTCACATTATTACATTTGGTGGAATTGTGCTGTTTTTCCTATTGAGTGAAAAATTAAAGTCTTGAAACATTTTCCTACATTTGTTTTCGATGTGAAGGGGAATCCTTCTTTGAAACTGGCAGCCCCCTGAAAGAACAAGTTTCTTTTAATGTAAATTTACATTCATCTCCAGAGTTTCTATTGTGATTCTTGCACTGATTCTTCATGGCCTTGGGCAAATGGCTTACTTCTCCATCTCAATTTCTCTATATGTAAAATGAGGTTTATAAATACTCACCTGCCTGACAGGTGTGGTGAGAATGAATCAGTTAATGTTTTGAAGTGCTTTGAAGGTGAAATGGTTCTATATTATAATAAGTGAGTCTAATGTTAGGTTATACATAAACTCCTGTGTGCATTTAATATGGGACAACCTTTTGATTTGGATTGTAACTCTCTGACCAATTGATACTTCATGTCATCAAAGTATTAATTGAAGCACTCAGTATAAATTATGCAAATAAAACGGAGTGCAAAACACTAATCCATTATACACTTTAAGCAATCTGAAGCATGTTTGTGGCTTTTGAGTGCTCATTGCATGTGAGGAACAGGAATTGCAGAATAAATTGGCATGAATAGTTGAAGCTATAGGTATTTGCATTAAGATTTCATAAGTTGCTGAGGGGTGTGCTACAGTGTTGCTTCTTGTCACTCTCACACAATAGCCATGAATTGTTTAAGCAGCTTAACCCTGAAACATTTGCTTGTCAGTGTGGGAACTGCAACCACAGTAGAGGTGAATAATAAACATGGCACACATCTAGTTCTGAGGGAGATGATTTTCAAGTATTTGTAAATCATAGGCTCACAAAGGTTATAAAAGAGACCAACTCTGTCCCTGTTTGTTAGATATTGAATTGCTCCTGCATTTCATCTGGAATGAATCATAAATTATTAGCCACTTATAACTGTGGATTTACATGGTATCTGTTAGAATAATGTATGTTCCATGTCCTAAAGAGGTTGTAATTGAAGGTCCTAGTTCTGAGGTAGTGCCGAGTCCCTTCTGTGAATTTCAGATTGCCCTAAAACCTCATTGACGCAAGTGGGAATTGGGCACTCAAGTCTGAGCAGATTTGGGCCTCAAGGAATTGAAGAACTGATCCCAAACCTACTGAAGTCAATGGAAATCTTTTGATTGACAACTTAAGTGAGCTTTAGGTCAGGTTCTACCTATGTGTTTGGTGGGTGTTTTTTTGTTTAAATCTCCAGTTGGGAGACTCAGACTTCAACTGTGGTCTGCTAAATAAATGTAGCCAGTCAGTTTCAGATCAGGTGATAGAGGCTCTTTTTTTTTTTTTTTAATTTAATTTAATTTTTGTGGGGGGGGGACGTGTGGTGTTAGCTCCACTTTTGGACTTGTCTGTCTTGTTTTGCAGGATGCTTTTTAAAATCTGTCGTCAGCCACTAGATCTAGGGCTTACACAGCTAGTAGAACATCCTTTTTGTACTTTATATTTTAAGATTTGATTTACAGTAAGCACATGTGACTGAGGATAGTATTTTTAATCAGATAAATGCCCTCTTGCTGGCTTCATGGTCTTGTTCAGATTTTCAAAGAAATGCCTTATAAGCCAGGTGCACTTCCAATCAGACACAATTTATGTGAATTATTCTGTGTTTTTCATCCTGTAATACCGAGCTACTGGCCAGAAATACTTGTGACCATTTACTTAAGCTCTTGGAATAGTTTACAAAAGGAAATTGTTTCAATTTGCCCCTGAGGAAATCCAGAGGAGGTGGATTTTAAGAATGTTTTCATTATAGGACAGAAAGCTGGTTTTGCATAAGCCATCTGTCTGACCAGGAGTTGGTGAGATCACAGCTGCTTTTTGCCCTCTCTCCATTTTTTTCACTGTGGATACAGTTGAAGGGGCTTCTCGCTGTGGTTGTAGCCTTAACAATGATATCAACAGAGCTTGCAGAAAAGAGGATTTGTGTGGTATTTTATTCTCTTGTGCTCCATGAATGTGGATTTCAGCAACATTGTTTTGTTAGTTCTGATGTCAGCAACACATTGAAAATAATAGGTCATTTGTCTGGTATTAAGGCTGTGACATGCAGGGCACTCCTGGATTAAACAGAAGCATAATTTAGCTGCAAAACTCAATAGAGTTCTTGATATTGAGATTTTTTTCTAGATTATATAAACTGAACAGAACAAATGGTGGCTTTCAGGCCAAAGTGGTGATACTAATCAGATATGTTTTGGTCTTATCATAAAAATATGTTGCTATGTCATTCAAAATGTACTTTTATTTGTATAGCACCTGAAAGTGTTAAGTGCCTGATAAGGAAATGAGACATTCTCTGTCCCAAAGAGCTTGTATTCACAGCCCTCATCTTCCAATTGGATGGAATACTGTTAACTTAAATGGGGCTTCAGTGGGTATAAAGATCCAAATTAGTAGGTCATATTGCATGACTGGGGCCTAAATATAAGAGATGAAAAAATGAGGAACAAACAGGAGAGGACTATGGTTACAAAACTAGGGCTGTGCAGTTACTAAAGTTAAGCTACCAGAGAGCGCACAGCTATTTGTACATCCTTTAAAAATACCTATTTTTGATCAAATAACATGTATTGTCTCTTTTACTAATACATAAAGTCACTAATTTTATAACACGTATTTGTACTTTTAAAAATACATTTATTTTTGTATGTTAATACTTGGTTTTTGTAGATCTGAAAACTTAGTTTAAATTGCTCTTCTAAAAATGTTTTACCTCCTTTTCTTTTTTTGCCCTTCTTTGTTCTCTCCTTAGATATGACTGCAGGTTACCTTAGTGTGTCCTGCATAGCTCTTCAGTTTTGTGTAGTAGTAAAAAAAAACTTGTGAGCTGCTTAGTTTTCCCAGTTGGGTTTAATACAAACTGAAATTGCACACTGGTGATATTGTGGGTGGAGTGCTGAGAGAACCCAGGGCTATCTCTCAGATGCAGGAGTAGGGAAAACTGATGTAAAACTTCAAAGGCCTGCCCCAGGTTTCCCCAGCACACCCCCTGTGGTCTGATTAGAAATGTTTGATAATGGTTAGCCTGTTTCTCTTTAATGCAGTTGAGTTGGGGATGTTAAGCTTTTCCCAGTTCAGTATTTTAATACAAAATGAAACAGAAGCTTAATAGGGCTGCGGGTGGGGACTGGAGATCTGCAGCCATGTCTTGTCTGGAAGGAAAGGTCTTGGGCAATAGGAGGGAAAATATACAAAATGAACAGAGGGAACAAAGGGTGAGGCAGTGCAGTTAAACAAAAGTAAGAGCAGAGCAGCTGTGGTTGTAAAGGAGGGAGGCCTAGACTAATGGACAAGTGCAAGTTGAGCGTAAAGATATAATTTATATATGACATATTGTGTATGTGTGTATGTATATGTATATATGTATATGTATATATATATGTATATGTGTGTGTGTGTATATGTGTATATATATATATATAGCCTGTAGAACAGTTTACAGTCGAGACGAAAGGCATTATATTAATACTGTGACTTGGAATACATTAGAAGTTCTAGTGACCCAGTCCCTGGAAAACATTCATTCACAAATACAAGGCCTGTTGGCTGTGATATCTTAATTTTGGAGGGTTTTGGCTTGCATTTCCTCTATCTGATAGTGTTCCATCATTCTAGTTTCATTTAATGAATGATGTTAAAACAAAGGATTTTTTTGTGTATTGAATATTACGGATTAGCAATTTCAAACTGAGACCTCTGCCTTTTGTTAAGTCATTAAAACAAAAATGGCATAAATAGGGCAACATTAATCTTATATAGTGATGTCAATTACCCAGTGGCTTTTGTCCTAATCTAGTTTCTCAATTCAGTCTTGAAGGTCAGTTCCATTGGTTAAGTACAGACAGATTTGATACTAATATTGAGTGTTATAGAGGTAGAAATAGCAGAAAATGTCTCAGACAAACAAAATGTAAGTTCAAGTGACCAGCCATTCTGAAGATGGCTGTGATTGAAGTTGGTCCAGAAAAGTGTTAAACTTTTTTTTCATTCTCTCTCATAAAGACAAGTATTTAATACACACGACCATCAGCATGTAACTTACTTCTCCTGACTTTGTTTCTTAAAAGAAATAAAGAGTAGTGGAGGTAAGATTTGTGCATGCTTCTTCCACAAAGCTTCTGTCTATCTCCTTGGTGCTGCAGCACCATGATTGTGGGCCTGATTTCAATAGAAATAATTTTAAATTGTGAGGTGGCTTTCTGAAGTGGGCAGATGAAGTAAGTTAAGAACCTGAATGAGACTATAGAAATCTTTTTGCTTGTGATAAGAAGTGAAAATTTAAACCCAGGACTCCAGAGGTTAGAGGCATTTCTAGGACCTTGGAGACTTTGGTCCAAGTGGTGGTCCGAGGGCCAGATCCAGTCTGTAAGATGATTTTGTCTGTCCCCCATGAATAATTTTCAGTTGCATGCACTCCTTGTGGTGGCTGTAAGGCTGCTACCGGAGTCGTCTGCTTGAGTCAGGAAGTAGCTGCTTTTGAATTTCTGCCATGAGCATATCTGTGTGTTGTGGTGTGTGCTTTGTGGATTTGAAACTTAGCATGTTTAAACGTGCTGCAACAATAATCACAGTGCAAGGGTGCAAGTAATCGCAATGGCTGCAGTAAGAAAAGAAAAGTAGATGTAGCAAATAGAACATTTCAAACTAAGTGGTCAGCATCACCTATAGAGGAAACAGCACAGAGGCGCAGAAAATCTATCAGCTTCCTGAGGAGCTGAATGCAGAATATGGGGATTTGCCCCTCCATTTACAAATTTGGTGGCTGAGTGTGGCTGAGTGCCTTTTATGCTTTTCTTCACTTAGAAAGGAGAGCCTTACATTTCTCAAAGAAGAGGAAATAAGCAACATCACTCGGTTTCAAGAGCAGGTGGATGACCAAGCACTTCTCTCTCACTGGCCTTCCTAACAGATATAACCACTTATCTCAGTGTACTCAGCCTCTAGCTGCAAGGTAGAGATCAGAATATTTCTACTCGTATGGTTCATGTCAATGCATTCCACAGAAAACCTGGACTCTTCAATGTGCCCCTTCAGAAGAGTATCACTCATTTTCCATCATGCAAGGAAATCGCAACTGAGATGGCTGATGTTCTTTTGCAGCTTCTTGGAAATTTATGTTAGATATCTTAGCCAAGTTCATTGCCGATTTTGAAAGTTCTCAGTTATAAAACAGATAAAGTCAAAATATCACAACAAACTGGAGAACAACACCCTTGGCTACTGTCTCTGACTTGCCTCTATGAAAACTGATGTCCACATTTGGACTCTAGTGCAAGGAAAATCTGACTAAGGGGATCTTACTAAGAGGTGAGTTATTCTCAATTTAATTTGATATTATTTTTCTTAAAACCATTTATGTCTTAATGGCTAAATCATCCTAAAAATGATCTGATTCTAGAATCTGGAATTCTATATCTGAATGTGGCCCATGGAGATGCCCCAAAACTAGCATCTGGCTGACAGCATTGAAAAGGTTGGACCATATGTTATCTATGCAAGTCCTGCATACCTAGTCTTGTCACTGACATTACAGACTTCGTACTGGAACTCAGCTGTGGTGACCTAGTGATCTATTACCATATTAGGGTAGGAGTTGGATATAGTGGGTCAAAGGCAACAGTGAATGGAAATACCCTCTCCCAGTAATGTTATAATGGCTCCACAGACAGGCAGAAGGTGTCAGCATAATTATTTGGTTCAGGAGCAGACTTGCTTAATAAAGTGCTTGCCATGTATTTGTTCTCCCAGGGGATCAAAAGGACTCCCAACAGCTGAGCTATTCAAATGAAGAGGCAAGAGCCATCTCCCAGCAAGAAGTGCATTACTAAAATGAGGCAACCAAAAATGGGGCCAGATAAAAAGTAATCTCTGCTCCCTACCGCTTGTCAGAACCTGAAGAATATACTTTGGGGAAATTTGCTTTTTTAAAAAAAGCAGTGAAATCCCTAAAACTGTAATTTTCTCTGCAGCTGGTAATTGTGTTTAAACAGTGAAAATACATGCAGACTGAATTAGTACTTTCCCTGTTGTTTTAGTTAACTAGTTCTCTTGGAAAAAGTCATGCCACGAGTGAGATACAAGTAAGAACTGCTTAAATGGCATAAATGGTGGTAGTGTGAAGGTTTGTCTTACTACATCGATTTAAGTGCTTGGTGGAAAGCTGGCTCATGAAGGTTCTGTCACTTCTACTATTGTAGAAGATCAGTGACTGGTCATATGGAAATACTGATCTCTGGGAAGTGAACAGCAGTTTTTCTCTTAAGATGGCTTTGAATCAAATGAGTTTACGAATGTATTCCATCATCTGCTTGTTGATATAATTAAGGAATGAAAACTCCAGCACATATCCCTGTTCATAAAGATTAAAATGGGAAGCTGCCTTGTTTCACTGCCTAATGCAAAAAATGTGGTCCCATAATTGGTGAAGCAGGCGATGGTACTCTTTCATACAGTAGTGGCCCTTTCGTATGTTTCTGTGGTGATGGGTGCTATAGAAAAACTGAAAAGGTTCATAGGGAAGAGCAGGATTTAATTAACATTAATTTTGTATAATTGGCTATTTAACAAAGAAGACTGTCTTCACTTAATCATTTTCTTTTCATCCTGATTTGGAGTCCCCTGCACACTGACTTCCACATCTTGCTCAAATTGTTGTTTTTTGGACTGGTTTCATTCCAACCTTTCCCTCTTCTTGGTGGAAAGGAGGAATTCTTATTCAATGCCAAACTAGATTTCTTTGGTACTTTCTCAGTTTGCTAGACCACTTCAGTAGTATACAGAAGTTTAGATCGTGCATCCTCTAGGTACGGTAGTAGCCATTGCGCATATACTGAAGACTTTTTTCTTCTTCTTTCTGATCTGTCTTACTTTGCTGTCTTCAGTTTTATAGTCCCTTTTGCAACTAAAGTAAGAAAAACATCCGAAGTGGATTCATTGCTATGCTAGTGCTAGTACTGTAGGGGCTCATCAGAGGTAGCTTCCATTTTTCTGATCTCTAGACCAGGGGTTTTCAGGTCAAATTATGCAGTGGCCTCAGAGTGCGGGCATCAATTCTTGCTTGTGGCTGCTCTCACTCTTTTTCCTAAAATACTTAATTAGCTTTAGGAAAAGCAAGTAAATTTGCACATATAAACGTACAAATCCCTGTAATTTATTTATTGCTAGCTAGTAAGTAAGTCTGTTTTGAAAAGTGATATTAACAAACATACAAGTATCACTTTTCACAGCAGATTTGCTCAGCCCTGGCAAGCATGGGAACAAATTAAACCCTGGATGGAGGTTGGAGGAGGCAGCAGAGGTCAGGGGCCATAGGGGTAATCGGGGGAGGCAGTGCGGGGGCTGGAACCTGAAGCTCTGCAGACAGTGGACAGAGTCTGGGGTTGCTGAAGCTGCACTGATGGAGCTTGGGGCCTGCTGCCATGCAGCCGGAGCCCAGGGCTGGAGCCTGGAGCCCTGCAGCCAGGGCCTGCTGCCTTGCCGACTCAAGGCTTAAGCCCAAAGCCTGAGCCCCACTGCCCCTGGGAAGGTGGGGAGTTCACTGGCTGCCAGCTCCTCCAGTGTTGTGTCCCAGGCATCTCCAGGGCGGGGCAGTGTCTAACCCCTGCTGACGGCCCCAGAAACTGACACCAAGGTGGTGCATCCAGGAGCCACAGGGACGGGGAGGGGCTGCTGCTTTGCCCCACTCCCCCCAGATCATAGCCCAGGAGGCTGTGGCCTCAAGAAAAGCACCTGGTGACCGTATTTGAGAAATGCTGCTCTAGGCAATGGGGCACGGTACAGGCACCATATAGCACATTTTAAGACAGAAACTCTTATGGCTTACAAAGTGGAGATAAGGGTTTTGACTACATTGTGTGTAGTACATGCCTTTTTAGATGATTGCTCTTCGGAACAGATTGTTTTTCTTTCCTTCAGTTTTCTCTGTGCTACTGCAGTAACACACATGGTGCTGAACATTGGAAGGGAAGGGAAATTAAGGTGGCAGAACATTAAGATAGAGTGGTGGTAGTAATCTGAGAAATGTCTAAGGAAAATATAAGGGGAAAGAATTTTCTCTTGAGAATGTAGATGTAATGTCTATTTTTGTGAAGCATAATAGTGATTTTGCCATATCCTTTTGAGTCCTTAATAAGGATTTGTAAAGTTGAACCACTTGAAATTTCCTACTAGGCAACTTGCTATTGCAGGGCCATATTGGATATGTGCTTTGTCCTCTACTTGGGCTGTTGGAAGTTGAGTTGCTATGTAGCAGTCCTTGTCATCTTCAGATGGAGTTGACTGTCTTCAGTAGGATCCTTTTCCAGGCCCAATGTAGGGTGGTCACTTTTAATATGAGTGCTTTGAGAATGAATACATGTCCCATCACTTCTTCATTTCAAACTTTTGAAAACCTGAACTCCTTTTTTTCCTTAAACCTTTTCTCTCTCCTTCTTTTCTCTCTTTGATGACTCCATTATCTTTCCTTTTGCCCAACTCGCAACCGTGGGGGTCCCTACTGACTCCTACTTTTCCTTCTCTCCTCCCATATCTTGCCATGCCCTGTTCACTTCAGTATCTGCTTCTACTTCTCTTTTTCCATTGCCAAAATCTCAATATACTTTTTTCTGAGCTTCCTCCTAGATTGTGGTAAACTTTTGTCTCACTACCCAGCTCTTGCCTCTTCATCAAGTAACATAATACAAATTTCTTCTTTGCCCCTTGTGTTGATATCAGTTATCCCATACTCCCTTTCCCTCACCTGGTTCCCAGTCTCCTCCTTCATAAAGTTCTGTAACTTACCTGCATCTTTGTCCTCATTGTCTGCTTCACCCATGTTTATGTTTTACTCTATGCTGCCTTGCTGAACCGTTCTTCCATTCACATTTCTGTGGGAATTTTGTCCCCCACACTGCTACATGTGTTTGGAAGAACCAAAAGTGATAAAGAGAAACACTTTCATACACAATACATCATTTGGCTTTGGAACTCATTGCCAGAGAATGTAGTTGAGGCCAAGAATTTGACAAGATTCAAAGAGGGACTAGAAATTTATGGGGGCAATAAGAGAATCCAGAGTTGTCATAGTTAATGCTAATAAAATAGTACTGGAAGAAGGAGAGAACCTCATGTTTCAGTGTTTGTCAGTATCTTATGATGAGACTTTCATGGAAGGTAGGCAACTCCACAGCTACCTATAGTGGGTTTTCTTGCACTTTTCTGTGAAATATCTGGTCCTGGCCACTGCGGGAGGCAGGAGGTTAGACTAGGTTGACCACAGGTTTGACCTAGTATGATAGTTTCTGTGTTTCTGAAGTGCTATGTACACTATGGTGCTGTAGCAATAATAATGAAGAGATGGGATTCTTGAGGTTCTAACTCTTCTCTTCTTTGCTTGTTCCACCATGGTTGTAAAGAATGAATTAGCCACTAATGTTTTGTTTTGATATAATTAATTCAGGACTATTCTATACTTCCTTCCTTCCCTCCCCTACCCCCAAAAAATAAACAACTGATGTCTTTGAACAACATTTTAAATTATTTGAAAGACTGTGATCCAGGCATCACTGCCTTGGAAACATGTCATGTTACAACCTGGCACAAGGGAGAACTAAAATATGTTATACTCAACTGTCCTCTCTTTTTAAAATGTCAAACAATGGAAAGAAGGAGAACCTTCAGTTTCTTTTAGGTCTACACTGAATATCCTTTCTTATCTTGGCAATTAGGTCTTGTATAGTCTAAGGTCACTGATATTCCTTGTAATAGTATTAAAAAGTGACTAGCTTACACAAAGCTTGTTGACAAAACTTGTCTCTTGAATTCTGAGGTGTTTTTCCCCTCCCCCCCACGGTCTTTACCAGCTGGTGACTGAAAGTCAAAAAACGTAACTACTTTCCCAAATGAAGAGATTTGGAATCAGTTCAGAGCTGCATCAGTATTTAGTTATCTGCTGAAATAAATATATTTATTTTTGAGTGGACAGCAATTTTGAGATATTTAGTAATTGATTTAAGGCTTGATCCTGCAAACCCTATTCCCTAATTGAAGTCAATGGGAGTACTTGTGTGAGCAAGAGATTTGTGGTGTGACTTATTAAGAAATAGAGTTGTGCTCAATTCCCATTTTAAAGAGATGTTGTTTGGTAGTATAAACTCAGAACTTTGGATTGTGTCGTTTTATTTGTATTTTTGTTTTTGCTTTTACTTTTAAAGAGTCTTAATCCTTTTGAGTATTATTTACAATTAAGATAAGCAATTTGTTTTTGAAAAATTATTTCAAACCTGATGTCTCTCTAATACAATTTGTCTTGGGGTGGGGGAGAAGCTGAGTGGGTTGAATAACGAAAACCACATAGTGCACCCAAACCTCGTTGCCGTACATTTGCTTCTGTAAGCATTTAAATATAATGGGATGAGTGCATAGAGGAGAGGCAGAATCAGTCTGGTGCATGAGCTAGCTATGGCCAGACATGCTTAATGCAGCCATTTGGAATCTGTTACAGAAAAGCAGTAGCCAACTAAAGCCTTTGAAATCTTTTAGTCTCAAACGTCTTCTTTCATTCCTCTAATAATACGTGTGTGTGTGTGTGTGTGTGTGTGTGTGTGTGTTTGTGTGTACACATGCTATTTAGCAGGCTGCTCTTTATCAGAAGAGTACATAGGTCCCTTTTGGATCCTAATTATAGCCTTGGCTTGGAAACAACCAAAGGGAAAATAACAAAAGCAAAAACCATTTCACTAAGTGCCTGAAAAACTGTGAAGGAAGGAGACCAAGCTCTGTTGCTACACCTCCAGCATAAATGAGGCATAGTGTGAGTAAACACATCTGTGCACAGGAAAAAAAAACCTTTGGCGAAGTGTTGATGGTAAATCTGTTCCAGTTCACTCAGTTGAAGTATACTGCCTCTGAGCAGAAGAAACTATTACTTTAGAAACTATATAGTACTGATAGAGTGAGAGTTTTAAATGTAACTTGCTGAGTCAGTGTCTGTCATTTGCAGTTTATTGTGTTAAAGACATAAGCAGCATGACTCTTATAAAGTAAAAGCACTATTGACTCCGACCTGTGGATATTGCCAATCAGAAAAATTTAGTTTTTCACTCACTGTAGTTGTCATCCAATGTGGTTTACCCATGAGCCTTCACCTGCATTCAAATTTGCATTGTTCAATATAAGAGACCTTGTACATCCTACTGTATCTGAGGCTAAAATTCTATTGATTAGGTTCTAGTGGTGTCCTATGGAATGCTGTTCTGTTACCATGGCCCCTTGCTGAAACTGCTCTTATCTGATCAGATTTTGGTGTTTTCTTTGTTTTTGTGCCTACTCGTTTGCCTTGCTGTGCTTAACTTGACTCAGACTTGTGAAAGGAGCAGAAAATCATTGCTATCTGTAAACTGCAGGTTGCTAACACTAATGTCTGGTCAACATGTTACGTTGACCTATTTGTGCATGTGTCTACACTCAGTTGTCTCCAGCTGATTTGAGAGCCCTATTGTGGAGATCCAGTAAAACCACCTCCCCAAATGGTGTTGAGCCATAGTTGATCTACTGAGATGAATGCAGTGTGAGTGTGAAACTATGTGACCTTTGTCGACCTGGTAGTCCTCCAGCAGATGTCCCACAATGTCCCATGCCCTGTGACAGTGATTGCTCTGGTAATTATTGTAAACACCACTGCCCATGGATCACAGAGACTGGAAAGTCCTCCCTCCCTCCACCCCCCGAAAACATCTCACATGTTTTTGAAATGCCCTTTTCTGATTGTCCAGTTGTACACAAGGGAGAACTGCTAATTGTGCTCACAAAACTGACCACCCAATCATGCTGTCTCTACGCACTGGACATGCTTTTCCTTGGAGTAGGCATTAAGAATTGGGTCTCCTGGGCCTGCTCTGAAAAGTCTGGGTGAGCACAGCTGTGGACCAGTCATAGAAACATGGACATATGTGAAAAGGAGTAGGGAAGATATCTGCAATGAGATTCTGAGAGCCACTGCTGCACTGGACTGCGAACAAAGGGCCTGGAGGGCCAACATGTCAGACAGCTTGGAGAGGACAGAGAGGAGAGGAGACAATCTCAGCAGGAAACAAAGCAGGAGATGCACCAAAGGATAATGGGTCATCTTAGGCAACAAACCCAAATGCTGCAGACCCTGGTTGACTTATCGGTCCAAAAATCCTAGACTTCCCACCCTTTGCAGTCCTTAGAGAACTCCATGGTAGTAGTTCCCTGCACTCCACATCATGCCACATGGCATCATTGGCCTCATCTTTACCCCCATCACTCCATGACATGGAACAGCAAGGAAAACCACACCTTCACATACCCGGACCTGTGTGAACCACAGTTAGTGTTCTTGCAGCTAGAAGCGACAATATTTGTCACTGAAACGGACAGAACTGTTTGCTGCCTTTCAGATTTTGAAGTTCTGTTTTGTTGGTTTATGTTGCATTGCCTGTTCTCTTGCACAGTGTTTTTCTGCACTGTTTTTGACATAATAAATGTCTGTTTTTTGAAAATGAATTATTTTAGTAGTTCAAAACCCACCATGCAGAATGCTTATTGGTATTCAAAGCATCCAGTATGTGTAAACGTACAGCACCACAGAAGTGATAGGTTAAGGAGATGCCCAGTCCTATACATAAATGTACAGCAAGCACAACATGGTTCCTAACAGGACCCAAAGCCAGGATCAGTCTAGCACATAACGATACTGTGGCTGACCATTAAAGTGCTCTTTCAAAGCCCAGCTCAACAGCATAACTCCACATTGAGCTCTTATAATGACCCGTGTGTGTCGCTGTTTGAACTCAGCAAGCAGCTGCTCCACCTTCACCCTGGTGGCAGCTTTCCCCCCCACTTGCCTCATCAATATTACGCGCACACATCATGCGGCTATAACCATTGGGATGGTTTTCTCATTGAGATCCAGTCTAGTGAGTAAATAGCACCAGCATCCCTTCAGTCTACCAAAAGCACATTTAGCTGTCATTCTGCACTTCTGAGCTGTTGTTGAATCTTTCCTTGGTGCTGTTAAGGTGGTTAGTGTATAGCTTTATGAGCAAGGGGTAGGCTGAGTCCCCTTGAATCACTGTTGGCATTTAAGTATTGTCAATGGGTAATCTGGTTTGGAAAGAGTGCCCCTGCGTGCAGCTTTCCGGACCGTCCTGTGTTCTTAAAGATGCAAGTATCATGCATTTTCTCTCTCCAGCCTATGCTGATACTGGTAAAGCCTCCCTGATGATCCATCAGTGTTTTCATAACCATAGAAAAATAGCCTTTTCTGTTGATGTGCTCTGTGGCAATGTGGACTGGTGCCAAACTAGGGATATGCTAGCTGTCTGTTGCGCCCCTGCTGCAAATCCATCCACTATGAACTGCATGTTGCTGAGTCACAGTCCTGTGTATCAGGAGATGATTAGTGGACCTACATGCTTTTGTGACAACAGCCCCCATTGTGGATTTTTCAACTCCAAAATGTTTATCCATTGACTGGTATCAATCTGGTATTAAAAGCATCTGGAGTGTGATCACCACACACTTCTCCCTTGTCAACGGATCTCTCGTTCTGCTATCCCTGCAAAGAAAGGTAGGGGTGAGCTTGGACCGCAGATCTAGAAATGTGGCCTTTCGCATCTGAGAGTTCTGCAGCCACTGCTCATTGTACCAAATCTGCATTACAAAACAATCCCATCAGTCAGTGATCTTTTCTCTGGTCCAGAAGCGGTGTTCCACTGTCTTCAACTGCTCTGTGAATGCCACAAACAGCCTTGAATTGTTTTTCACTTTGTCCCTCAGCAAACTGTCCTCAGAGAAATAGTCCCCTCCATTATTGTGGTATTTCCTCTGGATCTCCAAACACAAGAGGATCATGTATCCTGTTTTTACAGTGTTCATGAGAACAGCAAAGTCTTCAGTCACTATGCTCCTGTCATAAACAGATAGCTAAGGGTTAATGTCTCTTTCACCTGAAGCCCCTGACCAGAGGACCAATCAGGAAACCGGATTTTTTCAACTTTGGGTGGAGGGAATTGAGTGTCTGAGTCTTTTGTCTTTGTTTTCTGGCTGCCTGCTTTCTCTGAGCTTTGGAGAAGTAGTTTCTTTTTTCTAGTCTTCTGTTTCTAAGTGTAAGGACAAAGAGATCAGATAGTAAGTTATATGGTTTCTTTTCTTTGGTATTTGCATGAATATAAGTGCTGGAGTGCTTTGATTTGTATTCTTTTGGAATAAGGCTGTTTATTCAATATTCTTTTAAGCAATTGACCCTGTGTTGTATCATCTTAATACAGAGAGAACATTTGTATTTTTTCTTTCTTTTTTATATAAAGCTTTCTTTTAAGACCTGTTGGAGTTTTTCTTTACTTCAGGGAAATTGAGTCTGTACTCACAGGGAATTGGTGGGAGGAAGAAATCAGGGGAGATCTGTGTGTGTTGAAGTGGCTAGCCTGGTTTTGCATTCCCTCTGGGTGAAGAGGAAAGTACTTTTTGTTTCCAGGATTGGGAACAGAGAGGGAGATTCACTCTGTTTGGATTCACAGAGCTTGTGTCTGTGTATCTCTCCAGGAGCACCTGGAGGGGGGAAGGGAAAAAGGATTATTTCCCTTTGTTGTGAGACTCAAGGGATTTGGGTCTTGGGGTCTCCAGGGAAGGTTTTTCAGGGGGACCAGAGTGCCCCAAAACACTCTAATTTTTTGGGTGGTGGCAGCAAGTACCAGGTCCAAGCTGGTAGCTAAGCTTGGAGGTTTTCATGCTAACCCCCATATTTTGGACGCTAAGGTCCAGATCTGGGACTAAGGTTATTACATGAGTGGCAGTGGTGGGAGGATCTAGACAGAATCCAGAAGCCAGTAGGAATATTATATTTTTCTTTTCTCTGCTAAGGGCTTTTTAGCAGAGAGAAACAGTTGGTTTTAAAAGGGAACCAGAGAGAATTTTTTTTTCTGCTCTCTCTCGCAGTTTGTGGCTTGCATGTTAAGGGTCTTTTGTCATGCAATAGCCCTCCCATTAGGAGGCAAGTACCAGCACTTATAGGCATGCAAATAAAGTGGTTTTTCTGGTTTCCCTTCATTGAACATTAGCTAGAGAGAGAAAAGGAAAAAAGCACTGTTGCTAGGCAGACTCCAGGAGGCAACAGAACCTGCAGTTCAGAAGATAAACACCGGAGGGCACCCCAACACAAGAAAACAGGAACCATGACTTCTAAGGCAAAAATTGACGCCGAAGAACAAATCAAAGAAGCTGAACACAGGCGACAACTGGAAATAAAACAAAAAGAGATGGAGATGAAAGAAAGAGAAGAACAGATCAAAGAGGCAGCCTACCAAAGAGAACAGGCAGCCAAAGAGGCAGCCAAGGAGGCAGCACACAAAAGAAAACTAGAAGAAGAAGAGGTGGCCTACCGAAGGAAACAAGCAGAAGAAGAGTTGGCCCACCGCCGAGAAATGGAAAAGCACCAAAAAGAAATGGAAAAACAACAAAAAGAGAATGAAGAGAAGGAAAAACAGAGAAAACATGAACTGGAGTTGGCAAAAGCTGGACTGCATGTGCCAGCCAACCCTAACAACCCGGCGCCAATTATTGCTCCACAGCACAGGAAATTTCCCACCTACAAGGCAGGTGATGACACCGAGGCCTTCTTGGAAAATTTTGAAAGAGCCTGTCTTGGGTACAGCATTCCCGAAGACCAGTACATGGTAGAATTGAGGTCACAGCTCAGTGGACCTTTAGCAGAGGTGGCAGCTGAAATGCCTAAGCACCAAATGAATGACTATAAACTTTTTCTAACCAAGGCCAGATACAGGATGGGGATAACCCCAGATCATGCCCGTCGGCGCTTCAGAACCCAGAAGTGGAAACCAGAGGTGTCATTTCCCAAACACGCCTACTACATTGCAAAAAACTATGAGGCCTGGCTAACAGGAAACAACATTCAAACCTTGGAAGAACTGAACCTCCTCATACAAATGGAGCAGTTCTTGGATGGTGTTCCTGAAGACATCACGCGGTACATACAAGATGGAAACCCCAAGAATATCGCTGAGGCGGGGGAGATTGGAGCCAAATGGATGGAACTGGCAGAAAGCAAGAAAGCTACTGTCAAGGGGAACGATTACCCCAGGGGGCACACAGACCATAAACCCTACAACCGAGGACAGCCAAAGACCCCACATACCACCCAAGTAAAGCCACAGATACCCTACCCTTCAACCTCACCAGTCTCCAGTAACTCACCTCGGCCCAGGGACCCATCAGATGGAAGATGCTTTAAGTGTAATGAACTGGGACATATCAAGGCCAAGTGTCCCAAGAACACCATGCGAGTGCAATTCATTACACCACCATCACACCAAAGATCCCCAGGCCCGGATGCCTCTCAAATACCCTTGGAGCGAAGGGAAAATTTGAGAGTGGGCGGAAAGAAGGTTACTGCGGGGAGAGACACGGGGGCACAAGTGTCAGCTATCCACCAATCCTTCGTTGACCCCAAATTCATCAACCCAAAGGCCAAAGTTACAATTTACCCCTTCATGTCACAAGCTGTAGACTTGCCTACAGCTCAACTGCCTGTCCAGTACAAAGGCTGGTCAGGAATGTGGACTTTTGCAGTCTATGACAATTATCCTATCCCCATGCTACTGGGGGAAGACTTGGCCAACCAGGTGAGGCGGGCCAAGAGAGTGGGAATGGTTACACGTAGCCAAACCAGGCAAGCTTCCAGACCCATTCCTGTTCCTGAGCCGTCCACAGAGGCCCCGTCTGTGTTACCAGAGACCCAGACAGAGGTAGTGAATCCAAATTCCATGCCAACCACTGAGACAGCCACAGCACCTCCAGTCCCAGGCCCGGAACTGGAACAGCAACCAGCACCAGCGATTGCAACCCCATCTTCAAACTCAACGCCAGTGGGCGCCAGCGAGCCACAACTGGCAGAAGCAACAGACAGCCATACCCAAAAGGCTCAGCCAGAGCCTGAAATACCCTCAGGTGCACCAGCGGAAAGCGGTTCACCAGCAACGGAAACAACCCCATCACCTACATCGCTTCCAGAGGGACCAAGCCCAAGTCCACAGTCTGAGGAAGAACTGGTGACCCCAGCCTCAAGGGACCAGTTCCAGACTGAGCAGGAAGCAGATGACAGCCTTCAGAAAGCTTGGGCGGCGGCACGGAGCACCCCACCGCCTCTCAGCTCTTCTAATCGATCCCGGTTTGTTATAGACCAAGGACTTTTATACAAGAAAATTCTTTCTGGTGGACACCGGGAAGAATGGCATTGCCGCAAAAACAGTTGGTGGTTCCAACTAAGTACCGGGGGAAGCTCTTAAGCTTAGCCCATGATCATCCCAGTGGCCATGCTGGGGTGAACAGAACCAAGGACCGGTTGGGGAAGTCCTTCCACTGGGAGGGGATGGGCAAGGACGTTGCCAAGTATGTCCGGTCTTGTGAGGTATGCCAAAGAGTGGGTAAGCCTCAAGACCAGGTCAAGGCCCCTCTCCAGCCACTCCCCATAATTGAGGTCCCATTTCAGCGAGTAGCTGTGGATATTCTGGGTCCTTTCCCAAAAAAGACACCCAGAGGAAAGCAGTACGTACTGACTTTAGTGGGCTTTGCTACCCGATGGCCGGAAGCAGTAGCTCTAGGCAACACCAGGGCTAACACTGTGTGCCTGGCCCTAACAGACATCTTTGCCAGGGTAGGTTGGCCCTGCGACATCCTTACAGATTCAGGGTCTAATTTCCTGGCAGGGACCATGGAAAAACTGTGGGAAACTCATGGGGTGAATCACTTGGTTGCCACCCCGTACCACCATCAAACCAATGGCCTGGTGGAAAGGTTCAATGGAACTTTGGGGGCCATGATACGAAAATTCATCAACGAATTCTCCAATAATTGGGACCTAGTGTTGCAGCAGTTGCTGTTTGCCTACAGGGCTGTACCACATCCCAGTTTAGGGTTTTCACCATTTGAACTTGTGTATGGTCACGAGGTTAAGGGGCCATTACAGTTGGTGAAGCAGCAATGGGAGGGGTTTACGCCTTCTCCAGGAACAAACATTCTGGACTTTGTAAGCAACCTACAAAGCACCCTCCGACACTCTTTAGCCCTTGCTAGAGAGAACCTAAAGGATGCTCAAGAAGAGCAAAAGGCCTGGTATGACAGACATGCCAGAGATCGGTCCTTCAAGGTAGGAGACCAGGTTATGGTCTTGAAGGCGCAACAGGCCCATAAGATGGAAGCATCATGGGAAGGGCCATTCACGGTCCAAGAGCGCCTGGGAGCTGTAAACTACCTCATAGCATTTCCCAATTCCTCACTAAAGCCTAAAGTGTACCATGTTAATTCTCTCAAGCCTTTCTATTCCAGAGACTTACAGGTTTGTCAGTTTACAGTCCAGGGAGAGGATGCTGAGTGGCCTGACGGTGTCTACTACGACGGGAAAAAAGACGGTGGCGTGGAAGAGGTGAACCTCTCAACCACCCTGGAACGTCTGCAGCGGCAACAAATCAAGGAGCTGTGCACTAGCTTCGCCCCATTGTTCTCAGCCGCCCCAGGACGGACTGAACGGGCATACCACTCCATTGATACAGGTAATGCTCACCCAATCAGAACCCCACCCTACCGAGTGTCTCCTCATGCCCAAGCTGCTATAGAACGGGAGATCCAGAACATGCTACAGATGGGTATAATCCGCTCATCTACCAGTGCATGGGCATCTCCAGTGGTTCTGGTACCCAAACCAGATGGGGAAATACGCTTTTGCGTGGACTACCGTAAGCTAAATGCTGTAACTCGTCCGGACAACTATCCAATGCCACGTACCGATGAGCTATTGGAAAAGTTGGGACGTGCCCAGTTCATCTCTACAATAGACTTAACCAAGGGGTACTGGCAAGTACCGCTAGATGAACCTGCCAAGGAGAGGTCAGCATTCGTCACCCATGCGGGGGTGTATGAATTCAATGTCCTTCCTTTCGGCCTTCGAAATGCACCCGCCACCTTCCAGAGGCTGGTAGATGGTCTACTAGCTGGACTGGGAGAATTTGCAGTTGCCTACCTCGATGATGTGGCCATTTTTTCAGACTCCTGGCCCGAACACCTACTACACCTGGAAAAGGTCTTTGAGCGCATCAGGCAGGCAGGACTAACTGTTAAGGCCAAAAAGTGTCAAATAGGCCAAAACAGAGTGACTTACCTGGGGCACCAGGTGGGTCGAGGAACCATAAACCCCCTACAGGCCAAGGTAGATGCTATCCAAAAGTGGCCTGTCCCACGGTCCAAGAAGCAGGTCCAATCCTTCTTAGGCTTGGCCGGATACTACAGGCGATTTGTACCACACTACAGCCAAATCGCTGCCCTACTGACCGACCTGACCAAAAAGACCCAGCCAAATGCAGTTAAGTGGACTGATGAGTGTCAAAAGGCCTTTACCCAACTTAAGGCAACGCTCATGTCGGACCCTGTGCTCAGGGCCCCGGATTTTGACAAGCCATTCCTAGTAACCACAGATGCATCTGAGCGTGGTATAGGAGCAGTGCTCATGCAGGAAGCAACAGATCACAACTTCCATCCTGTCGTGTTTCTCAGCAAGAAACTGTCTGAGAGGGAAAGTCACTGGTCAGTCAGTGAAAAGGAATGCTATGCCATTGTGTACGCCCTGGAAAAGCTACGCCCATATGTTTGGGGACGGCGGTTCCAACTACAAACTGACCATGCTGCACTAAAGTGGCTTCATACTGCCAAGGGGAACAACAAGAAACTTCTTCGTTGGAGTTTAGCTCTCCAAGATTTTGATTTTGAAATTCAGCACATCACAGGAGCTTCTAACAAAGTAGCTGATGCACTCTCCCGTGAGAGTTTCCCAGAATTCAGTAGTTAAAAAGTGTTCTTAAAATGTAGAAGTCTGTTAGTTATATACTTAGGAGTATATGTACAGGTGTATGTGTTGTATTAATCTGTTTATTTTCAAGTTCTAGAAGGAAATCGCCGCCAGTGAGCTTCCCCACTGTCTGCAATTTGGGGGGCGTGTCATAAACAGATAGCTAAGGGTTAATGTCTCTTTCACCTGAAGCCCCTGACCAGAGGACCAATCAGGAAACCGGATTTTTTCAACTTTGGGTGGAGGGAATTGAGTGTCTGAGTCTTTTGTCTTTGTTTTCTGGCTGCCTGCTTTCTCTGAGCTTTGGAGAAGTAGTTTCTTTTTTCTAGTCTTCTGTTTCTAAGTGTAAGGACAAAGAGATCAGATAGTAAGTTATATGGTTTCTTTTCTTTGGTATTTGCATGAATATAAGTGCTGGAGTGCTTTGATTTGTATTCTTTTGGAATAAGGCTGTTTATTCAATATTCTTTTAAGCAATTGACCCTGTGTTGTATCATCTTAATACAGAGAGAACATTTGTATTTTTTCTTTCTTTTTTATATAAAGCTTTCTTTTAAGACCTGTTGGAGTTTTTCTTTACTTCAGGGAAATTGAGTCTGTACTCACAGGGAATTGGTGGGAGGAAGAAATCAGGGGAGATCTGTGTGTGTTGAAGTGGCTAGCCTGATTTTGCATTCCCTCTGGGTGAAGAGGAAAGTACTTTTTGTTTCCAGGATTGGGAACAGAGAGGGAGATTCACTCTGTTTGGATTCACAGAGCTTGTGTCTGTGTATCTCTCCAGGAGCACCTGGAGGGGGGAAGGGAAAAAGGATTATTTCCCTTTGTTGTGAGACTCAAGGGATTTGGGTCTTGGGGTCCCCAGGGAAGGTTTTTCAGGGGGACCAGAGTGCCCCAAAACACTCTAATTTTTTGGGTGGTGGCAGCAAGTACCAGGTCCAAGCTGGTAGCTAAGCTTGGAGGTTTTCATGCTAACCCCCATATTTTGGACGCTAAGGTCCAGATCTGGGACTAAGGTTATAACAGCTCCTGTTAAAGATACTGGTGGACACTGAAAATCCTGTGTGGGTTTGTGGGATTAAAAAAAGTGAAAATTATAGGATATAGATGGCATTATGCAGTGGAGAAAGTTACATATTGGGAACTTGATTTCAAGATCCCACAGATCCCTGTGCTTACTCATTTCTACCCCGCCACATGTGAAAATTTCCCAAAAGGCGTTGCATAGATTATGGCATGTGGCACCCTGGGTTACATACTGGGGTGCCCCACGTTTTGCTTAAACACAGACACTCCTGGTGAGTACATGCCATACCCATACAAGCAGCCAAGTATGCATGTACAAGAGTGATGTACTAACTTCGGAGGCTGCATGCTGACATAAGTTGTCACCCAAAGTTTGTAGTGTAGACGTGGCCTTAAAGTCATATTTTTGGAGTGGCAGCTCTTCTAACAGTTTCTACCTTCCTCAGTACAGTTTGATGGGTCATCGGTTCAAAGTCGATAAAGACGGCTTGAGGCAAGCTGCCAGCTACGGAGTTGTGCCCGTTGCTGCTTTTACTGTTTTCATAGCATTGCTGCTATTGATTCAGAAGTGAACTTTAACAGCTATGTCATACAGATTTCTTTATAATAAACCTTGTAGTTTTGTTCTGATGTCTGGTAATGAATGGCAATAAAGAAAAAGTCTAGCCATAAGGATTACTTTCTGTAATGTAGTAAAAAAGAGAAACAGCTGCTTGCATGGGAAGACTCTTTTTTTTAAGCATATTTGAAGTTAAGAAAATACTTCTATCTGTGTCCCTGTGCTATGTTTAAAAAGACCGTAAAGCTTTGGGATTCTACTGTTACCAGTGGGCTTGGAAAAGGTAATCATGTAAGTCTGAGTGAACTCATTCCGTAAGTAATTTAAAAGAATAGTTTTTATGGAAGCTGCTTGTCCTCGCATTGGGCCTAACTCATTTCATTTTTGAACGTTGCCTTGGCACATTGTGAATTTGTAGGCATTTCCAGCTGTATTACTGGTGAGCAGATGTAAATGAAATGTAAACCTTCTGGAGGCTATTGTCCTTGTCAGTTAGTGAGATTTTTAAACTGCTCCATATCACAAACTTTTGTTTTTAAATCTAGGCTATTATCAGGAAAGCATTTTCTGGGACACTTCAAAGAGGAACTTTATCTGAGTTGCACACTATTAACTTGTAATAAATTTTATCCCTCTATTAATGTCAGATCCTTTTATAAATCCAGTCCTCAGTTTAACGCAAATGATCTGCTGAAAGCAGATGGTAAGCTACTGTTTTGTGCCCTCATTTAAATAGAAAAGCTGTACCATGGTAGGAAGATGAAGGAGGGGTATAGTGCTGCTGACATACAGTAGATTACTGGGAACGGTCCGGTGAGAATTAAATCCAGGCAATTACAATGTACCATCTGTGTTGTAACACTGGGAGACTTATTTTTTCCTCTGTTACTGAGGCAAAATTTTCAGATGTTTTGGTGAATGTATCTTATTTCTTCTGATAATAAGACCTCACCATTTGGTTAAAGGGACACTGTCAGTCTGTTCAAGACCCGAAGCCTAACAGCTTGTAAAGGACCCAAATAACATTTTAAATAACTTGCAAAGGATTTACCTTCCTAATTTGGGGCGCTCTAAGCAGGTTTAGTGTGTGTTCTCTATTTAAAACATACATCAGATATTTCTATCAAGGACAAATTGAATAAATATAAAATCTGTACTGTGCTCTTCATGTCATCAGAAGCTTTAGAGCAATGGTGAGCAAGCTGCAGCCCATAAGGGTAATCTGCTGGCGGGCCACAAGACAGTATCTTTACATTGATCGTCCACAGGCACGGCCTCCCGCAGCTCCCAGTGGCTGCAGTTCGCCATTCCTGGCCAATGGGAGCTGTGGGAAGCGGTGGCCAGCATTCCATTGTAATGGAATTGCTATCATTTTTATTGAGGTTTGCATTAGGTTTCTCTCTCAAGTTTTTTTCAACAAATTTGTTGTCTTTTCTTAACCCTTGTAAGAACCTTTTGAGAAATTTACCTGGAGGATGCTTGTTTGATTGCTAATCTTCAGTAACATTTCAGTAAGTCTCTTCTGAAAATTTATCTATTATTACAAGTACCAAAGATTGCTATAAGTGGAAGATGCTTTAGAGAGAATTCTTTTTCAGTTCGTTTACTTTATGCACTTGACAATACTTTTCATATAGTCATTTTTCCATAATGGTTTGAGTGGGCCTTTCACAAGACCAGGATAGGGGGAGGGAGAGAATTATTTTACTAAGAGAAACAGGAAAATGTAATTGTAAAATTGATAGGGGGAACTCGGATGCAGTTCAAAGTGTTGGTCCTTATTTTCAAAGTGGTCCTTATTTTCAAGGTGCTCAATGTCCTGGGTCCAGCATATATATAAGATAAGCTTTGGGATGCTGACCACTGTGCTCAACTCTGCTCCTCAGTCACAATTGAACTTTCTACTGTAAGAAATCATCTGCAAACACTTGGAAGGTGGTAAGGTGATAGGGAATAGCCAGCATGGATTTGTAAAGAACAAATCGTGTCAAACCAATCTGATAGCTTTCTTTGATAGGATAACGAGTCTTGTGGATAAGGGAGAAGCAGTGGATGTGGTATACCTAGATTTTAGTAAGGCATTTGATACAGTCTTGTCTGATATCCTTATCGATAAACTAGGCAAATACAATTTAGATGGGGATACTATAAGGTGGGTGCATAACTGGCTGGATAACCGTACTCAGAGAGTAGTTATTAATGGCTCCCAATCCTGCTGGAAAGGTATAACAAGTGGGGTTCCACAGGGGTCTGTTTTGGGACCGGCTCTGTTCAATATCTTCTTCAACGACTTAGATGTTGGCATAGAAAGTACACTTATTAAGTTTGCAGACTATACCAAACTGGGAGGGCTTGCAACTGCTTTGGAGGACAGGGTCAAAATTCAAAATGATCTGGACAAATTGGAGAAATGGTCTGAGCTAAACCAGATGAAGTTCAATAAAGACAAATGCAGAGTGCTCCACTCAGGAAGGAACAATCAGTTTCACACATACAGAATGGGAAGAGACTGTCTAGGAAGGAGTATGGCAGAAAGAGATCTAGGAGTCATAGTGGACTACAAGCTAAATACGAGTCAACAGTGTAATACTGTTGCAAAAAAATCAAACATGATTCTGGGATGCATTAACAGATGTGTTGTAAACAAGACACGACAAGTCCTTCTTCCGCTTTACTCTGCACTGGTTAGGCCTCAACTGGAGTATTGTGTCCAGTTCTGGGCACCGCATTTCAAGAAAGATGTGGAGAAATTGGAGAGGGTCCAGAGAAGAGCAACAAGAATGATTAAAGGTCTTGAGAACATGACCTATGAAGGAAGGCTGAAAGAATTGGGTTTATTTAGTTTGGAAAAGAGAAGACTGAGAGGGGACATGATAGCAGTTTTCAGGTGTCTAAAAGGGTGTCATCAGGAGGAGGGAGAAAACGTGTTCACTTTAGCCTCTAATGATAGAACAAGAAGCAATGGGCTTAAACTCCAGCAAAGGAGATTTAGGTTGGACATTAGGAAAAAGTTTCTAACTGTCAGGGTAGTTAAACACTGGAATAAATTGCCTAGGAAGGTTGTGGAATCTCCATCTCTGGAGATATTTAAGAGTAGGTTAGATAAATGTCTATCAGGAATGGTCTAGACAGTATTTGGTCCTGCTATGAGGGCAGGGGACTGGACTCGATGACCTCTCGAGGTCCCTTCCAGTCCTAGAGTCTGAGTCTATAAGCGTAAAGCTTGTCTGTTCCAGAGACAGAGCTTTCTGGAGGACTGATCTGAGGCTGTGGAACAGACCCCTACAGGAACTAAGGACCATAACTAATCTTATGCCTTCCGTTCCAACTGGAAGGCATGCTTTGTTGATTTTAACTTCTAACAAACGCAGGAGCATACCTTTTAATAAATAATCTAAACAACCAATCAGCCTACCAAAACAAAATGCTACACTGTACACACACTTCTCCCCTGGAGAGAGGATGAAAGAAGATGCTAGCCACATGTCAGAAATTAATCATGTTGCTTAATGCACTACTGGAAGGTGCTCTGATGTTTTGATGATAAGAAGGGGATAACCACTTGAATAGAATAGAATGTAACTTTTAAAATTGAATTATTAAAAGGAACTCACATCTCCAGAAGTGCATGAGGAGATGTCTTTGTGTCCCAGAAGTTATGAATAAGATGACAACATCTAAATGATCTGCAGGATCTGAGAGAGACTGTTTGGGGGTGGAGGAGATATGAATGAAAGCCTTGTCTGCATTTCAAAATGTCTTTTTTTTTAATATATAAATTTCCAAATCGGGGAAGTATGGGAATATCGTACTAATAGTGTCTTCCCTAAGGGTTTAACAAAATAGCTGTGTATAAAAAACAAAACTGTTGCTCTTTCTGTGAGCTGTGCTATGAAGGTTCCACTGGAAAACAAAATACTACTTAAAAATGCCTCCTTATAATGAAAGTTTAAGGTGTGTATTTTAAATAATATATGTTCAGTCTTAATTTTGTTCCATCTTACAAAACAGGGCCTTGTGTTCTTCTGCTTTCAGTTAAAACCATAAAAATGAATTCTGAATGTAAAACTTCAGAGAGAGCATATAATCAGTGAGTCCAAGCAGAGCGACAGACAGTGAGTGCATCAGGGACCTTGTAACAAAATATTGTATTTGACTGCACTTAGTGAATTGGTGGCCAACTGTCTCTCTCAAATCTTTATTGGGAAGGACAGGAAGAGGCAGTGCATGTACGTGCCTATCTTCACATACCTAGGTTTGTGAAGTACATTTGGATCAGATCACTGGGCTGTCCCTGAGAAAAGAAGAGGTATGATGTAATTCCTGGGGGGACAAAGGAAAGACTTGGAGACGTTTACTCATCTAAAGCAAGACCCACCTTTCAGTGTTGGGAAAAAAACATTAGTCTGCAACTACACAACTGCTGAAATCGCGCAAGTAAACAGACTTTGTTGTTCTGGGTCCAGAGACTTTAATATTAGTTTTCTCAGAGAGGAAGTGTCTATTATTGGGGAGTTATCCTGTTTACTTCACTTAATAACAAAAGTTTCTCTTACAGGCCTACCATTCCTGTTCTTCACTTCCAGAGCCTTGCATTTACCTTTTAGATGGGAGGGAGTTTTGAATAGATGATGTTTTGATAGTGATTCTTGCCCATTTATTTTTTCTAAATGAACTCAAGAGGAAGTAGCTACAAAGCACATTGTTTTGGCAACCAGACCAAAACATGACTCATAATTAACCCCTTCTCTACTGAGTATGGATTCTTCTGTGCTGTATACTCATTCTGTATTATGTAGGAGTGTCAGCAGTGCAATTAAACACCAACTCTTTGGGGATGTACCCAGTGAGTTGGCCATTGGTGGAAGTGTGTGTTTTTTGGGCAACGCTGAATTGGTTCAACACTAGTTTTGCCTGGCAACTCCTGTCATATCTAGTTTTGTAGCTGTTAAAGTTGGACTAACAACATTAACTTTGATTTTTCTCCACTTCTGTTAGTGTTGCTTAAAGTGTGCATTTGTGGGTGGAATTTTGTATTACTTTGACATGACAAAACTTGAAAAATTTGGAAGACAACTGTTGTTCTAGTCAGTATCATTCCAAAAATTGTAGAGGAATAGAGATGTGACTCGGTTGGGGTCCAAGAGTACAGTGTGGGTATCTTAGGCCCCATGTGTGTTTGCTTTTTCCCCTCTCCCGTACATCATGTCTTGCTTATTTTGCTGCACATAGGGCCTGCAAATTGAAACACATTGATGTGTAATTTTTGCAGCTTCCCCCAGCAAGAGAGTAGGAGTATCTGATGAAGACAAGTATTGCCAGTTTTATGTTGCTGCTGGTGAGATTTCATTGTCCATTTTTCCCTACCAAATCCTCTATCAAGCTACAGAATACTAGACCTATTTAAAAAAAAAAATCCTACTAAGCATGTATATGAGTTACATTAAAATTTGTCCTCTGATCTACATTATTCAATACCACACTTTACATACTCTCATGCAAGTAGGTTGTGCCATCTGGCTCTAACTTTCTTGGATTTTTACTTCTCGAAGAGGGTCCATTGTGTTCTGTCTGGACCTGTAACAATCTTTTAAAAACACATTAATTCAATAGACCTGTAAATTACCCTAAGATCAGATAACTTAGCAACAACATAAATATTACAAATGAACCTCATCCTGGAATTCCCACTCGAGTGTCTCTGGCTAGCCATACCAAATCACCTTACAGGTGAGAGAAGAGAAAATGGGCTTTGCGGTGCACCCTGGAAGCTAAGAGAAGTGTTTCATAGGATAAGGTGAGCAAATGAGTTCCAAACGTTAGGGCGGGGGGAGCTAGCTAACAGACAATGTCCTGTCTCTCATACCACTGTGCCTCCACTGACAGCAAGTGTGGTAGCATTTCACAGGGACACAGTTAGGTCCCACTAGCACACACTTAACCTCTGAAAGGAAATAACAGTAGGTTATAGCTGCAAAATATTTATTGCTGGTGTTGAAATAACCCACAGTTGACTGTCAGATTCCAGGCTTTTTGCAGGGCTGATTATTGAAAAGTTAAACGTTATCCTCCTCTTTGTAAATTGAAGAAATCTGACCTGTGTTCTAAGACATTTGAGTCAATAAATTGGTACTCCAATGTCATTTTCACTTTCCATAGTTTAACCACACTTTTTTTTCTTTTTTAAGAAACAGTCTTATGCTGTATTTACCGTGCTGGCTTGAGAGAACAAGGAGAACAGTGCAGATGGGAATTACTAAGTTATTTGAAACAAACATTAGATATGAAAGTATGAAAGGACATGCTTATCGTGCTGTTCCAGGGTGGCACGGGGTACGATCCAGGTCATCACAAATCTATAGTTCTGCTGTCCTTACCTCATTCTTCTGTTTAACATTTCTTCTTTTGAACATATTTAAGGGGACTTTTCAAAACTCTCACAACAGAAGATATTGTGCACACATGGTTTTCTCTCTGGCTGTGCTTAGCATTGATTTTATATTTTAATATCCTAGTTAAGAAGACTAAATTATGGAATAGGGAAAATTTAAATACAGCATTAAGCTTCAATGTAGGTACTGAGTGGCGGGAAATTTTAAGAAAGGGGTGGAAAGGGGAGAGAGGCAACTATTCAAGGATTCAAACTTCTTGAAATGTAATCTTGTGAAGATTTCTAAAACCAGCCTGAAATGATGGTGAAAGGTTAAATTTTGTCTAGTCTGCTGTTTGTTGCGGGCACTCCCTTGATGTAGACTTATGGATGAGTGCGGAAAACTGTTTTAATTTCTGGAGCCTGCTGCAAAGCAAAGCAAACCTCCATTGAATGGACTAGATGGCTCAGGGCAGCCATTCCCAAACTGTGTTTCCCCCCCAAGCAAGCACTTTCTGGTGGCCTGTGGCTGCTCCTGTGTTGCTGGCTCTCCTTGTTTCCAGCTACTGAATCACATTAAAGGAAGCTGAAATACATTAAATACTTCACTGTCCCACATGAGAGATTGCTGTAATCTGTGGTGGTGGTATTAGATCACTGGTGGAGCAGGAGATGGTCCATCCGTGGCAAGGATAGATATCCGGAAGACACTATTAGACTATGATCCACTTCATGAAACTGTTTAAGAACACCTGACTCAGGGGATTGCAATAGGATATGGAGCCTGTCACTTATTATGGATTGTTGGTTCAAATTCATCTCATGTGAACAGCAATAGTTTTTTTTTCATGGGATGGTAGCTCACTGTTCAATGTAAAATAAGTTCAGTGGGGATTTTGGAGAGTCTCAGTCCAGCTGTTACTACACAGGTATTGACATAGCAGAATCCTCCAGTATCAGTGACCACTTGATTTGCAGCCTCAGCTAAAAGGACAAGGATTATGGAACTTCACTCCTTCATCCAGTTCCCCAGAGATCGTCCCTTCAGGTCAGGGGTGAAATATCTTGTATTGGAGGGATGATGAGGGAAAACTCGAAGTGCTGCTTGTACCTTTTTGCTTGTAATAGAGGACTTTTCCATCCAGGGCACCTTTCATGAGCAATATGTTCTCAGAGAAAAACAACCCACAACATACATTAAATAATGGTGACCTATTTGAAAGAAATTTTAAAATGAGCACTATGCTATCTCAGCTGTTTGGAACAGTAGACGTACAGAGTTGCAATATTTTTAGGACAATCAGTATCAGTGGTGTTTGTGTGTCTGGTTGAAAACTTCAGACAATTTTTATTTATTTTTTTTAATCTGAAGCATTTCGGTTACTGTGGGAAAATGAATATTTACATTTTTTTTTTAATTTGGGTAAAGTTTTGAATGTTAAATGTGGTAATGCCTAAATGGGTGGTGTCTTGAATGTTTCTTAATTCTAAATGAGAACTTTAAATAAATCTTTCTACTTAAGTTTTGGGCTAGAAGGGATTGAAATAGACATGTTTGCCCCATGTAAGCAATGGTAATTTGTTACCACAGATGCATGTGATGTAACTCTCAAAGATTAGTTCTATCCTCTCCAAAGCATGATTATTTCAGGTCCTCTTTATACTTTAAATAGATACGCTCTTCATGTGATTTCCATTTCTTTGTGTCAACAGCCAGGCTGAAGTTGAAGTAAACATGGCGTCTGATTAGTAAAATGGACTTCAAAAAAACCTGCTGTCCATTAGCAGGATAAATGCATTTGAGAAAGCCTTTGCAGTTTAAATCTGACTTTTTTTTTTGCCCATGCAGTGCAAGTATCAGTTTCTAAATGCCAAATTCCTTAGGTTTCAGCAGCTTACTTTACTAAAACCAGATTGCTTAAAGGCAAAGTTATTTAGTTGAAATAGGTACATTTTAAACTTGGCCTCCATAAGCACCATTCTGAGTACTTCTGTATAGTAATGCAGTAATCAATCTAGGCTGGTAGAGGAAATGAAGGGGATTATTTTCTTGTGTTTTAAATTTAATATTTAGATTCTTTAGTCTGTTACAGGGACGCTTATTTTTGGTAGGACCTGAAATTTTTTTTTGTTGTAAAACTTTTGATCTTTTGAAGTGTTGTTGCCTGTAGGTGGTGTATCTTTGGAAGGTTTTCTTCTGAAACTTCCTGTTTACACCATTTTTTTCAGTTGTGTATCTCAGGAAGCGAGATACAACTGCCACAGTATTTTTGTATAGGATGTTACTAAGAGGTTTGTTTAGTTACATGTCTGTTTCCCCCTACTCCCTTCCCACAGAACAGCACAGGGACAAAGTTTTACTGTAGGGTGAAAAAGAAGACTCGAAAGAAGTGTAAAGCTAGAAATGCTAAGAGAAGTGCACTTTTATTTCTACAAACCTCATTATTTGCTTTTGTTTGTCTTCTGCATTGGTCACACTGGAAATATCTCATTGACTATTTTGATTAGGCAAGACGGCTGCAATTTTAACGGTGATGCATTCTAAGAGCTGAGGAAAGGAAGTACTAAGGAAATGACTCTTGCAGTACCAGGGTTAAGCAGAATCGTTCATGTATCTGAAACACATTTGTTAGTGTAATCCTCACTATAAAAGGTGTGTGAGTAGACATGGATGAAAAGGTCTCTATTTTTTGAAAAAACTACACTAAGTCAAGTCTAGTTTTACATACGAGTGTAATTTGTCAGTGATAAGATTGCCTTGTATATAAAGCTCAGTAGGCCACAGACCAGAGAGAGCAGCTCTCAGGAAGTGGTGCTTGGAGTGCTTGCTGTTTGATTTACAATGGCTAAATGCATGTGTAAACACTGAAGAAATATTATTGTTGACTTTTTAAAATCTGTTACAGTTTCATCATGACAACAGAGAAGAGTCTAGTGGCTGAGGCTGAGAATCCTAAGCAGCAGCAAAAAGAGGAGGAGGTAGCTGCTGAAACACAGAAGCAAGAGGCTTCTTTGGGCGAGGCTTCCCAACAGGCATCTGAGGGGCATAATCAAACAAGACAGAAACAGAAGGCATCCAACGGTGATACCCCCACACACGAAGACCAGAGCAAGAACAAAGAGCGCTGCACTTCTGAGAGTCGGGGACTGTCACGCTTTTTTTCATCATTTCTCAAAAGGCCAAAGTCTCAAGTTTCTGAAGAGGGAAAAGAAGTGGAGACTCCACAAGAGAAAGGTGAAGGAGGTCAGAAAGAAACAGATCTAGAATCCAGTCCTGATGAAGAAATCCTACTGAAGGCCCCAATAGCAGCTCCTGAACCTGAACTCAAGACTGATCCATCTTTAGATCTTCATTCACTAAGCAGCGCAGAAACACAGGTATACAAATAAAGTGGATTTGGATTCTCTTTGGCTTCCTAATCAGCTAGCTCATGTAGTCAGGATTATTTGTCAGGTTAAGTAAGTAGTAGAGGTTTGTAATCCTCCTATGTTAGATTTGATCAAATGAACCCACAAAATTCTGAAAAAAAAAAAACTTTTTGGAACTTCTAGTATTTGACAGACATTATGCTACATGTGACACTTCCTGCTCGTAGGTTTTTTTATTCTGCAGTGTGATCTGCTGTCTAATACTTATTCTTACTGTTGTAATCATAATATGTTTAATCTGCAAAGCATTATATAAACACTAAGAAAAGCTCCTAAAACACTTACAGAAAATATTGCTCTGAGGAAAGGTAGTTTGTCAGTCGGGATGAGAACTCGGATTACATCCTATGAAAGTTACTTTTAATACTCATTTTTAAATATTCTCATATGTACACTATGGGTAGAAGAAAAGTCAGTAGAAAACACATCATGGAATTTACAGCTGTGTTCAGCAGAAAACAAACAGCAAACAGGCAAGTCCAAGCAACACAAGTGACAGTTCAGAACCTCATGGACCTCAGGTCAGCTTACAACCTTCTCCCACCAGTGTGTTAGGTCCTGTTTTTTCTATGGCCTCACACATACTTATATTAATTACTTAGAGTATATATACTGGAGATTTAAAGAGAACCTATGGACTTTATGTCCAACTAATTACTAGTCATTTTGTGGTTCCCTTAGGCACCTTAAAAATCCTACCCTTAAATGCAGAGACCTCGGAGCTTTAAAAGATAGGTATTATCATGGTTTTACTGATGGGGAAACTGAGGCACCAAATGTTAATAGCCAGATGTTCAAAAGTGGCCTGTGGTTTTAGGTACATCGCCTCTTGGCTACTGGACTTGAAATACAATGGGCTTCTTTCTTTTTCTTCCCTACCAGAAGTGCTAAGTATCTGCAACTCGAGTTCAGCTGGCATGGTGGCTGTTCAGCATTTGAAAGAGTCAGGTCCAGGTTGTTTTGAGTTGGACACCTAAAGTTGATTGCTGTTTGTGAATAATTTAGCCTGGGTATCTCGCCCAAGCAAGTGTGTATAGAGCTGGGAATAGAATCCAGGTCCCCTTAGTTCCCAGCTCCGTGTGCTGGAGGCAGTGTGATCTAGTGGACAGACTAGTGCTGCTTGTCAGTGGTATAAATAGGAAGCTTATAGCTACAGTAACTCCTCGCTTAATGTCGTCCCAGTTAACATTGTTTCGTTATGTTGCTGATGAATTAGAGAACATGCTCGTTTAAAGTTCTGCAATGTTCCCTTTAAACGTTGTTTGGCAGCTGCCTTCTTTGTCCACTGCTTGCAGGAAGAGCAGCCTGTTGGAGCTAGCTGGTAGGGGCTTGGGACCAGGGTGGACCGGCAGCCCCCCATCAGCTCCCTGAACTTTCCTGTGCAGCAGCCGCCCAACAGGCTATCAATTGCTGGGCAGTTCAGCTGTCCCTCCCCGCACTGCCATGTTCTGCTCCTACCTTCTGCCTTGGAGCTGCTCCTGGAAGCCTCCTGCTTGCTGTGCAGAAGGGGATGGGAGAGGGGTGCTAATGTCAGGGTGTCCCCCTTCTCCTGCTCCTGTCCCCCGCTCATGTACCTCACCTCCACAGAGTGAGCGTGTGTGTGTGTATGGGGGGCAAAGTAGCATTTTTTAGGAACACAACTACAACATTAAATGAGGAGTTATTGTCATTTCTTTTGACTTGCGGAGTTTGAGAAATTTCCACTTTAAATTGTATAGCATTGCCAAACCAAACATTCAGAAATCATGAGTTGGGCTCCCAAAAATCATGAGATTAAAGAATAATAATTGTGGAGATTCTTATTTGCCTTTTGGTTTGAGCCTTTACAATACACGCTACTTTAGTTTTTTAAAAAAGTTTCTATCCCTCATGTTTGCAGAGAGAAGCTTGAAAATATGAACTGAGATTTTTATGTAATCACTTGTCTCAGGAGCTGGGCCTTTAAGCAAAACAAATACTATGAGTGAGGTTTGCAATAAAATTGTAGGCATTTGGTACACTGAGTGTATGTGAACTTGTGCAAAAACAAGTCCCACAGTCAGTGCGTACAAGCTAATTTTGACTATATTGTTTAAAATTAGTATTAATGTCCTTTTAAATCCTGACTTTTAACAGATATTTCTACTGTGAAACCATTTATGTGCAGTGTCCTGTTGTAAAGCTTCTGAGCCAGCGTTTGTGTCCAAATCTATCTGATTCTCTGCTACCTGATTATCCTTATCTCTGTCATAGCAGAAAGCAGCAATCTGTGAACATTGATCAAATATAAATAATTGCAGATACTAAAGCATGTGTTCGCACAATGGCATGAAGGCAGTCTTCCGTTTTAACTATCACTCATAACACAGGAAGGCTGATTAGAATGTTGGATCCCAAAATTAAATTCTGTATTATGTGGGTAGGTTTATTGTGATGAAAACTGACACATTCTCAGGGCTCCAATGGAAATGTAGAAAGGACTGTTTTACAATGAAACAATTCTAGGATATTGCTTGTTTTTATGGATTAGCTGAGCATTTTGCCTGCAAGATTGAGGGGTCAGATTGGAAAAATGAGTCTCCAATCAAAAATGAGATGCCACTAACAGTAGATTGAACATGTCTTCATAATATAATCAACCCTGTCCCTTCTGACATGCTTTGATAAACTAATAGCTAATGAGACTGCTTTAAATTTTCATTAGACTTCAGAATTAACATGCCCTTGACCTGAATAACTATCAGTTGACATTTGAGCTGTTTACTGTTTCAGATTCTTTGCAGACTTGGGCAGACATCACTGAATTGGTTTACATTGAAATGATTTTCAATGAGAAGAGCTAGAAATGTAGTTTAGAAAAAGAAATTGTAGACTTTAGAGCACAAGATACGACACCAGAGAAAAACTCGAGGTTGCTGAGCCACTGTGAGGTGGCCCACTTTGATCTCTAATGGAATTTAATCACCTACAGTACATTTATGCTGTTTGACACTACTTGTTTGAAACATGTAAGTAATACATATGGTGTTGTGGGATTTCAGCCTGCTCAGGAGGACAGGAGAGAAGATCAAGACCCAGAGAGCAGAGACCTTGAGATTAAGGAAGGAGACGGAGTGCAGGAAGAGTGTTCCAAGGCAGAGTTGAAAAGAGAGAACCCTGAGACAAAGGCAGACCAAGAATTAAAAGCCACCCAGAAATCAGTAAGAAGACACAGAAATATGTACTGCAAGGTTTCCTTGCTGGATGACACTGTTTACGAGTGTGCTTTGGATGTAAGTGCCATTCAGTCTCTTAAAATGGGTGGCAGGGGGGAGGGTTTGGAATTGGGTGATGCTGCCAGTGAAGTTAATGATTAAACTCCATTGGAGTAGGACTTCTGCCATAAACCATAACAATTTATTTAAGATATGATAAGAATGTGGGGCACTTTGGAAATTGGAAAAAAATCCAACATTTCTGTTTGAGGGATTTTTTTAAAATGCCATCATCTCACTTGCTGATGCTTTCTCCTTCATTTGCCCCTATTTCTGATACTTCAGGCTTGAGTGTGAGAGAGAATTTTACATCCTCTTAAGATTTGATTATAACTCTAAATAATATTCAGATCAGAGCCATAAAGTGTTTCTTGTCAGCTGGATTTGTATGCTTTGCTGGCTTTTCACCCAGAATACCTTGGAAATCTAAGATCATGTGCTGCTGACTAGTAACAGGAAAATAGTTTAAGCAAATCACCACAGAAAAAATGAGGTTATCACCACTTAAATTTGGTCAAAATCTTTATTTTTGCTTTATTCTTTCAAATTCTTCCTTCTCATATGAGCTATGCCTTGAAAGAGTTAGCAGTCGTCCTTAGTGGGCACATAACTATCAGATGTATTTCATCCAAGTCTATCTTAATCATTTATCTAAGACACAATCCTTATCAGTATTTACAGGAATTCTTACAAAGGGTGATGGTAGCACTTCCACCAGGCCAAACCCTGGTTCTGAACACTCATTCTTATTTATCAGATTTGGGGTTTTAGTGATTGTGAAAGGGTTGCTTCTATTCCTGTCATCAGAGTGTTGCAGTTGCCTTAGTTTTCCATCAGGGGGAACTGTGTGCAAAATGACAAATTCTGAAACTGTCTCCCTTTGGGTGTAGTTTAACAAGTCTTGACACACATGCATCCCAACACAAGAAGCCTCTCCTTTCTACACCATTTGCTCAGGCTTGATTCACCCTTCCGTTTCAGATTCTGTAAACTATCTCTTCAGCCTTTACAGCCCTCTCACTATGGTCTGGGTTGCCTTCTGTCCTCGTATCGGAGATTCATAAGTTCTCCCTTTAGGTTAAGGGGTTCACCTCTTGGTGCATGGATCCAAGACTGTCTTTTCCTCTTCCTCCTGCCCTTGCCTGGGGAAACCTAGCAGCTGCTGGTGTTCTGCTTCCAGTTTCCCAGTGGAGATCTGTCTCTTGTCTTACACTGAGAAAGTGGCTTGGCTTTTATTCCACTTTCTTTCCTAAAAGGGCTTGTTCTCGGCTTGCAATGCCTGATGGGCACAGTTAGGCCTACAAGTCCTAGAATGCCTGTCCTTAAATGTTCATGACACAATAACTAAACTGATGAGCTGGGCCAACATGCCCTTTTATGTGGGTGTGTAAAAATTGCTAGTAGAGCTACAGTGTCTAGCAGTATTGTTCAGAATAGAAATAGCAGTAAACAAATAATGTTTTTAGCATCCCCATTAAATGGATTTCAGAAGCTCTGCTCAGTCCCCTATAGTTGAAAGGTTTTGGGCTGTATGTGTTTTTCATATATATCTCATAGGATGATCCCAGTGTCATAGCAATAAGAAGTCAACTGAAATCTAATTCAACATCTGAGTACTAGCCCAACACGTAAACAATCTGGCACTTAGTCTTTGAGCTAGTTAAGCCCTGAGCCCACTGGTTAAGTTTAGTTGCTCATTTGTGACCTGTTTAGGTTTCTAGGGTTTCTTGTGCAAAGCAGTTACCTTAGATGACCCTGTACAATTATGTCAGTGCATCAGTGTTCATGTAGCAGTGTTTCTACCATTGCTATCACATGGGATGCTTCTGGTAACTTAATTTTATGCCCTAGAGATGGTGAGGAACATGGTTGTGGCAAAACCTTATCCGATCACAAGAAATAGTTAACCTTTTAAGGGAAGGCCTGGGACAATTATGTAGTTAAAGCCTAAAAAATTGTTTGCTGCAGTTTGCAGTTTCTTAGCTGTAGTTAGAGTTGTATTCCTGGAGCTGTAAATCCCTTTAGACTATAGCTTCTCTGTCTCTGTCTCTCTCTGCCAGTCTGATTCTCTTAAAACATCTAAAGCTTAAATTATCAAAATGTCCATTGTTTCTCTAGAATGTTTGATAAAATCTAGTTGTTAGGACAGATGTACATGGATTAGACCCAGTCTGAAATTTTGCTGAACTCTGCTATATGGCAGATATTTAGATTTAATTTTTAATCTTTTTAATTTAAAATGAACATATTGTAGCATTTAAAGTACTTTAAAAATGAAAATACAGTGGGTCAGAAGTAATTTTTATTTCCTGGGGAGCTTCCTGTGTTGTGCTTATTCTTGTTCTTGTTCTGAAAGTGGTGGTGTAATGAATGCCTAAATAAAAATCAAACAAACCTCCCCAAAATGTAGTATTTAAATAACATTTCACTTCAGAACATTTAGAAAACACCTGAATTAATCATAAAGACAGATGAATATTATTCTAATTTTAAATGGGAATACTGAGATGGGGAGTGTGATTGGAAGTCAGCGGCACAGCTAGGATTGGAACCCAAGATTCCTAGCTCGCAGTTCTATGCTTAATCTACTAGATCATGCTATGTCCCAAAATACAGTGTCAGAATAATAGGTGCTATTTCCTGTCTCAAGTCTCAGTCTGGTCACCACTTGATAAACCTAGCTAATGTAGCATTTTGTACTGCCATCTATCACTGTAGCATAAGTACTATCTCAAAGCATATTATAAACACTTAAGCCGTACAATTCCTCTTTTGGGTAGGGAATAATTATATACCCATTTTTTGAGGTGGATAAACTGATGTGCAGATAAAATGACTTTCAGGATGCTTAGTCAATATGGTCAGCAACAGAGTCTATATCAGTTTTAAACGCTTCCCCAATAATTCGGGTTTGCTGTATTTGAATTTCCTATATGATGCTCTTGCCTGTAAAGTGAAATACTTGGCCATAAATTGCTGAGCCAGTCAGTACCCTTTCTTTTGCTCAAGAATCCAGCCCTCTTCAGTGGTTATGTAGAGTGGGAGAGTTTTTGGGGGGAGAGGGAGAGGAGAGGCAAAAAACAATGTATAATACTGAATCTCTGTTACTTATTTGCAGAAACATGCCAAGGGTCAGGATCTGCTTAGAAAAGTATGCGAGCACCTCAATCTTCTGGAAGAAGACTACTTTGGACTGGCCGTATGGGACACTCCAACTTCCAAGGTAAGAAGGTGCTTATGGAACTACAGTCAGCAATCAAAAAAAACCCAAACTCTTCTTGATAGGTTATTGTCTCCAAAATGAGAAGAAGTATGTAGTATCCCAAAAAATTATTTAAAAAGCAGCAAAGAGTCCTGTGGCACCTTATAGACTAACAGATGTATTGGAGCATAAGCTTTCATGGATGAATAATATTCAGTACAATTGCTATGAGGGGGAACTATACCATCTCTCAATGGGGTGTTAACTCTACAGCCCACTGCAATGGGGATGCCTGCCAACACCTCTCCAGCAGATGGCTTTGTGGGTAGCAAGAGAAAAGTGCAGTGGGCTTGTCCCACCTAATGTAGCAGATACATCCCAGGTGCTGGGGTAAGTATTAAGGGTCCCTTGATTTCATCCCACGAAAGCTTACGCTCCGATATGTCGGTTAGTCTATAAGGTGCCACAGGACTCTTTGTTGCTTTTTACAGATCCAGACTAACATGGGTACCCTTCTGATAAAAAAAAAAAAAAAATATGCTTAATCTAGCTATATTTTTATTTTTCCCTCGTGTGAAAGACCTTTTCTAAGAATTGGCAAAGTGTGCGAATTGTAAGAGTAACGATACTATGAATAAAATAGAAACTACTATAAAATAGGGTAGCGTGGACTTTGCTAATGGAGGGGAGCAAAACGAACTTGGAAAAAATCTATTCTAGAGGAACTGAAGCCGCATGCAAAATAGATTATATTAGTCTTTCTGTCTGTCTGTCTGTCTTATTACTGCGTTATAAAGATACAACGGAAGAACTCAAGGATTTAAGTAATTTAGAAGTGTTGGAGATATTAGGGTTTTTCCTTTTTAAATAAAAAATAATTGTGGTTTACAAAATAGAGTGGATAGGATAGAGGAGTAGATACTTAAGATGTGGAAGAACCTGAGCACAAAAGGAAATCAGAGAGAATTTCTTCATAGTCATAAATTATTCCATGTATGTACTAAAGGCAATAAGATAAGCAATCGATATCTTGTATTTTGGGGGTAAATAAGCATATTAGATTTAGCTGTTAATTTGAGTCAAGTGTATGTAGATTGGTATCTCTCATCTCAATTTCTGAAGGGTCCTGTGTTCATTTTCTTCCTCTTCCTGACTTGTCTGTAACTGTTATGGCTGACTCTTATTGATTTAGCCTTAGGTTTGTTTTGTTTTATTGATCAGGCAAGTGCTTCCTTCTTCATTGCCATGAGTATACTGCTAATATGTATCTGAATGAACCAGTCAATCATTATTATGACTGGAAACCACTTACTCCCCGCACCCTAGTATTCTGCGGTACAATACTGGCTGTTCCAACTTTGTAAAAAATGGAAAGAAATGTTATTGGTTCAATGTTATTAAACATTGATTTAACACTATTTTCTGTGCACACACAAGGGAATTATTTGGATAATTCCCATGGAGTTGCATATGTAAATTCCACTCCTATCATGTGTGTAACCAAGGAAATAGAGTTAGAAAATTTTGAGTTACGTCAGGAAAACGCTAAATGGAAACTGTTTTCATCCACACTTATTTGTGATTATTTGAACTAGCCAAATAAGTGTGTAGCCTTTTTGGAGCACTTTTCCCTTTAGAGTGAAAAAATATCACAGGAGAATGGCTCCAGCTGGCATGACCGTTATTGGAAAATGTCCTTGGAGCTCTTGTCAGCATTTACCAGTTTTGGTGGGAGGCCATTCTGGATTAATGTTTCAAGCTGAGGCTTGTCACTGACAGAGGGGAAGGAAAATACTAAAAGTGCAAATATTTAGTGAAGCAATGCAATTTTTAATGTGTTTGCTGAAAATAAGTTAAATTCTTCATACTGAAACTCAAATTGGTCAGTTTTACTTTGATTTTGTTTAGATTTATGCAGTGTCATTGTCATGCATTGTTGTTTTAACCCACTTGAGTGTTCTTTAACAAATCAGACTGCCTGACATAAAATTTAAGTAAGGCCTTGTTTAGTAAAAATTAAGCCTACCTGGGGGTTGATTTCAAATCATTGTCTGACTTGAGATGTACTTAAAGACTTTTCGTAGCTTATGGTCAGTATTCTGGCTACCTCCCTGTTTCACATATTGGAATCATTTATGATAAACTGGTTTACTATGGTGGGATGAAGAAATTAAACCATTAAAAGATTCTTTAAAAGATACAAAGAAAGCTTATTCTTGTGGACAGTTAACAGAATGGTGGCTTTCATGTTAGCTGAAGTTTCGTTTTTATTATCTTATATTTAGAATTTGATTTCATTCTTGCAGTAAGAGGTTGTTTACTCTATACTTAATGGAATCTACTATATGTAAAACTTTGGTAGATATTTTTAAGGGCAGAAATGTCAAGCAGTTCAAGCTAAGTCTTGTAACCAATGTGTATTGTGTTGTGGGAAGAAAATTGCCAGGTCATCATTCTCTGACCACTTCCCCTTTTGTCTGCCTGTCTTTGTAAACCTTACTTTTGAGTCAAGCAGACTTCCTTAGGTTTGGGACAAGGAGGAGTGGAAGAAAGCTAATTGCATTGCCGTCTTTGAAAACAGAATTGTACACATGCTTTTTTTTTACTCACTTGGTGTCTGATTCGGAGTTAGCTGCCGTAATTTCGTACAGACTGCAGTGAGTGAGGGAACATTGTTAGTAGCAGGATTGTTCGGTGTTGGAGACTTATTGTCACTTAAAACCAAGAATGAGAGAGTTAAACAGCTGCTCGATATAGATTTTAATCCCAGTCTAGAATAAACTATTAATGTTTGCAGCCACCTTTTGCTCTTTTGAGATAATTGCCTTATATATCTATATCTATATATCTTTCTGTTTAATGGAGTGTAAACATCCAAGTCTGGCATTCCCTGCAGCACTACAGTACTCTCTCTAAAAAGCACCCTCACCTAGTTGTTTGGTTTACCAGCTAAAGTGATTTTAATAAGTCTTCAACAAACCAACATTTGAACCTCCTCTAAAATGTTAGCTAGGGTTTGATGGGAGAAAGGGAGGTGTGTGTTTGCACACGCACACGCACATACACATGAAAATATCATACCTAAATATTTCTACTTTCAGAAATAAACCAACAGTGTCTGCAAGGAAGGGCACTTTCATCCTCTTTCCAATGTGGGAAAGTGAATAGAGGGACTGTTTAGCACTGAAGGAGTTTATATTGGAGTTTATACTAGTTTGAAAGGGAGAATTGTTTTCCACTGATTCATGAAACAGCATTGGATAAGAGTATCATTAATTACTGAACCCCTCATTGTCTGTTGGATTAGGCAGACAGGATGAGTTCCATGAATGCATGACTGCACTCAGGCTGCATTAGAGCCGTCAGCTAGGCTGTCCCATTCTCATTGGAGAAAACTAACATTGGTAGCATCAGCACTTACATTCAAAATCGCTATGCTGACAAAACCGTAGACCTCCAAAAACGCTATGTAGATGGCCTGTGGGCCTTGTTTTTCGTGGGTTTCATAGCACTAGTTGAAAAGATTGGACAAGTAGAAGGAGCATATTTTTAATAATGAATTTAAATTAAACTTATCCACAGTTGTACCAGTAAACATGTAAAGTAGAATGTCCTTTAGGTTAAGAAAGATGAGCTTAGAGGGCTGAATGGGGTAGGCATACTAGTTTTTCACCTCAGAAGACACAGGTTTACAAATCCTGCTTAGGTCACAGGAACATGAATTTGATGGCTTCATTCTAGCCTCTAGAAGATGATTATCAATATTGCACTGTCTTCATACAGTGTGTTACAACTGATAGCTTTTGCTAAGAAGAGGCTCAAGACTGAGATGTTTCAGGTTATAACTGAAGGAGGAGCATTGGCAGGACTGTGAAATAATTTCACTGTCATCAGTTTTGCACCACCTCCTTGCTCCCCAAAAGTACAAATAAAGGAGAGAAATTATGGGCAACTGAGGAAACTGGATAAAAATGTCTAAATAGATTATCTCCTCAACTGTTTCCTGTGGTGGTTTTCATACTTGTCAACCATGTGAATTTTACTGTTTTCTCCTCTTACAGACATGGTTGGATTCTGCCAAAGAAATAAAAAAGCAGGTTCATGGTAAGTGGATTGAGTTCATCTTGATCTATTTTCTTTTTTTTATTGGTAGATATTTATAGCTTTGGCCTACAATTCAGAGAACCCTCGAAGACCAGTTAGAGTTCATGGAAAGGTGTTTGTCAGGGATCAGCACAAGTTCAAACAGCATGCACTCCCTCTTTTTACTCTTAATGGTGGCACTTTGGTACAATGAAGAATATCCTACGGTACGTTGTCAGGAGGTAGACAAATGCTGTGCCTCCATAGTGCAGTCCAGAATTAGGTAGATGTCTTTCAGCCTGCTGGGGTGTGTGTGTGGGGGGAGGGGGGAAAGAGATGAATGTCATGGAGAATCACTTAAGAATAAATAAGGAGATGGGAAACGGGAAAAGAAAAGTATATGCTGTAGCAAACTTCTGTTGATTCTTCAGAAGTGTTCAGGCATCCAGATGGGATATCTGAGTTGAACAAGTGGCTTGAACAGTGTCAGGATGAATGTTTCACAGTGTAAGCAGAAATGGATGGTGACTTCTTTTGATATTGGGCCAGTTCAGTGCAGGGACCAGTGTTCGTGTAGATCCGTTTTCAGAGACCAGTTTTTCTTCAAAGAATACACACAACTCACGACTTCTCACTGTAGTGAAAGTGAATTTCTGTGTAGGTTTACAGGGAGGAAGAGAGGTATTTCAACAAAGCTGTGAACTGAAGAGGTTCTCTGTGTGGCATAATAGAGGCGAAACTCCATTGGGGTTAATAAACAGCACTGGGAAAGCTGCTTCATTCAGTCATCCATTTTTATTTTTATAATCTACAAAAGCAATTGTTCGTGCGCATAGCTTTAGCTGCTTTTCTCCATTGAGACATTCGTGGTAAAAGTACAATATTATGAGACTGGTGCAAAAATCTACAGCAGGATGATATTTAAAGGAACCCTTTGTTTCACTCAGCTGATTGAGATAAATTTAAATTGTCTTGCTGGAAAAATGACATGATTAAGATACAGATCTAAAAAAGGGAACAGTACTTTTCTACGCACAATCCCAGAATGTTTGTGTTCCCCTTAAAATAGATGGAAAGTTGCTCACCGTTATCTTGAACTTATTCATGAATAATTTGAAGGTTTCTGGCACCATAGAATGAAAATGGCAGGATTTGTCTCTTAACTCAGTTATGGTATTGGGTAAGAGGCAAATGTGTAAATGGAGTCTGTTTTGATTTCTCCCACCCTCCCCTGTCCCAGCCTCGTATGGGACTTATTAAATCCTTTAAGAAACCAAATCAGGAAAACTTGCCTTCCTGAATTAAGTACCATTTTAAACTTTAGATTAGAGGGTAATGAATGAAGTCGTTATATTTGACTCAGGTTTTTGCAGCAATTTTAGAAATTCCCTACTGAAGCATTTAATGCCTCTGCCCTTCAGGTCAGCTATCTAAGGGCAAAATTGATTATACCCTCCAAGAGGAAATGGTGACCTCATTCTGAACACTTGAAAAAATAAATCTTTAAAGCTACTGCCTTCTTGGTATCTGAACTCTCTGAAGTAAGGAGGGGAGGGGTGAGTTTTAATGTCCACACAATGTAATTATGATTGTAAGGTGCTAGATTGGAATATTATATTTTGTATCTTTTTAACGATTTCACTTATCAGTTTGTTTAAAAATCTTTATTTTCAAATATAATGTGACTCCCAGAGAATATATGAAAGGTTTCATTTTTGTATAAATTTGCTTGTTAGATGTGATTTATTGAACAGTGTCTGAGCATGCATTTTGAATATAATTGTAGTACTTCTAGAAGTAAGACTGATTACACTAATTGGAGCTAAGTAAGATCTCTGAAAGTGCTAAATAAACCTTGTAATTCAGCTGTACTAAAACATTTCAGTCTTGACCTGCAAAATGCTTGCTGTTTTAGTCCTGGATGTTTCTTGACTACACATTGACACTTGTACTGAATTTATACGGTGGCTGTGTGGCATGGGCCAATGTTTAACCACTAAAAACCTCTTTCTTCTCACCTAAGGGAGATTTAAAACCTGAGTCTTTGGTGGTAAAATGCTAATTCATTAACCCACACCGCAGTTTGTCCTCTATTCATACTTGATCACATCAATGAAAAGCGAAGAGGTATGAAGTATTTAATGAGCAGTAGATTCCAAAACAAGTGAATTCCACATTTCTTATATTATCTGAATATGTCCACCTCCACATAGTCTGCTTACGTGTTCCCCATAAAAGATATATTTTAAGCTAAGTAAATGAAAACCGATCAGAAACTTTATCACTTCTCTTTAAACTACATTCTATAATCAATAGTTCAAATGGCAGCATTCAGATATAAAATATCATTTGAATGCTTTATTTTTAAAGTCAGGTTTGCTATTCATAATTTTTATAAACTTCTGTATTGTGAACATTTTGTTGTAAATTTTCAAAACTTGTATGTTTCTAATTACAGGAGGCCCCTGGAACTTTACATTCAATGTAAAGTTTTATCCACCAGATCCAGCACAGCTGACAGAGGATATAACAAGGTAAAGACACATTATTTCCTATTAACTCTGCTAATCAGGCTCACTTAGTAAAGTACTGAGAGTGGAAAGTACAAGTGCATAATATTTTGCTTTTCAGGTAAAAGCTCGAAAGCTATTTATAAATCTTTTTAGGTATATTTTAGAGTTATACTATAGGACTGGAGAGTCAGCATTGAAGTCTATATGTGCATGATTTTTATCTATGCATCCCTACGTGAACCTTTAAATGCCTTGAACAAAGTCTAATTTCAGTTATCAAAAGCATCCTCTGCTCCATTTTGAAGGGGGTGATTTTATTTTTAAATCCTATGATCGTTCTTCCTTTCCAACTACTGAGGTGTAGCCCTTATCCTTTGAATGAAGAGGGTGCAGTGACTCTTTTTTCCTTATAAGCCAATACAAACACCACTCCATGCCATTTAGCAACATAAAAAGTGGCCTTCCTCCTCATTTCCTCAGGAGCTTGCGCTCAAAATAAAATGACCACTTTTTTTGTTTCTGTTGCAGGAGTTCTCAACCTTTTTCTTGCTGAGGCCCACCCCAATATGCTATAAAATCAACATGGCCCACCTGTGCCACAGCAACTGGTTTTCTGCATAAAAAAGCCAGGGTCAGCGTCAAGGGGTAGCAAGCAGGGCAGTTGCTTGGGACCGCATACCACAGGGCCCCCATGAAGCTATGTTGCTCAAGCTTCTTCTTCAGCCCTGTGTGGTGGGGCTCAGGGCCCTGGGCTTCAGCCCCATGTGATGAGGCTTTGGCTTTCTGCCCTGGGCCCCAGCGAGTCTAATGCTGGTCCTGCTTGGCCGACCCCCTGAAACCTGCCCTGGACACCTGGTTGAGAACCACTGTTCTATTGAACTCTCAGTTAAAATCACATCTTCTGCTTCTTCCCTGTAGGTATTATTTGTGTCTTCAGCTTAGACATGACATTGTTACAGGGCGTCTTCCTTGTTCCTTTGCGACACTGGCCCTGCTGAGTTCTTACACAGTCCAATCTGAATTGGGAGATTATGACCCAGAGTTACATAGTGCAGATTATGTCAGTGAGTTTAAACTGGCCCCAAACCAGACAAAGGAACTTGAAGAAAAAGTCATGGAACTACATAAAACGTACAGGTGAGTGCTGGAATTAAGAGAACTTGTCTGTGCACGACAAAGTAAAAGGTGTAATTAGAATTATAGCCATTTAGTATTTTCCCAAATTCTTTGTTTTTGTGTTTTTCAGGGCCATCAATATCTTTTGTGAGCCTTCAAACAGAACAGTGAGAGAGAGAGTTAGTTTCATAGATGAGTTTTCAGTTCACTAAGAAAATCCATCTGCTTTAAGTAAATAAATAACCTCCAAACAGTTACAGAAAGTCCTTCCAGAATTTATAACCCACTTGCTTTGCATAAACTATCCTGATAGTGCTATGAAGGAATCAGATACTGAGAGAGTCCATAGTTGGTCATGTAATACTAATTACCCCTTGAGACTACTTACTTACAAACTGTAGCCTTTACTGCTTCCTTCCCCTCTCCCCCTCCGCTCACTCCCGTTGTTGTCCATTCGTCCACCGTTTGTGTCTTGTCATAATCCTAGACTCTTTGGGGCAGAGGTTGTCTTTGTGTTCTCATTTTACTTGTTTGTATGGTCTCTAGCACAATGGGACCTCTAGGCGCTACTGCAATATAAAGAATAACAAAGGAGTTGGTGAAAACATTGGTGAGTCCAAAACTAGTGAGAATGTTCTGAGAATATCTTGCAGCTGTTGGTTGGTTAGTAAAAGGGTTTTCTTCCTTCCTACTAGAAAAAATAAACTCTTTTTTTAGAAAAGTTCTGTGAAACTTTAAAAAGTATCTTTAAGAACCCCACTTTTGGAGTCTCTTTAGTCATCACCCTTATGATAGTGGAAGATGGCTTTGATTCCACTTCGAACTGTATAGTGTGCATACTGTTAACTTTATCCTTTGTTCTCTCTTCTCCTCTTCTATTGTTCAGTTGTCCTGTGGGGAGGGGGCCTTGTCTTCCTTTTTGTATGTTAGCATAAGCACCAACACCATATAAAACATTAAAAAGATGTGTCCTCTGCCCGATGGGGTTCATGATCTTAATATACAGAGAGAGCTAGTACAATTGCATTCTACCTCAGTGGAAGGATTTCAGAGTGTAGCAATTTTTCAAATGTATTACTAGGTATATAGCTGCACTTTCAACTTTGTTGGATGATGATATTAAAGGGAATAGACGCATAGACTTTAAGGTCAGAAAGGACCATTATGATCATCTAGTCTGACCTCCTGCACAACGCGGGCCACAGAATCTCACCCATCCAGTCCTGTAACAAACCCCTAACCTATTTCTGAGTTATTGAAGTCCTCAAATCGTTGTTTAAAGACCTCAAGGTGCAGAGAATCCTCCAGCAAGTGACCCCTGCCCCACGCTGCAGAGGAAGGTGAAAAATCTTCAGGGCCTCTGCCTATCTGCCCCGGAGGAAAATTCCTTCCCGACCCCAAATATGGCGATCAGTTAACCCTGAGCATGTGGGCCAGACTCACCAGCCAGCACCCAGGAAAGAATTCTCTGTAGTAACTTGGATCCCACCCTATCTAACATCCCATCACAGGCCAATGGTCATATTTACTGCTAATAATCAAAGATCAATTAATTGCCAAAATTAGGCTATCCCGTCATACCATCTCCTCCGTAAACTTATCAAGCTTAGTCTTGAAGCCAGATATGTCTTTTGACCCCATAGGAATGAACTTTTCCTATAACCTAATATTTGTGAAAGGTTTCTTTATCCCTCTGTGACTACCTTTTCATACTGGTGGATCTCTCTTGAGCAGCTCTTGTATCAGGTTAGAGGATCATAATAACTAAACTAAAACTTTTTTTTTCTTTTTGAAAAAGAAATGCTATCCTATATTGTGCATATTTACGCTAATATACTGACATGTTCAGCTACAGAGACCACACTGAACTGTTTATTATCTAGCTCTCTTTGCACTTTTTAAGGAGCCTACCACCATGATACGTAAGTATTGTACAATCTGAAAGAGGGGTGCAAGTGTCGGTAGTTTTAAGAGAAGAAAGAAAACGCCATAAAACACTGAGAATGAGCCCAAGCCCTTGTGTGAGACTTGAACCTGCAGTCTCTCTTGGCTACCCCAAAGCTGTGAGTTGAGCCACAGTAATGCCTATAGTATCAGAGAGGTAGCTGGGTTAGTCTGGATCTGTAAAAAGCGACAAAGCGTCCCGTGGCACCTTATAGACTAACAGATGTATTGTAGGATAAGCTTTTATGGGTGAAGACGAAAGCTTCTGTGTCTGACGAAGTGGGTATTCACCCGTGAAAGCTTATGCTCCAATCTGTCTGTTAGTCTGTAAGGTGCCGTGAGACTCTTTATCGCTTTTTAGTAATGCCTATAGTGAACTTCAGTACAAGAGTGATACCAAAGCTATAATGAACACCTCAAACTCTCACTGTCAGATGAATATTTTAAACTGATTTCTCTACATTTGTACTGAGGTGGAGAGGCATGAGGAAGATAAGCTTGTCAGTTGCTCAGTATCTTCCTTTGACTTCAGGTTATAAAGTACTATTTGTGATAGAACAGGCAACTGACATCGCTGAATTATTTTTTTTTGTCTGTTTTGTTCTCTTAAAAGAGCCAGTGAAGATACAGCGTTTTGTTTAAAACAAAATTATTAAAAGTTAACCTGACTAACATGGCTATATCTAAATTTGTAGCATTATATAGCCTCCCTCTTATAGATGAATTCATTAATATTGGATGATGATCTGAGAACTTTAAACAACAGATGATTTTTAGGTAAAGAATTTGCACATAAAATGTTCTTAGTGCTATTGCCGTTTTATCTGAACTATAAAGGGTTTGTGTTTAGGAGATGAATGTTGACCTTGTTGTTCCACTTAAAATGGGCTGTTGTTGCCATATTAATCCTTTTTATTCCCGTTGATCTATATTGTATCATGCCTGCATAAGAAACAACACTAGGATTTACAGTTTACATAAAATGTAAAGTGTTTTGTAAGTTAGCTATCAAAGCAGCAAACAAAACTAAATGTATATAAATGAGTACTGTCCCAATATAGCATTTGGACATCTCTTGCACAGTAGAAGCCTATTACCAGAGATACTTCAACAACACTGAAAATAGCCCCATTATCAGGATGCTTCTGTTATCCAGAGTTGCATTGTATTGCCTTTCCTATGGACAGGACACTATCTAGTCCCAGAAAATATCTTATTTATCTAGCCTGCTCCTAGTAGCAGTCTCCTATTAAGTGATTTCAACTTCCCTGGCATTTAATTCTCAGAACAGTAGCTGGATTCTGAAAAATATTGAGTGGGTGCCACAGTTTGCTGTTTGGCTTCAGTAGATTTAATTTGTTCACCTTTTTTGCAAATGAAGTTGGCTGTTTACGAATCATGGCACTGATTCTCTACTGTGGTGCTTTCCTTTTTCAGTCCGTTTACTAGGGTGACCATGTTTCCCAAAGGGAAAACGGACATTGTGTGGGGCTCACCGAAGCCCCTTCTTGTGTGCAGGGCTGGCCCAAGCCACTTGCTTCCCCTCCCCCCCAACATTCCTTCATGCCCCACGTTTTTGGCAAAACTGGACAACTTGGACAAATGCCCAGTTTTGCCGAAATATTAGGGCGCCCAGAACATGGCTTAAAAAGGGGACTGTCCCGGCCAAAACAGGACATATGGTCATCCTAGGTACTTCAGAGGCATAAGATGTTGAGGAATTATCATAGAATAAATATGAAGCAGTAACTTTTGTAAACATAACATTCTACATTCAGAAAATAAATTCAGCAAACCAAGGCTCAGCAATTCTTTTGCTAAATAGAAGATTACTGTCTATTCCTTTTAAACTAATCATTATTATAAATAATAGTGAATTCATTCTTTTTTTTTCTACATAACCTTCTTTAGATCCATGACTCCAGCCCAAGCAGACCTTGAATTTCTTGAGAATGCGAAAAAGCTATCTATGTATGGAGTTGACCTTCACCAAGCCAAGGTAAGAGATTTTTGTTCTTGGAGTAGGTTGTGGCCCACAGGTTCCTTATTTCAAGAGCCCTGATCAAAGATGTAGGCAGGCAGGCATCCACCTTTGCAGAAATGCAAGCATATAATAGATATGTTGTAAGCATTAGTGCAAGCTTTATAAAAAGGAAGTTACGCTTCCTGATCTGCTTCTCTGTGTATTATAGAGAGCTCTTTATAAACCTACCAATGTAGACAAACTCTTAGTCTGAAGAATTTAAACTAATGTTTGATCCTGAAAAGTAATCCACTCTCAGAATTCTGATAAATACAGTATAAACTCTAAAAGATCAGACACAAACTTTGAGCAGATGGGGTTGGAGAAGAGATCAATAGAAGGGAGCAGGTTTTAAGGAGAGATATGAAGGAAAGTAAAATTGGCCCTTGGCGCGTAGGAAGTTGGAAGCTGTTCAAACATGCAGGACAAATGAATTCAGTAGCTATTTAGGAAAAGCCGAAAGGAGTGTATAGAGAAAATGCTGGGTGATCAGTTGTTGGAACTTGTAACTCCAACAGTGCTGTAGGTATAAACATATATTAACTTTCTTAGGACTTGGAGGGAGTTGACATCATTCTGGGAGTCTGTTCCAGTGGCCTTCTCGTCTATAAAGATAAACTGAGAATCAACCGCTTTCCTTGGCCCAAAGTGCTGAAGATTTCCTACAAACGCAGCAGCTTCTTCATTAAGATCCGACCAGGGGAGGTACATTGCTAGTTTATCTTCTGTTTTTGTCCTGTATTGTCATAAAACATTTTCTAATTAGTGTTTGTTCTTGTTTGCATAAAGAACAGAAAAATGCTGTGAATATTTAAAGTTGTTTCCATAGTTGCAGTAGTTCAATTGGTTTTTCATTTTAAATTATACCTTATTTCCTGTCTTATTTGGCTTTGTAGTAGATTCAATTTATAATGTAAAACTAAAATATCTGAGCCTATAAAATTACATTTGAATTATAAATTACATAGTAGTTAGCTCCACCTATTTGTAGAGTATGGTATTCTGCTGTTGAATATATTCTCATTGGAATAATACAAGCACATAACAGATCTTTGTTGCAGAAATACAGATATAAACAAAATATTTCACCATAACCAAAATGAAGCAAAATGTTTGATTTTTCTGATAGTACTTGGAAACATAACTTTAATGAGGAGAGCAGAAGATTCTGTGGTAGACATTTTTTTTCTTGCTGTGGAAAGCAAGTAGCTATTCATTTCATAGGACCTTAGATGACCATTCATAATTCAGAATGTTGTACTTTTATCAATTGTCAAAGTATGTAGCAACGTGTATGAGGGGGCTGGATCACGCTGTTTCGACTTGTACATGGATCTCCTTCCTATGTGGAAAGAGGAATGGAGTGGCCTCTGCTGCATTGTTTTATCCCCACCTTGTTGGGGCCAGCATAAATGGAAGCAGACAATGAGTAAGGAGGCCAGGGGAGACACGTTTCCCCCCACCCAGGGAAAATACGCCTAAAAACGTAATATAGTTGCAGACCACGTTTTCATTTCTGTGCTGGAAAATCCCTTTTAAAGGGGATCCCAGAGCTGCTGCAGAGAAATATAGGCTCCATATAGAAGGGCCTACGCCTTCTTGCAGATGCCTGGGTATGTTCATATATATCTACAGGGTTTGTGGACCAAACCCTCATCTCTACAGTGGAAGAATGGCGAGAAAGTTCTGTGAGGGGAATTTTGGAATTGCTTGCCTGGATTTTACCTGGGTATGTTCCATGTAGTGATGTTCTTTTGCATACGTCACTTGTAGCTATAATAAAATAATCTGTATTGCAATTTTCCATAGCACGAACAATATGAAAGTACCATTGGATTCAAACTACCTAGTTATCGGGCAGCTAAGAAACTGTGGAAAGTCTGTGTTGAACATCACACTTTTTTCAGGTATGTCTTGCTTAAAATTGTGTGTAAAAAAACAAAACAAAACAAAACAAACCTCTTTATTAAATATAGTGGGTTTTAAAAAGTGATACTAATTTCAAGTCTCAGTTTTTGTAATTCTTTTGCTGATAGATATGTCTGACTCTCCTCCATAGTGATTTAAGGTAATAAGGCCTGTTAAGAGTAAAAAGCGTGTATGGAGACAGACGTTTATTTTAGTGTTCCTAAAATAAATCAAGCTAGCAAATGAATGTTTAACAATCAAAAACATAACATAGGAGATCCATCAAAATACAGAGATCTTGAAGTAAGGCACTGAAAGCATAACATCTTTATCTAAATGCCATAAGAGAATGAGAATAAAGAAGTGTTTGGCAAATATTTAACTCAGATATTGGTTATTTTATCTGGTAACTCTGTCAGGTGGTGATCTATCTTTACCTCTAAATGGTTTCTTTTTATTAAGAGATTATTGAATAAAATAGAGGCTGAGATTGAGAAAACCAGTGACAGAGTTTCATGAGAGCTAAGGATGTCAAGGTTTGTAGAAAGATGCTGATTGCGGTGCTGTCATGCACTGTGTTTTGGTATCCACTTTGCAGTGTTATTGTATCAGAAAGTGCCTCTCAGCTTTGGGAGTTTGAGGTGCAGGTATTGATATGATAAAGGTCAAGAAAAAATTATTGATAATAGGACCTTATACAACTTCAGATTAACTGCTGTGCTAAAGAAATAACATAAGGTGCTTCACACGAGTCTTTTGGTTTGAAAAATGGTTGCTGGATAGTAAATATGTTACTCTCCCATGTTAATAATCTAAGGGCCATTCCTTACTCCCTAAAGCTTTTTCTTAGAAATCTAAATGTTATATTTTAGGTTAATATAGAAACATTGCAGGGGTTTGGGTGCCGAGGGAGTGGAGCTTGATGGGTTGGGGATCCAGGTGCAGCTGCTTGGGGGATCAGTGAGGTGGGGTTTGGGTTTACGGGCCTAACTGGAGGGGTCCAAGTATAGGGGGGTAGGGCTTGTCAGGATGAGGGTTCAATGGGTCTGCTTAGCAGCGGAGCCTCAGCTGCTGTTGAGGGGATGCTGCATGCCAGGCTCTGGCTTCCCCTCCCCCATGATTCTCCTATCTCCATCCCCCGTCTCACATTCCCCACCCCCTGCCCTATTCCACACCCCCTTCCTTCCACATTGCCTCTTCCCCTTACCCCCTTCACCCCCCTTTCCCTCATTTCCCACCCCACCCCACCGAGAGCACTCAATGCTGCACAGAAAACAGGAAGGCTCCCAGCACACAGAAGGGCAGCACAACTTGCACTAGGGCTCAGGAGGCGGCGTTCAGCTGCAGAGTCTGGGGAGCAGACATGCAGCCTCCTTGAGCTAGGCAGATCTGTGCTTGCAGAAATGGGGGGGGTGGGGGGAGTGGCATGTAACGCTGTGTGCCCACCCATGCCTGGACACTGGGGGGGTGGGGGCACTCCTGCCCCAAGCTGCACTCCTGGTCCCCCCTGTGCCCCAGCTTCCCTGTTTTTTTTTCTACAGAGAAGCACAGGAGTTCTGCAGTGGTGGCAGGTGCACAGTCATGCAGAATCCCCCTAGGTGTATGTTATGTTAAGCAGCGGCGGCTCCAGGCACCAGCCACCAGTGCTTCAAGTGCTTGCCTGGGTTGGCAAGCCGTGGGGGGCACCCTGCTGGTCCCTGCAAGGGCCCTTCGGCGGCTTGCCTGCGGGAGGTCCGCCGGTCTCACAGATTCAGCGGCAATTCGGCAGCGGGTACACCGAAGCTGCGAGACTGGTGGACCTCCTGCAGGCGCGCTGCCGAATCCGCGGGACCGGTGACCTCCCGCAGGCAAGCCGCCGAAGGCTGGCTGAGTGCCGTGCTTGGGGCGGCAAAAAAGCTAGAGCCGCCCCTGATGTTAAGAGATCATTTAGAAAAATATATTCAGTTTTTCCACTCCCCCACCCCCTATCTCTTTAATTTCTTTCTATATAATATGAGTGATTTAACGGTATAAAACTAAAGTACATGTGTACCTTTCAGGCTAACTTCCCCTGAAGCACTTCCCAAGAGGAGATTCCTGGCACTGGGCTCTAAATTCCGTTATAGTGGACGGACGCAGGCCCAGACAAGACAAGCTAGTGCCTTGATTGACAGACCTGCTCCACAGTTTGAACGAACAGCAAGTAAACGGGCATCTAGAAGCCTTGATGGAGGTGAGTGAAGTTTCATTACCTTATTGTAAGGTTTCCATACATGAAACCCATCCCATATTTCTTTGTATTGAAAATCACCCTGTAGGCTTAGGCTTCATACCTTTTATTATTATTATTATTAATTATTTATTATTATTTAGCTTAGCTAAAGAAGAAAGCTGATGTAAAGAGCCTGAAACTGAGACAGTGCCTGGAATATATTTCTAGACACTTAGTTGTTATAAGGCAGTTCATTTTGTTAATTTTAGTTCATTAAAAATAGTCAATTCTGATTCAAAATTTGTGGGCAGAAAAAAAATTGTAGAGAGAAATAAATTGGTTTGTTATAAAGCTCATAAATGACAGTGGGGTGGCGCTTCACAGAACTGTCAAATAAGACAAGCAAAAAAGAATGTTGTGAATTTAAATCCTGAAGACTGACCCTATTCCTACAGTCTGTTGAAACAGATTTCTTTTATTCTATGCTGAAGCAGCACCCATTCTCCCCAAGACTCCTTTTGTTAGTTTTGAAAGTAACTCAAGTCGTGAGAAAATGCCATAGAACACTTCACTAAAAGTCTGTACCTGCTTGTCCTGTTACCACCAAAAGCTAAAAGAAAAATAGTACATTTTAACTTTGATGTAGTAGTTTTCAAAAACTACCGTAGATTTAGCTTTGGATCACCATACTACATCTGGGATCCAAGTGGTGGTACTTGTTTTGTACTGCTAATAAGTTTTTAAACTTCATCAGTGGTGTTGGCGTGACGTTCATTTCAAACTCTATGGGCAAGTACCATAGGAGAAGAGAGAGTTCCACTTTTACTAATCTTGTGCTTTAATAACAGACCTTGAAAATAAAAACAGCAAATTAATGCTTCTGTCCGAATTGAAGTCTGCAGCCTTTGCTATATGCTACATGAGTAGTTTGTTAACATGTGCACAATTTCTTCAGCTAAACATGCATCTCAAAAAATTGAGGTCAGACCTATATTGGAGGAGAAGCAGGAGGATGTGGTGATGGTTGAGATTCCAGAATCAAAACCTGTGGAACAGTTCGGAGAGAAGCCAGGTATAGCTGTGGTGGCTATGACTCTCTGCAGTGCCTTTTCTATCCTTTCCTTTTTTATGCTTGTTCTTGATCTCTCTGAAATGTTTCACAAATTTTGGCCTTTTTCTTCATTTCTTTGCAAGATGTGTCTTTATAGTCAGGCAGCCAACAGGCTGGAATGGGTTTATGTCCTTAAGTGTGGAGAAATGTTGGAATAGAATTGCTTGATTACACTTTTTAGACATGTATGCAGTGTAGTTGTGGCTGTCAGTCCCAGGAGATTAGAGAGAAAAGGTGGATGAGGTAATATCCTTTATTTGACCAACTTCTGTTGGTCAGAGACACAAGCTTTCGAGCCACACAAAGCTTTTCTTCAGGTCTGGTAAAAGTACTCTGAACATCACAGCTAAATGCAAGGTGGAACATATTGTTTTCTAAGCGATCATTCAAGGTAAAAAGAGGCCTGTTAATATCTCTGCAGTGATAGGGCAAAAAGAGGGGGTTAGTGGGATACAGATTGTTGTAAATAAATCCAGCAGACTTTTAGACAGAAACTCTGTGCTCAGACGGAGAGATTTACATTTCAAATAAGACTATATTTTAAATTTGTGTACTTTGTATATGATAGATTAAAAATGTGGAATATTGTTTTTGTGATCCTAAAACATCTGCTTTAAAACTCGTTTTGGATTTCATCTTAGAGGTTGCTGGCCTTTTTTTTTTTTTTTTTTTTTTTTTTTTTTTTTAATCTTGTTAAATACGTTTTGTAGTTCACGACATCTTGGGGAGCCATCTTTTGTAGAGCCTAGATTTCTTAGGACATGTTTATTATTTGTTACAACAGTATCTTGATGACTTCTTGGCAAAGAAGCTGAGATGTATATAAATTTTGTATATTATTTAGGACAAATTTGTGTATTATACCAGTGTTGTTATCTGAGATCTGCTCTGTTTGCTACTTCTCTAATAATGAAAGGAAACTCATGATGAATGCTTACTGGTGCATAATTCTGTCCAGCCAGCATCCTCCATATCTGTGTTTGAGTAGAGTCCCATTCTTCCACTCCACCACAATTCACTATAGAAACCTTGTTTTGTAGCCATAATGTTTCTGTCCAAAAAGAGACAGAGGCCCATCAATACTTTTCTTAAGATGGAGACTGACACAGGCCAGTCATTCCCATCTTCTTCCACACCGAAGTGACATCTGCCTGCGCAAGTGTTGCCAGCTCCGGCTGGCTTGAGAAGTCAGAGATTGATACTGTAGATCAACCCAGGCCTCCCACAAGGCACTGCAAAGGACTAGCAACTAAGACACCAGGACACAATTCTGATTGTTCTGATTGTTTTGGTATGCAGTTGCAACGCAGGATTATACTAAAGATCTAACTCCTAGAGCGGCTTAAAACAGGCAATTTTAGTGTGTTGGCCGCCCCCCCCCCCAATGTAGACATACGCTGTCCTTAAGAGGTGAGTCCCCATTGACCCTAACCTCACCATTAGTGACTGTTACTTCCCTGCAGTCTTCCATTTGGTATATTAATGCATTCGTAACTTCTTCTAGCCAAACATACTTTTGAAAATATTGAGATGAAACCAATAGCAGAAGAAGAGGAAGAGGAGAAAGTGGAGGTGTTTAAGGTTACTGTTCCAGAATCAAAATTAATGGAACCGTTTCAAAAACAGCCAGGTACAGCTGTGATGGCTTCTCATACAGTCATGCTAACATCACCTCCTACAGTACTTACACCTGCTTTTACACAGCTTATTTGTTATGTATGAGCAGCGTTATGGATTGCCAGCGTTAAAGGTGCTGAAATACTATAGAATATGGCTAGAATTTTTGGTGTGGTACTAACTCAATTAAAACCAGAGTAAACGTGGCAAGTACCTTGAATCATAATGCTACATCAAACGTAGTTATGAACCAGACAACTTTAGGGGGGTGGGGAGACATATAAAACATATATTTTTACAGCAGTGGTTCAGCAGTTCCATTGGTACATGCACTGTGATACATACAGATGGCAGTCTCCAAAGGTGGTGTACTTGCTGGAAGTGCTGCAGTGTTGTCACTTTCATAGGCATGTGTGTCATGAATCCTACTAGCAGTATACAAAGTCTAGAATTGTTCAAGTTGTGCTCTCCCTGACCTATGGCCGCTGTTGTGCTACACAGTTTAAGGAGTTAGATTGCAACCTCCTTTTTTCATTGCATTGTTTTTGGTGGCTATTCACTAGTGATTCAGTCTCCCCTGGAGTCAGTTGCTCTTTCCAAGCCACTCCATTGCTTCAAATAAACCTCCATTTGTCTTAAAGGCAGATTTTATTGGCAAATTACAGAAGTTGGAGACCAACATAATGTAATAAAATAAAATGTAAAATAAGTAGAAATATCTCCTACTTGGATACTGTAGAAAGGGTTGATTAAACTAGTAAACTAGCTCTGTGATAAATTACAGAATATCCAGGTATTACCTACTGCAGTGTGTCAGGCAAAACTAGTTTCTCAGAGCCTTGCACTTCCAACCTGCCAGCTATGTCTGGATCACATGGTCCACAGTTTTGTACATCAGCAGAGTTTCTTCTTCCCTTTGTAGGGAAATCATCCCTTTGTTCTCCCATCAACCAGTCTTTGCAAGGTACCTATTCCCTCCACTCTTTGATCCCATCACATGCACCTCTGTGGGTCACAGTAGTGGCTTACTACACCTCCAAAACCATGCACATGGCTATTGCCCAGTTGTAACGATTTCTCCACCTAGCTCTGTTGAGATGGACTTTTGTGAACATGTTGCCTCCTAGGCACTGAATCCGTGCACACCTGAGAGTTAATTGTTTGTTTCCTTTCTCAGCCTGACCACTCTCATAGTACGTGGTTCTTCATTATTATCCATAACAAGCTGTCCCTCTATAGCGGATATTATGCTAGGTACAGAAATACATTTTAAGTATAACCTCGTAATCAGAGTAATTAGTATTTGATACATCAGATAAGTAATTATAGGCTGCCAAAGGAAACTGTATGAATTCTGTTTTCTCTCCCCCTGTCCTCTTATCCCAAAGCATCAAAAAATTAATATCATAATTCTGCGTGCTGATATTCAGACAAGGTTCCTGAAGAGAGATTGTTCTTGCAAGCTTGCTCTTGATAACTTCTCCTTTTCCATGCCGTCTTTGAGGTGGCATTTTAATGAATGCATAATTTTTTTAGTTATACATGTCCTTGAAAATATTGAGATACGCCCAATAGACAAAGATGAGGAGGAAGAGAAAGTGATGATGATGAAAGATCTAGAACTAGAACCCAAATTTCTGGAACCAGTCCAAAAGGAGTCAGGTACAGTTGTGATGGCTTCTCACACCCGTGTGGTTTACTTTTCCTTCTACTAAGACTGACTCTTTTGCTATCTCACAGCTACCACGTACAACTTCTCCCATGTTTGTTGTCACTTCTGCAGTACAAGCAGTGTCAAGGCAGTGGTGCTAGATGAGATTGTGCCAAAAGGATGCCAGGTCAATACTAGGCACTTATTGATGTGTAGGAGAAGTGTTTTTTGAGATGTGATATCTTGGATTAATATGTAACAGTGTGAAAATTAAGTAAACTTCAGTATCAACAAATTTGTGCACTTGATGACCAGTAAAATTATGTTTGCAGTCTTCTTGCATTTTTCTCTTGGTTTGCTATTTGTGTTGGTCAAATACATACAGTATTTCTGTCTATTTTATTTTATAGACAAAGACAAAAAGCATTTTAATACCTTTTTGAATGATACCCTCTAATCCCTGTTTTGCCTATTTAAACATACAGACTATGATCCTTAAATCTGAAAATTTCTGATGTCTTGGGTCTAGCTGGGTGAACCGTAGTAAATTAGTATTAGCTTGGACAAAGTATCAAGTGTGTATTGTCCTATTTGAGCCATAGGCCCAGAAACTAAGGGTGTGGAGGGGTGCTGCAGCACCCCCAGGTTTTAGGTGGGGCTCAGCTCCTGGCCCCACACATGGGCTGCGAGCCCTGGGTCCCAGCTGCCGGCCCTAACCTCAGCCCCCTTTCCTCTGTCTTGGTCCTGTTCTCCTGGAGGCATGGCTCTGCTCCTGGCCCCAGCTCAGGGGAGGGAGGAAGGGGCGCAGAGGCGGGTAAGAGGGCTGGCTTTCAGCACCCCCACTGTTAAAAATGTTCCAGCACCCCTGATTTGAACCAGTAATTGACTTCATGAATATGAGCTTCTGTCAAACTGAATTTATTATTTCAGATAATGGGAAGAAGTTTAATTCGACAACCATAAAAATGAATAGGTTATTGTGGGTATAGAAATTGCTTAGTGAATTGTTTGGGGCTTGCTTTGACATAAAGGATCAGTTTGGCCACCTATTCCTAAATGTAAGGATTTTTAGAAACTTGATTGCTCAGAAGCTAGAATTGGGGAAGGAAGAAGTTTGGTGAGTTTTGCATGTAACTGATGCTTGTACGTGAGGCACGCTTCTGCTGACAGACTCGTGTTTGAAGCCTATATGTTCAGTGCTGCACCTTTCACCAACTGGGAAATGATGGGCATCGTTCCTCATCAGTTACTCTTCTTGTGGCAGGGAAAATCATCTGACCTAAAAAGTAGAAGTCTGCTTTGGAAGCCAACTCGAGACTGCTGCTTGTCTGTAAAGTTTTATAACGAAATACCTAGTGATTTTTAATTGGTCAAAAGAAAATGCATAAATCTGATCCAGAGATGGTGAGGAGATGGAGAATCTCAATGTCTGATTCAAAAACTTCTAAAGATTCTGTTTGGGGACTTCATGGTACAGTTAATACAAATGATCACAGTTATAAACGTTTGTACTTTAAAGGTTTAATAGTGATGAACTTATATCAATGGTGTTTGAAAGATCCAGAAACTCCTTGCAGGGTCACAAGTAAATTAGTATTTCTGGTGTGGCTTCTTTGCAGAGTGCAAGCTTGCTTTTTAACTTTCTATACAATGCCTGTTGTTAAAACTATAAGGAAAATATCCTCCACCTTTCTGTACTAAATGCACAAGCTGCTTTATCCCCCCACCCCTTTTTTTTTTCTCTTTAAACTACAGTGCTCTAATCTGGGAAGATTTTCCTAGGGATCTAGAATCATTATGCATTTTGAATCTTGCCTTGACTCTTTTTTCCTGTTCAGCAGTAACGGTAGTTACACCTGACCGAAGCCCACAGCCCACCTCTGCACCAGCCGTTGCTCAGAGACATACTGAACCTACCCCACCAACTGCATCAGATACCAAGGAAATAGTAGTAGTCTCTAAAGTGGAGAAGGAAGCTGTGGAAACTGAGGGAAAGCATGAAGAAATGCTACCCGAGAAGGTGAAGATGGAACCATCTGAAGTGGCCAAGGTACGCTAGCCTTAGAATTACCATAAAGTGTTTGTTTGTGAGGACTGCAAGTGGTTTTTGCTTTATATGGAATGCTAGCTCTAAAATGGCCTCCAGTGGCAATGTTGCATTATATGGGAAGGGGTAGAGAGGTATCTCATCCCTGTATAGTCAGTGGACTGGGAATGGGATCCCCTCTAGCTAGTTGGTTGTGATTCCAGAGAATACCTTTCCTGAACTTCAAGATACCACAAAAAATGCTACAGTGCATGTTACAATTTTCATGTCTTAATTGTACCTAAGGCAGAACTTTTTTTCAGGGATGGTCTTAAACAAATTCGGTGTTACCCTTTGATCAGCTTAAAATGGTATGTTCCGCTGAGAATTAACTCCATGTACAACTGAATTTGTTCTTGTTAACTAGTAATGCTCTTTACTTCAGTTGAATTGCCCCTGATGTACACCATGTGAGAGAAGAATTGGGCCCAGAGTCTTCCAGCATTTATAGTGTAAAGTGTTGTTTTAATTGATTTGTTTTCCCTGGAGAGCTGTTAATGGACTTCTGACAGGCTGGCAGCTGGACTAAAATGTTGATTTATGACTGTTCAAACACTGTTTAGAGACTGTGTGTTGAATATACTATTAAGTGGGACTACTTAAAAATTGGAAAGTGAAAATATCTGGTTCTTCTGTGAGTATTCTGTCTAAAATATAGATAGATAAAAATATAAGGCAGAATAGTATATGAAGAGGTGTTTCAACATTATTTTAAAGTTTATTTTGAGAGAGGGTGTGGATTGTGGAGAAAGGGTAGAAAACTTAAAATTGCTTCCTGTCACTCTGAATATTGTACATTCTGTTTTTCCCCATTTTTTGTTGGGAGTCAAACTCTTCTTGTTATTACATCATATAGAGAGCAAGTCACGTGTGGTAGATGTAGTTGTATTCCATGGGAGATCAGTATGTATAAAATAAGCACTTGAGGCACAAGGGAGGAGACAGTGCAATATCCTCACCACCCCCCCCCAGACAAGCCAAGAAATCTTTATTTTCAGTCTTCAAGGAATCCCTGTAGGGATATTAAGAATTCCTGTTGGTTGGAGAAAACTGGTGGCAATCCGGAAACATAGGGCCAAATTTGGACCTGGTTAAATCTGGCCAATCTCTGACTCTAATGAAGTTGCATCCACTTAAAACTGGTGAATTTGGCCCTTCAAAACCACAATTCAAAACCATAATCACAGTGTCACATTTTCATTGTGTGTTAACCACTTTGTAGCTTCCTTAACATACAGTACTAAGTGTATTTCTTTTGATATATAGGTGCCTCTCTTCCTTGCATAGTCTACTTGCTATATATCTCTGTATATAAAAACACACATGAGAGGTGAACAAATCAATTAGTCAACAGGACCTTCTATATGATTAACGAAACACAACTTTTGGTAACCCACACTTGGACTGATGACACCACAGTTTAAAATTGTCAATGGCTGTACACCATTGCCAAATAGTTAAGAGCTCTGAACTTTTTGTCATAAGGCGTGGAGCAGGAGCACTGCGTCACTGAGGATGAGTGCCAAAGACTAATAGAGTCTTGCAGATAATTGAAACATTGTAAAACAGGTTAATGCCACACAATGCTTGCGTTTAAAATAATTCCATTCACCCAGTCCCTCATTTATCCGACAGATTTTTCATGTAGTTACAATATTAGGTTTACTTTGCACTTGGTGTAGAAAGAATTATTGTAAAATCCTGTAGACTCTAGAAGCTCGTAAACTGCTCCATAATTGAATCTAGTCTTGGGTTAATCACCTGTTCCTTTATCCTTGGATATATAACTATTTTTGCCTTGTGACCACCAATCTTTGTGATCTTTCCTGTATTTGTACTTTATCCCATTTCAACATTCTTCCTGCATTATGGTGGTGGTGGTATTGCTATTTCAACAGGCTCATCAAGGTAATCTTTCCAAAGTTACTTCAGTGATAGGCTAGCAGGCAATGCAGTTTTATTTGAATGATTCTTGGTCTTTATCCTGCCCATCAAATGTAAGCATGCTATCTCTGTTACAGCCTGGATTGCCTATGTGAATTGGATGAATTCAATTCCTTTTAACTTTTAAAAAGCTTTGAAAATATTGGTTCTTAGCTCCACAGTTATGTGGAATGAAAGACTCGGATCCAGTGCTACTGGTAGGTCAATTGGCTGACAAATGTAAATACATACTTATAGACATGTGTATGGCCTGTGTTATACAGGGGGTCAGCCTAGATGATCACCATGAAAGAACATCTTTATTTTCTGTCTTTGAAAAGTTGTATGTCTATTAATTTGAACATGTCACTTTTGACAGTGATCTCTTTGGGGTATCAAATTGTAGATAACCTTTGGAAACACTGGCTTCCGAATATCCTTAAAACAAAAAGCCTGTCTTTGGTGGAGCTATTAAATAAATGCTCTTGGGGTCTTTTAAAACACTGGTCTCAATTGTACTTTCAGTTTTAGAAACATGATGTTGAACTAACAAATTGTCACTGTTAGTTTTGTTAACTCTCTTCAAAAGACTGCATGTTGATTCCTGCATGTTAACACATTTGAGAACCAACTTAATATTTCAGCTGTGTTTTGAAACTGAGTGGTTTCCAAAAATCTATTAACAAGAAATGTTTTTACCACTTTATTTCTTATATGTAGGTGGGGAAAACGCACAGCGAGGTCACATTGCCTACCACAAATGGTGACCAGCCCCAGGTTTGTGCTGATAATTATCAGTTAGGTTGTTCACATTTTTTTAAAAAGGTTGTAAAATGAAGGTTCAGCATAACTAAATGAACCAACATTTTTTGTTTTTTATCACTGCAAAACAGCAGCCTGCAGAAAAAGAGGAAGAGCCGATCAGAATGAGGAAGGTTAGCCCTTTTACACTTTCACCAAGCAAAATTGCCATATCACTCATGCATACTTAATATATTTAAAAAGACAGTGCTCCAATTTCTTCATGTGCTTTGATTTTTAATCTGCAAGTATCTGTTGCTTGTTTTCAAAATGATTCAGCTTTTTGTCCCAAGGGCAATCTGAGATTGTTTAAGAACTTTTTAGTGAGAAATGTCCTCTGTTTCAAATATGAATTGTGTTTCACAGTTCTGTACAGAAGTAAAGCTAGTAACAAGCACAAGAAAATTGTACATTGAACGTTCCAGGAAATGCAAAAACTTACCCATTTATAGTTTTATGGGGTACATGACAGGGAAGATATGTAAAACGCTGAAGGTATTTCAGGTATATTAATTGTACTACACATTTTAATAAAATGCTTTTTAAAGGCTTGGAAGCATTGGAAAAACTACACGTACAATACCATTTAATGCAGCACCATACACACTTCATTATCAGGAAGTTGAAAATGTCTTAATCTTTGCAAGTCTTCCATAGAAAATGTTGAACACTTTTATTTGCTGAGAGCAGGATGCCTTTGTTGTAGCAATGCAAATTAGCCAATGGAACTCTGGGAACTGTCTCTTTAAATGAAACTCATTACATTATTCCATTGTTCATGAGCAAGGTCCTCCATTTCTTGGTGGTGACTTTTCTACAAACATTCTTGTGGTTTATGGCCCATCCCATATTGGCACAATGCTGCGCTCCAAACATTTATTTCACTTTTTTTATTTGCCAATTTGCGATTCCCGCAAGAACAACATTTTAATTTTTTGTGCTTTTCTTTTTTTTGTTCCCCCTTTCTTTCATTTTCACAGAAAAGATCAAAGAAACTAGATGGTGAAAACATTTATATCAGGCATAGCAATTTAATGTTGGAGGTTTGTATGAACTTGACGCTTATTTCAGTTGCGTTTGCCTGGACCTTCTGCATTCTTTATTGAACTCTTTTTCTTCCTCCTCTGCTGCTGAATTTGTTTTTGCATGCTGTTGCATGAAGACTTTTAAAAAAATATGCTTTTGCGTGTCAACAATAAACACGATGATGTGCAGTCATTTCTCCTACCTTTTTCGGTTTTCATTCTGTCATACTTACCAGAAAAATATATGATTGGGATAGTCCTGTGTTAAATCTGTTTCTCGAGTCCTAGTGACTTTATTGCATGTTTTTTTCCTTCAGTCCACAAATAAGAATTTCTACACTGGTAACTCAGAATAACATGAATCACACAGGATACAAGTATATAGAGAGTGTGTGTCTCTCTCCCTGACTGAGACAAGGAAAAAAAGAGGGGAATGGAATCAAGGATGAATCACAATTGAGCGCATACAAATGAGACTGACAGTAAAGCTGCAAGCTGTATAAACTGTACAGCAGTCTTGTTCAGCATTCTTCCGAAGGGCTCATGCCATTTCAGGAGGGCTCAAGCCACCATTGCTTGTTCACAATAATGTTAGATGAGGCCTTTTTTTGCTTTTCAGAGAACTGCCAATAGAATTTACTATCATTGTTGCTGTAATTTTTCTCTAAACACTTTCCTGTTCTAATGTGTTCTAGGAAACATACAGGTCTCCTACATTGGAACAAACCAGTGGTCAATAGCAAGTCCCCTAGTGTCTGATTTAATTACTATCCCTAGCGAAGTGTGCCATTGAATACACTTCAGTATGCTACTGCTCAACTGTCAGTTGTCATGTATTCTGAGGGTGCAAGGTTGTTTTCTGTCATTTCATGCACAGGTGTAGATCTTGGATAGTCAGCTTTAAGATACTGAAACTTAAAATTTAGAGGGCTCACATGCAAACAGGATCTTGAAGACTGGAACGTTCCAATCATATATTTATACATTGTTATGGAAGACACTTTGTGGCTTCTGGTACTGACTTTTTCTATGTGTTGTGTTTCTATTAACGATTACAGCTTCAGCAGCTGATAGGGGTTTCCTCAGCAGTTGCTTTTGAAAATGAAATGTACTAACTGCCTTTTTTAAAATATTAATTTAAAGCTTTGCGGCTTTTGGTTTCTGACGGCTACAATTTTAAGCTTTTGGACTTCAGTAAAATGGTCAACAGGAGTCATCTACAGTCAGAAAGCAACAAGGATTTCACCCACCATTTGTTTAGGCCATGCATAAGCTAACTGTTTATCTATTCTCAATGAAAATTTGTCTTAAATGCTTTTTTCCTGCTAGTGTGGTACTTGGCTCTGGCACATGTATTGTGTGCTCCAGTGCACTTCATTTTGCCTCAGCCTCCTCAACATCTTACTGCCTTCTCCTGCCACCCAAAACACTTTTGTTACAGGTGTTCACAGACCCTCAGCTAGAAATGGGCAACCAAAAAGGTTGCGTTGCCTATTGTTTCTTCCTTTTTATTCTGTGTATTTGGCAGATCAGATTAAATCCAGAAGACTGGCTGGCTGAGTGTGGGAAAATGTTCTAGAAAATGTTGTTTTGTTTTATTTTATTGAAAACAGTTACTCCTTCAGATCTTGAACTTCTGTGCTTCATAAATTTATAAAAAGGTGGAACAGGAAAAAAGTGTAATTATTAGAGCTCTTCATTAAAAGAGGCTTACAAAAGCAATTCAAACTTCTATGGGATACATCTTGCTACCTTTAGCTTCCACATTAATACTATTCTGGCAGGGGAAGTCCAAATGTGAACAAAGTACTTCTTACCAGGGGCAGGCTAAACAAGAGGAGTGATCTTTGTGTTCTTTCAATCCAGAGTCAGTGGCAGGGCTCCTCTGCCTGTGTTGCTGATTCCAGTTTCTGAGCTTACCATGGAGTCTTCAACAGTCGTTTTCATGCTTTTTCTAACTAGCAGGCACTCATCCCATGTTTTCATGTGGGACAAAAGCTAAAACTATTGGTTCCCCATGGATAGGCCAAAAGAGAGAACTATATTAATGAAACACCCTTTTATCTCTGCTAGCTGAAGGCAGTCTGTCTTTGGTAAGCTTGCAGGGTCGCGGGACTGGGTGACCAGACAGAGTAGGCTCTTTTGGCAGGTATTAATTTAAAGCAAATGCAAGCAATCTAGTCTTGTGTAAGTTAGTGACTTAGTAGGTTGAAAAACAATTGAATGTATAGAGAATGTAATCTGCAAAATCAAATATGCCATTTTTGCACTGTCTTGAAATGTCTTTCATTAAAATAGGCTTAAGCCTATTTTATTCAAAAGGCTTTGTTTTAAACAAACTCTGTTTTTACTTGCAAGGCGAGGCTGTTTTTCAATGAGAGAGTTGAATTGTGGACTTGTGTTGAAGTCTGTGCATTTATGCTGTAACCTGGCATCACAGAATAGAGAGTTAACATTTTCCATACCCGTATTGTTTTAGCTTGGGTGCACTGGTTACTCTGACATGAAGTAGATGCTCAGTTAGTTTTCTCCTCTCACATTTTGTTCACTAGTGTGAAACCACTGGTATAGTTCCTGGAAAGAATGAGCTGTGGGCAAAGAAGGTTATGAGGTTGCTTTTTAAAGATAATTTCATACAGGAGGGGAAGAAGTGGAAACTAGAAACAAACTCTTAAGAATGTTAACAGCATCTGTGAGCTGCCCTTAGCTATTCAGGGTTAATGGAAGAACAACAAAAGAGGAAAACATGCAGTGAAGGATATGAAATCAAATTGTCGGGGTTCTTTTACTTTTGTACCTTGATATTTTAAATCCTCTTTAGGTAAAAATCCAGGTGTTTTGACTATAATCTATTTTGCTGAAGTAAAAGGTGACTAATGTCAGGTCTCACTGCTAGAGGGGCAGACATCTTCCACTTAATTAAAATTTGTCCCTCAATCCAAGAGTAGAATAAAGGGAAGGAGAATATTCCCTTGTATGTTTAGGGTGAGCACAATTAATGGAAATTAGCAACAACTTTGAGTGCGGCTTGCTATCTGGCAGCACAGGCAATTTTAAATGGCCTCTTTTTATGTGCATCTTCATTTGAGTTTTTTAAATCATAGGAACTAGATAAAACTCAAGAAGAAATAAAGAAACATCATGCTAACATCAGTGAGCTGAAGAAGAACTTTATGGAGTCCGTCCCTGAGTCCCGGCCTAGTGAATGGGATAAGCGCCTGTCTACTCACTCCCCCTTCAGAACATTTAACGTCAATGGACAGGTCCCCACCGGAGTGGAAGGAGTGAGTACTTTATGAAATGTGGTATTGATTGATTTTTATATTGTAGCAACTAAATACTGACGCTAAAGGAACATCTTTAAATAGTGGAGGACTAAACTTGGCTCATGTTATATTTCTGGTTGGGAACATTTCAGATGTCTTTTTTGGTGGGTTTTAAGAACAACGTTGCTGAGGGATTCATTTATTTTAGCTTAAGTCACAATTCTTATGTGATACAGTATAAAACAATATTGGAGCTTCCTATCTGACTTTGTAGCAACATTAGTTGATGTTGCCACTAGAATTTTGTTTTCTTGCTATCAGTTTCAACATTACAAGAGCACAGACTTAAATAGTTATGTTGGGATCCGGGTTATTCAAAAAACAGATGGGGGTAAGTCTATCTTTCAAAATGGAAAATGTCAAAATTGATGTGGATTGTAATTTTAAATTTTAGCTTCAAGGATATTATCACAAGCCATGGAGGGGGGAAAAAAATATTTTGGATGGTGCCTCTAAGAACCAAAAATCACAAGGCTTGATAAGCCAGAGAGGAGCCTTGTTAAGAGAGTTTTGTATGTAACTCGGCCCTGATCTTGCATCAGGAACTGCCTGTGTGTACCCATATTCCAGTGGGATGTCTTACTAACACGGGCACAGGGGTATACAAGGGGTTGGGCCCTGGCTTGGTAGAAACATAATTGCTTTTTAGGGAGGTGTTATCCATATTTGTAGCAGTTCATGCACATTCATAGGCCGCCTCTTTAGTTTCATAAGAATTTTACTACTTTTCGTCAGTAAGTAAGCTGGAGAAGCCAAGAGATCAGTCAGTCTGCTGTCTAGTCTCTTCCTTACTGGTAGTCAGTATCTTACTGGGATAGACCTTGTCATATTACTACTGCTGTTACTTAACTCATAATTAAAGCTCCTAGATCAAAATAATTACAACTTTTTGAACAATGATAGTTATTTGCCTTGGAGGGAGGGACGGAGTGAAATCCTAGCTCCATTGAAATCAATGGCAAAACTTTCACTGGTTTCAGTGGGCCCAGGATTTCCCATAGATCTGCTCCCCTCGCCCTGCCACCAGTTGCTGTGGAGACTATTTTTCTTTGCTTGATTTTTAAACCATGCAAGTGTGGAACTTGTAACATGGAATAATCTTGGGGGAGGAGGAGGAAGTTTCCAGTTAATTTGTTACACATGAAGCCACTTAACAGTTTGATCACTGAACTTTATTTTAAGAAACCTTTCTGCAGGATTCTCTCCAGTAGAGATGATACAGGGGTCTCCACCTGTAAGAGTATTTCCCAAGATGGGGCAGAGGGGATAGTGTGTGCTTACCAACCCGCAACTACAGTGGTTTGTTAGCAATTCTGTAACACTGTACTAAGGGTGGTGCCAGCCCTATGTGATACCTGTCTCTGGAAGTTCCAACACCTGTGACATGGTCCTTCTGAAAATGGCATTTCAGTGAAGATGATTTATGATCATAACATGAGACACCTGCAGAAAGGCACATGAATAGTGTTTGTTTGCCTTCACATTATTATCAAATGTATAAGGAAGATAAATTTGTATGTAATGTAATTCTTTTTGCTGATGTACCATTATGCTGCTGTTGCAAAAATCATGGCATTCTATACGGGGTTATCTTTCTACTATTCCTATATCTTACATTACAAGACAACTGAACTTTACACACTTTGTGTATGTCCAGGTCAAGAAAGCCACTCTCCTGTCCTCTGAAAGAAGGGTTGGTGGGCCAGAGGTAAAGCTGCTGTTATGATATGTGCTTCTGAACCAGAATTTTGCTGTTATAATGGCACTAAGCAAAAACTCAACAGCAGCGGCTGAGTAACATTTTTTTTTTTTTTGGGCAACATTAAGTAGTTTCATATCTCACAGCTTCCTGACCTAACACCTTAAAAAATTTGCACTGCTGCAGCTTTTGCAGCTTTCAATTTGCTTATTTCGGCGCATGGCTGGTTGAAAAGCTGCATGAAGATGTAACCGTGTATTTGGAAAGAAAAACAATTACGAAAGTTTAACTCTACCCTGTTCTTTTTATGTTGTCTTCCTTTCCTTTTCCGTTTTGTTTTTTGTTTTAATAATCATGTTACTCTTGCATTTTATTTTATTTCTTTTGCTGCCCAGTCCCCCAGCTACTTTCTCCCTGATACTCATCACTTAGGGGTGTGCAAAGAACCAGCCCCAAAACACAAGACTGATCAAAGGAGGTTGGATCAACTGAGAGAGCTTAGGGCCAAATTTTTTCTTTCATAGCTGTACCGGGGTTGACCATGCTCGGCCAACTGAAAGGATGGAAAGCATTTCTTGAATAAACTGCAATAAAATTTTCCCAAACAATTTTCACAAGTGCTAAAGCATTTGTATGATACTGTGTTCATTATAATTTCACATTCTTTAGATTCTGAAGACTCAGATGTAGTAAAATGTAAAACAAAATCCAGAGTTTGGAATGTTACTACTAAAAACATTCATGTTCCATACTCCTGATTCCTAAGGGATTGAATATTTTGTATACATAACTACAATATTTTGAAAAAAGTGGAATTTTTTTGATACTGTCTTTGTTTGCAAAATCTTCAAAACAAGATTTTATCATCTGCATTAAAATCTGGGTGTCAAACCTTATGAACAAATGTCACTTTTAAGGCCAGTATAGTATAGGAAGTTGTAAAAGACTGCATTTTTTATACTACCATTTCTATTTGTAATACAACAAAATTAACTTTTCTCAACAATTTCAATTGTGGAACACTTGAGCACTAGATTTTAAATTATCCTTCTCTCAAAGGGAAATTGTGAACACTCATGAATGTAGCCCTAAGATTAGTGGATTCTATGAAGATGGTCATATTCAGAAGCTAAGTTACAGGATATTGCTGAAGTGCTTCTATCCTGATTGAGCCTCCACAGAATTTGTCCTTCACAGCAGTTTGCCAATTTAGCAATAAAACATTGATCAGAGCCTCTGGAAGACCTGTCCTAACACTTTGTACATCCCTAAGTACCATTTTGAGCACTTCCCATCTGTCATTTTTGTTCATCTCTCTGTCTTTCTTGATCTTCTACCACGAAAGCAGACACAGGAACGTCCTCTGTTAGTACAGGATGAAGACAAAATAAAAAAGCAGATGCCTACTGAGACAGCAGTGCCCCAGCAAGCAAAAGAAGATATTCTTCCAAAGGTTTCTATTCCAATTCCTGAGGAGCAGAAATCACTCAAAAAGTGCCGCCTGTACTTTAGTACTTTTCCTTCTCCACGCATTCCCTTTATGATGTCCCTTTTTGTGGTCCTTGCACTAACTGTGTGGTGGTTGGTCTTTCTGTGATCGGAAACAGGACCTAATTGAAACCTCATGACCACAGCTCTTGATTGGTCGACTGCATCTTCTACGTGTTGCCCTCTGATCTCTGTAGTTCATTGTCCTACGAATACTCTACACTATGTTTTTGATCATAATATTTTACCTTGTACAGTGTATGATTTGGAATTCTAAAGGAGTGGCAATGGATTGCCAGACCTGCAATAATACACTGAAATTTGAGCCTTGATGATCTACAGACTAAATTTTAAAAAGCTATTGAGTCTCTGTCTGAAAGTCTTCAGCGCTGAAGTGGACATGCCGACAGTGGGCGTTTTGCTTCTGTACACTTCAGACTTCTTGCACAGCAGTTTGTGAAAAGACTTGATTTGAAGGTTACTCTTATTCTTAAACCCAGCTCTTGTATACATTTATAGTGTTTATGGTGGGGAAAATTCAGTTTCAAATACGTATTCAAAAGGCTTAAGATCATTCACAACAGTGTACAGAGTCTGATCCATAACCACTCCTTTTCTAAGAAAACAATATTAGCATACAAATCGCTTTTCTTTAATTAAAAAAGGCTTGGGTGTCAGTGGCTCTCTTAGGGATAATTCATGTATGTACATAGGAACAGACTACTTCAACTGTCCTCTTTATGGAAGATCCTTTTCGGTCTTACTACTGTCTTTGCACGAGCATCACTGCTTATCTTTCATAGCTGAACTCTCCTCTGAATGAAAATATTGTCTAACTTGTGTTTTGGGGGGGAAACCCTTATTAAAAGCAGTGCTTATTTATTGTAAGGTTAAATTAATCTGTTTCTGAATTTGACTCCCTTGGTGCACTGTAGATATATGTTCTTTCAATTTGTGTTGAACTCACTAAAGTGTGTGTACTAATGGTCATGTGAATGGAAGTAACATGCTGTTAAGTACACATGCTGTGCCTGCATGTTGACTAATAGCATTGTTGTTAAGTTTATCAAAACATGTAAAAGAGCCGTACGTCCAGATGATAATTCTAGTGTTAAAACAATTATTATTTTGACTACTTTAACAAAGCTTTTGCATACGGCTTATTTTTGTAGCACTTTTGTATATATCTGGATTATTTGGTTCAAATGATCTATAATTGAGTTTAAACTTGACTGTATTGTTAATGATTCGGTTGTATGAGAACCAAGATTTGATGCTCAGCTGGGCTGAGCACACCTGGCTCAGAAAGCAGAGGGAAGGTTGGACTCTTTCTCGTGGGCAGTTGCTTCTGAGTATATAATAGTCAGGGGACAGAGATGAGCCAGCCCACTCTTCCCATTGTAATTTGCATTCTCTAGAGTATAGGTGTAGAAATATTATTATTGCTGAGACCTGCAATCGGTTTCCCACTAAGGGGCTATTAAAGAATGAGACGCTTGGATGAAAGGGACTAAAATCTGTGTCTATATTTTTCTTTATAGCATTATGTACATAATGTTATTTTAGAAAGTTAATGTGTAAGTATACGTGTGGGTGGGTGTGCACCTGTGCGTGTGTGCACTGGGAAAAGAAAGGAGACAAATCTATAATGAGTGCATGGAATTGTGCGCACGTTGTCCAGTAATAGTGAACCTTAAAATATTTCATTTGCATCTCTATTTACTCTCATAAGTGCGTTGAGGCTCGCTGAACAGTATTTCAGAACTTTAGCTAGGAAGAATCTAGTTAGTGAGTGAAACATTAATTTTGTTTTTAATCTCATGAGAATGTTCATGATTTTGGCCAGTACTGCTTGAATAATTGTAATTAGTTCAGATTAGTGCTCCCATTTGTGCCCTCAGGGTTTTGCTTTGTGTCAATACCAGTTTAATTGAAAAGTGTCAGACCCTTTTAGTACCATAATCATAAACTTCCTATTAAAAACAAATTTGAACATTGTATTGATGCCAAATAGTATATACTGAAACCATAATATAGTTTTTTCTTTGTAACTATTTAAAAATATTAAAACTAAATTAAGCATCAAAGGTAACATTGATATGCATATGCAGGTTTAGCCACAGACTAAGGGGAAATGCCACTTCAAAAGAATCGTGCACTGGATGGATCTAAAGAGTATGGCTCAGTAGGCAAATGAATGGAGAATCCCAGTAGTAGGGCTCGTTGTGAAATGTAGGAGGATTGTCCTGAGGAAGAAGGAGGAAAGAGCAGTGGGGAAGTGGAAATTCGGATCAGTGGGTCAAAAGCTAAAGAGAGAACCTGAAATAGGTGCATGGTGTTGAACACTTCTGGTATGAGTTCTTACAAGAATTGGAAAGGACAGGATGTTAAAACTTGGATCCCAGGCTACTTAGAAAAAAATGTTTGCTCTTCACAGCACATCATCTCAAAAGTGAGGGGTAGCTGTGCCTTCACTCCCAGCCATTAACTATTCTTGTGCCCCCAAAACACACTATAACTAGAAAAAAGTACTTACCACTATGTTTGAAGAGCCATAGGCCTGAGATTAATATGGTGCTATTGAGAATAGCTGGACTTGAGGCAAATCAACTTCTCACAAGACTACTTTAGAAACTCCTGTTTAAAAAAAATAAAAAGAGAATACTCTGAAATGACTATAATGAATATCAATCATCACAAGGCCATGATTTCTACAGCCATATCTGCCTTGTCAGAAGGAACTAGGAAGTGCATTTTTTTTGGAGAGACGGGGGGATCTTACCTAGAAAGAAGTTTGAATGTAGTGTTCAAGAGATCCATCGCTCTAGGGTAAGAGTTTATATCCTTTTGTTCTACTCAGGTCGTCTCTGAACTTCCTAAATAAAATAATCTCTTTATCAAGATAACTTTGAAATGAGACTGGTTTCTATCAGTAAAAGACCTTTGAACTACATACAGATTCAGAGAGAGCCCCACATAATGTTTCTCAGCACTTAATTGCTCTCTCTGAAGAGGACATGAAGAAATTGAACAAGCTATTAATAATCTTTTTATTTAGAGGTCAGCTAATCATCCAAACGAATTGTGAAGGTGCATGTCTTAGATTAGATTAGATTTATACCATTCAAACAAGTCTGTTTCTCACAGAAATATCTGGTAAATGCTGCATTACTTTCAAGCACCCTTAGAATGTGGTCTTGTCCACGTTTAAAAATTCATGGAGCCTTAACCTACTATCTTAGAGTTGGCCTTTATGTTCACTTCCTGTAAGCCACCATCTTTCTGATCTGCATTTTGAGGGAAAGGAACATCAAGGAAGAAACTTAAAATTTTGCCTTCACTATATATGAGGTCTTAACTTTTTCTTCCCTCCTCTTAGACTGGAGAGTCTTTTGTTGCTTGGACCTCTAGATGGAGAGTAATTGTAGAGTATCAGAGACATTGCAATTTTTACTTGACAAAATTTCAGTATCTCTTGAAAATGTGTATAAGTAGTCTGTGCTACTGGAGAGACTCCTACCTCTTTGTTTGCTTACAGGGCATATGTAAGCACATTATTACCACAGAACCACCTTTTATGGTAAGGATGGTAAAATCTCACTTGCGTATGTGTTCAGTATCTCAAGGTCCCTTTCAGCCCTGCATTTTTGTGATTCTATATTACATCACATACATACATCATATACACTTTGCTATGCTAACTGTCTTTCTATGCTTTCCTTAAGATCCGCATAAGATGCAGCATTGAAATAAAAACAGTATATGAATATACACATTTGTGTATATATAAATAGTTCTGTATGCTTAATGTAGTACAAAATATCAGTTTTAAATAGCTTGCAAGGAGATGTGTTTTTCCTTTTCTGTCTATTGCTAACAGTATGATTTAGTATTTCTAGAACTGAGATGTTCCTAAAAGGTGCTACAAGAGGATTTGTTACCTTACAACTAGATATGTAATTTCTGATGTCAGGCAGATTAGGTGCAGAATAAGGTGTTTCACACTATACCGTAGTGTAAAGGTAGATGTCGCAGAGCGTTCATGAAGAAATACTGAAAGAATGCATCTTGCTCTATCCTGACTCCAGAGGACAAGATGGAGTGGAGTAAACCATCTAGCTAGCCTACTGGCCAATTGTTACCATGCCACTGTCAAACATTAATTCATGGCAGTGCTCATCTTGTTGTCATTATTTGTATTTGGCCAATAGTGTAATTGAGATCTGTTGCACTAATGGTGAATATTTGCGAAGGTTGTGAATATTTGCTACTCTGAAGGGAGAGTAAACATGTCAGCAGGATGCATAAAATGTAACCTTGCCTAGGTTTATGTGAAGAAGGCTGCATTCTTAACGTAATCCTTGATGACTTATTACAGCTCAGGATGTTTCAGCAGCACCTAGATACTGGTCACTAGGTGCTTTATAAATACCTAAATGGATAGAGGCTGCTAATGGTATTAATATGCATTAGTCTTAATTATTTTCCAGCGTTTTTCATTCTAATATCTTCGACTGTCACACCTAGCTAAGACTTGTGTGTGCTCTGCGTGGTTATGTAAAATAGGGGATACAGTCCAGTTAGAGGCAGAAAGAAGAGACTTCTCTTCAGGGCTTCAATCCCCTGTTGTCTTTGGGTTGTGAACTTCAGAACTCCTGAATAAATTAGTTGATTGTATATATAATGCATGTCGTTAAATAGAAGTCATTTTAAATTCTGTGTATCTTAATTTATTTTCATTATGTTAGTGTTACTAAACTCCCTTGTAGGGCGAAATGCAAAATAGTCTCTTGGTCTTACCCACGTTTTCTTTTAAAAGTTATTGGCACTTTGAAACAGGGAGGTGGGTTTGAGTTCCCCAGTGGCTCTGTTTCAGGCCCAGGCATCACTGGGGACTTTTTACGAACTATGACGCTAGCACTTTGAAACTTTTGTGTAGAGATTTTTTTCCTTAACTCAGGATTTATTGAAATTCAGATTAAATGATGAAGATAAAATATATTAAAATAAATAAGTGGTACTGGATATAATTTTTTTTAAAAACCTGTATTATTTACATTTTAATTGGAGATGCTCAGATGAGGTCTGTTAGCAGAGGACCAGTAACATCCTTACCTAGTACATTTTTAAAATAGACTGTTCAAGTTGTATGACCTACAGTGCTTCAGTGTACCTTCTGTAGTTGTATTTGGTGCCAGCGGCTATCAGTCTCATAAGGCAGCATCATTCCTTTGTACTGTGTTGCACACAGAGTTAATGGTACCAGCAGGTGCTGTGAGATCTTAGTGATATCTTGACCAGTACTAATATCAAAAATATAGCAGGATAATTTGAGCATTATCAGTTGGACGTTCTCTTGCAATACAGAAGTAGATCTTCAAGTGCTGGTTCCTATGTGTATTCCACACATGGGTATGCATGTGCACCATACTGCTGAGTCTGGAAATTCTTAGTCTGTTCACTTGTACGTGCGCAGTTGCTCTCCTTGTGCTCCAGACTGAGGACATAAGAGGCTGTGTGAGCTGATGCCTCTGTAGTTCTCTTTTACTGCCACATGACCTGAGTCAGATTCCTGTGTGTCCACAGATTTGTCCAGTTTTTTTATCAGCCTGTAAATAGTTTTAATATTTAGCATAGTTAAAGGTTTAATATTGTATAGTTTAGCTTAGTTTCTTCCATTTCTTGGGAATCTCTCCTCGTGCACTGGGACTGTGCCTGGAGTCTTAAAATTCAAGAATTGTCTCTCGTCTTTGCTCCTTCTCTGAATTATGGGCATCAATGTTGTCTCTACTGTCTGGGTTAGATGCATATCTAAGTAAAGAGCAGCATTTGCTGTTTGTTTCTCCCGTGGACACATGAAGCATGTGAGCTTCAGCTGAGGAAACTCATTAGGGAGAGGGCCATGTGATCCAGGCCAGAGAGACTCCCCCTCCCCCCGACCCCATCCCAATGCACCAGTGTCAACCAACAAGCAGCGCCCCTGTGAGCACAAGCTCAGGAGTGGAGCCTAGAACTGCTAAGCTCAAGGAATCATTCTCCAGGGCTTTGCACGAGAAAAAGGCACGTTTAGCTCAGGACTGCTTAAGACTCCTGAGCAGAAGGGTAAAGCATGAAAGCGAATCCATCGGTACTGTCACTGATTCTGACTGCTAAACATAGAGACCGCCATCCACCAGTCCATATAAGAGTGCTGCATCTGACTCTTCAGAAGTACCAGCCCACCCTTCTCAAGTACTTTAACTTTCAGCATCTTGGGACATATTGGAACTGTCAGTCACAACCACTGGACAACCTGGAGCACCGGGACATGCAGAGACACCTATACCTCACTGGAGGATATCTTCCTCCTTTATCCTCAGTCCACCCTCCTTTTGAGCCTGATCCTCCGGAGAGACATTCCCTCACTAGAGGAAGAAACTACTTTGACAGTATGGGAACCCTCAGGCAGAAGTGTTCACCCTCTAGTACCAGTGGAGCAAGAGCAAGTCACGTATGTGAACAAATCAGATGTTCTGGCCAGCCCATCATCCCCTCAGAGATGAAGCTTGACAGGGAATTTAATAAGATTTGGATGCCCTCTTCCCAGATATTACTATTCTTGGATCTGTCCACAAGCCCTACCATACCTCTTCCACGCAGCATCTATTGGATCATTGCAGTACGAGGAGGAAGTGATCCAAATCCACAACTACTGATGGTATTGACAGGGAACTCATCCTCTTCACTGGATGAAGCGAATGCTTCACCATCTCTGCCAGGTGACCATAGTCAGTATCAGGAGCTCCTGCAGATGATAGTAAATGACCTCCAGATTCCACTGGAAGAGGACCGTTACCCAGCCATCAGCTCCTTGGCATCCTGTAACCTACAGGTCCCAGCAAAGTCTCTCCCCTAGTAAATGAGGCCATCATGGAACTAGCCAGGGTAATTTGGCATACCCCAGCCTCCTACGCCCCCACTCTTAAAAGAAATGAGGCACCATTTTGTCCCAGACAAAGGAGCTGAATTTCTTTTCATGCACCCAGAGCCCAACTTCGTGCAGGCAGCCACAGAAAAAGAAGGATTACAACACTCTAAGGCCACCCTTGCTGACAAGGGCTTGAAGAGGTTGACTCTTTTGGAAAGAAATGTATTCTCATCTATGAACCTCCAGTTCCATATCGCTAACTGGCTGGCCTTGTTAGTGAAATACAATTTTAATAACTACTTCAGACTGGCAGACTTTAAGGTCAACCTTTTCCCTAGAGGACAGAGCCCAATTTCAAACCTTAATTGAGGAAGGCAGGCTAGCGGCAAAAATGTCCCTACAAGCCGCAGCGGATGCAGCATCTAGAGAGCAAGCCACTGATATAATTGAGGTGTGAGTCTTGGCTTCACTCTTTGGGGGTTCCTAGGGAGGTTCAGAATACCATTGAGAACTTACCATTTGACAAGTGAGACATGTTCACTGAAAGAACTTTTGAGTCCCTGCACATGTTTAAAGACTCTAGACTGACCCCCTGCTCCCTGGGAACTTACATCTTGGCCTAAAAGAGAGAACACCAGAGGCTGGTGTATAGAACAAGTGTGTTCCCTCCGCAACCATCCCAGCATCAGCATCTGGCTGAATCTCCACACGAGCAACTAGGTTCAAAGATTTCAATTTCCACCCCCTTTGCTACCACAACATCCACCCTCCTCCTAAGGGCTACTTTTTGATGCGTCAAGAACCGCCTGCCTTTATTGATGCCAACCACTTATATCCCTACCCCTGTCTTTGCGGGCTGTCTCACGCTTTTCGCCCATAAGTGGGTTCTAGAAATCATCTAGAAATCATCCACCATGGTCATTCCATCAGATTTTTCTTTCTTTCCCCCTTCCCTGCTTAAACTCCTTCCTGATTCCTCTCCAAGGACCTCTCTCTCAATACTTCCAGGAGGCTAATTAATATAACAACATTTAACATCCCTGTGGTGGGAAGAACATCTCAACAGCCCAACACTGTGACATTTAATTTCAAAAAGGGGAACTGTGCAAGAATGAGGAGGTTAGTTAAATTAAAAGGTACAATGACTAAAGTGAAATCCCTGCAAGCCGCATGGGCACTTTTTAAAGACACCATAATAGAGGCCCAACTTAAATGTATACCCCAAATTAAGAAACACAGTAAAAGAACTAAAAAAGAGCCACCATGGCTTAACCATGTAAAAGAAGCAGTGAGAGATAAAAAGACTTCGTTTGAAAAGTGGAAGTCAGATCCTAGCGAGGTAAATAAAAAGGAGCATAAACACTGCCAAATAAAGTATAAAAATGTAATAAGAAAAGCCAAAGAGGTGTTTGAAGAAGGGCTAGCCAAAAACTCCAAAGGTAATAAAATGTGTAAGTACATCAGAAGCAGGAAGCCTGCTAAATAACAAGGGCGCCCCTCCATGATAGAGATAGAAAAGGAGGGCTTAAAGACGATAGTCATTGCGGAGCAACTAAATGAATTCTTTGCTTCAGTCTTCACGGCTGAGGATTTTAGGGAGATTCGCAAACCTGAGCCAGTTTTTGTAGATGACAAATCTGAGGAACTGTCACAGATTGAAGTGTCACTAGAGGAGGTTTTGGAGTTAATTGATAAACGTAACCTTAACAAGTCACCGGACCGGATGGCATTCACCCAAGAGTTCTGAAAGAATTCAAATGCGAAATTGTGGAACTGTTAATTAGGTTTTGTAATCTGTCCTTTAAATCGGCTTCTGTACCCAACGACTGGAAGGTAGCTAATGTAACGCAAATATTTAAAAGGGGCTCTAGAGGTGATCCTGGCAATTACAGACCAGGAGGTCTGTCGGTACCGGGCAAATTAGTTGAAACAATAGTGAAGAATAAAATTGTCAAACACATAGAAGAACATAAATTGTTGGGCAAAAGTCAACATGGTTTCTCTAAAGGGAAATCGTGTCTTACTAATCTATTAGAGTTCTTTGAAGGGGTCAACAAACGTGGACAAAGGGCATCTAGTGGACATAGTGTACTTAGATTTCCAGAAAGCCTTTGACAAGGTCCCTCACCAAAGGCTCTTACATAAATTAAGTTGTCATGGATTGAGAACTGGTTAAAAGACAGGGAACAAAGGGTAGGAATTAATGGTAAATTCTCAGAATGGGGAGGGGTAACTAGTGGTGTTTCCCAAGGGTCAGTCCTAGGACCAATCCTATTCAACTTATTCATACATGATCTGGAGAAAGGGGGCAAAAAGTGAGGTGGCAAAGTTTGCAGATGATACTAAACTGCTCAAGATAGTTAAGACCAAAGCAGACTGTGAAGAACTTCAAAAAGATCTCACAAAACTAAGTGATTGGGCAACAAAATGGCAAATGAAGTTTAATGTGGATAATTGTAAAGTAATGCACATTGGAAAAAATAACCCCAACTATACATACAATATGATAGGGGCTACTTTAGCTACAACAAATCAGGAAAATTATCTTGGAGTCATCGTGAATAGTTCTCTGAAGATGTCCACGCAGTGTGCAGAGGCGGTCAAAAAAGCAAACAGGATGTTAGGTATCATTAAAAAGGGGATAGAGAATAAAACAGAGAATATATTATTGCTCTTATGTAAATCGATGGTGTGCCCACATCTTGAATACTGCGTACAGATGTGGTCGCTTCATCTCAAAAAAGATATACTGGCACTAGAAAAGGTTCAGAGAAGGACAACTAAAATGCTTAGGGGGTTGGAGAGGGTCCCATATGAGAAGAGATTAAAGAGGCTAGGACTTTTCAGCTTGGAAAAGAGGAGACTAAAGGGGGATATGATAGAGGTATATAAAATTGAGTGATGTTGAGAAAGTGAATAAGGAAAAGTTATTTACTTATTCCCATAATACAAGAACTAGGGGTCACCAAATGAAATTAATGGGCAGCAGGTTTAAAACAAATAAAAGGGAAGTTCTTCTTCACACAGCGCACAGTCAACTTGTGAAACTCCTTATCTAAGGAGGTTGTGAAGGCTAAGACAATAACAGAATTTAAAAGAGAACTGGATAAATTCATGGAGGTTGTCCATTAATGGCTGTTAGTCAGGATGGGTAAGGAATGGTGTCCCTAGCCTCTGTCTGTTAGAGGGTGGAGATGGATGGCAGGAGAGAGATCACTTGATCATTACCTGTTAGGTTCACTCCCTCTGGGGCACCTGGCATTGGTCACTGTCGGTAGACAGGATACTAGGCTGGATGGACCTTTGGTCTGACCCAGTATGGCCGTTCTTATGTTCTTACATTCTAATTCTCTTCTCTAATGACAGGCATTAGAAGGAATGTCATCTCAGTATCAAGGAAGAGGGTTCTATTCCCCATACTTCTTAGTCCCCCAAAAAGAGAGAGAATGGTCTTTTGATAACTGAACATCTTTATTCAAAATTCAGCTTGGTTACACTAGCATCAATAATCCCCTCTCCATGGGAGGGAATGTGATTCACAGTTGTTGACTTGAATGCCTATTTTCATGTGGATATTTATCTGTCCCACAGAAAATGTGTCCGGTCCCTGGTAGGTCAGGAACGCTACTAGTTCAGAGTCCTTCCCTTTAGACTAGCAGCTGCACCCAAGCTATTCACGATTGTATTCTCAGTGATGGCAGCCCAAATGAAATGCCATGGCAATGTAGTCTTCCCATACTTGGACAACTGGCTCCTAGCAGATCATTCCAACCACAAGGTCAGGTTGGTGACTTTGTTTCTGCTGCCATCTTTTAGTAGCACTGGGAGTCTGCATGGAATAGGAAAGACTCCAGTTGGAAATGCTACCTAGCTAGAGATGGGTTCGCCTGGGATGGCACAATTAGGCTTCCTCAGAATCTGAAGATATCCCAGTCATTTTAGATTATCTCCAGTCTTTGAAGAATTTGGGTCTTTCCATTAGCTCACTGTGGTTCCATCTCACAGCAGTCAGTGCCTTCCTTCCCTAGTGTATGAGCATTCCATTTTTACTCACCCAACAACAGTTAGATTCCGAAAGGGCCTAGTCAGGACCTTCCCACCAGTGGTCAAGCCTGCACCTCAATGGCATCTCAGTCTAACCCTGTCAGTACTTATCAGGCCACCATTTGAACCTTTGGCCACATGCTCTATGTCCCACCTTTCCACAAAGGTTGCAGTTTTAGTTGCTTTTAGTTTGGCCAGGAGGGTGAGTGAGGGAGGAACACTCATGGCCGACCTACTATACACCATTTTTCACGAGAAGAAAGGTTTCCCTTCACCTTCTTCTTAAATTCCTCCCTAAAGTATTTTTTGAATTCCATCTAAACCAATCTTTCCATTTCCTGATTTTCTTCCCAAAACCCAGTGCTTCTGTTGACAACAAGACTTCATTTCCTGGATGTCAGATGAGCCCTTGCAGTCTACCTGCAAAGGACCAAACCGGTCAGAAAATCACCAAGATTGTCACTGTAACAGAAATGTCATGAGGACAAGCAATATCTTCTCAGAGAATCTCTAAATGGATTTCTGGTTGCATCATAATCAAGAGTTACCAATTAGTGAGTATTCCTCCCCAGGAAGGGGTAAGGATCTACTCCACAAGAGGCACAAGCTGCCTTCACAGCATCTTTCCAGGAAGTACCAGTACTGGATATATGCGGAGTGGCTACTTGGAGCTCCATTCACACATTGACAAAACATTATGGGCTATTTCAGGCTGCATGTGTGGCTGTAGTGATTTCAGTTCTTCAAGCATCTTTGTGGACTGCATTCTCATCCACTCCTCTAGTCTGAGTACAACTTATCAGTCACCCATGTGTGGAATACACCTAGGGACCAGAAATTGAGAGAACTTCCCTGTAACTAGAAGTTCTTTGAGGTGTGTGGCCCTAGCTGTATTGCACTACCCACCTTCCTTCCCCCTGCTTTGGATCTTATCTGATTCATGGTAAGAAGAGTAACAGGCAGTGCAGGCTGATGCTGCTCCACTTATGTCCTTCGTCTGGAGCATGAGGAGAGCCATTGTGCAGGTGTGTGGACACTGCTTACTGAGAATCTCCAGGCTTGGGCGCATGGTGCACATACATACCCACACGTGGAATACACATAGGAACAGCACATTTCATAGAACTTCCAGTTACAGGTACGTAACCTCCACTTATGCACCAAACCAGTTCTTCTGCAGACTTCTTATTCCTTGTTTCCCCATTTAGTTTGTGAAGGATATAGTGAGGAACAGCAAGCAATGGGGTTTGGATATGATCAAGGGCAAGTAGAAAGAGGGAAACTGATTTTCTTACACCCTTGTCACTTCACTGGCGTTGCTCCTGATTCTCACCAAAGTGAAATCTGAATCTGTTCACAGTCTACACTTCTGAGCTTGTCAAGATGATTATCAATGATATAAAGTGTGTTAATTTATGTAAGAGTTGGTAACTTTTCACTGTATAAATTACACCACTAGCCTAATTGATTTGTGTGTGTGTGTGTGAGAGAGACAGTGGATAAAAACAGTGTATAGACAGTAGGAATATTCCAATAAATAGAAAGAAAAAATACCTTTTAGAAAAGCTCAAGGAAGGAGGGAAGGGTAGTTTTATTTAGAACCCAGTTTGGTCTCCATTTAGAGTAGTGGTGACCCAGGATATCTAGACAGATACACATTAACTTATTGGGTACAGGAATGTTTCTCAGTTATTGGGCTGTAGGAAAGATTGCTATGTTCTTTGACAAGCAGGGGTGGCTCTATGTATTTTGCCACCCCAAGCATGGCAGTCAGGCGGCTTTCGGTGGCATGCCTGCGGGAGGTCCGCTGGTAACGCGGATTCAGCAGCATGCCTGCAGGAGGTACTCCGGTCCCATGCCTTCTGCGTAATTGCTGCCGAAGCCAGCAGACCTCCCACAGGCATGCTGTCGAAAGCAGCCTGATTGCCGCCCTCACGGCGACCGGCATGCTGCCCCAGGCACATGCTTACTGCACTGGTGCCTGGAGCCACCCCTGTTGACAAGCACCCCATATTAGGAAGGTGCATTTTGATGAACTCAAGTATCTGTGCCACTCAGTGTCTGTAATTTTGTACCAGTGGTACATGGTATAGTTAACAGTCAGTGCATGGAGACGACAATAAGATTATTTTAAACTAAACCTCTCTTTTGGAACACTTTTTTTCTTTTGTATTTTTCTCCGATTTGCTTTGTAAATATGTACGTTTATTGTCAATAAATGTTGTTGCAAATCTGAACCCTCTTTCTGTTATTCTGTTAACAAAACAGGAAGTATTCCTGCATTATAACCTATTTGGACTAACACGCTCCCTTTCTTGTCTGGGTGAGCCCTTTATGCCAAACCCGGTACCGTGCAGTCTTATACAAAAAGTGGATCTTTAATCCATGTTTTTGCTTTATTTTAGAGCTAACCACTAGGTAGCGTAGGGTCCACTAGTACCACTACAGTGCAGTCGTCCCACTAAGTTGCCAGTATAGGCCCCTATATTCACTGCCATATAATACAGCCATCATAATTTGTTGAGACTGAAGCTCATGCAGACTAATAGCTGTAAAAATCATTTGGCACTCTCTGAATTGCTCGATGTAAGTAACACATTTCTAAGTACTTGCTACTAACATTGAATGTGAACAAACTGGTTTGGAAAAGCTACAGTAGTTGCATCTGTTCTGCAGCCAGCATGAGAAACATTCTTTCCTAATGCAAAGCTGCACAGGACTTTGCTGGTCAGTGATTCTAATGGTGTTGAAATTTTTTTTAACATTTGTGTTTTTTTACATTACAGTTGTTCTGTGGTGTCATCAGTCATGTGAATTCATTGCACAGTACCTGGAAAAATGTGATTTCAGGCAAAAAATTTTTTTGATGCTCCTTCAAAAAAACATTCCATTAGTATCTGTCAGGATTTGGGAAGCACTAACTTCCCTAACTAACCAACTTCTATTTCTCCCACTCACAGCAACTTCCCTTCGCTCCACCCCCATGCTCACGCAATAAAATTATCTGGCCTTGTTTCAGCAACAGGCTTACTTTGAAGTTGACTAAAATTGTACATAAGACATATCCCTACATGAAGAGTCAGTCATAAATTTACTAGAGTAAATTTTCTTTATACCAGCTCTTCAGTTGTGAGTTTATTCTTTATCCAAATCAAGCAGAATCTCTCCCTAAACTGCTGAAAGGTCCCTGAGGGAAGGGAAGACCCACTTCAGAGACAGCCTGAGATGGAAACATCCCCCTCTCCCTCTCATATGAACTCTGAGTTGTGCAATGTCCCCTTTGTTTTTGACTGCCCCAGCAGGGGAAAGCCCTAGGACTGATATGGCCCAGGAGAGAGGGCCATACCAGGGGAGGAGGCTGTTTCAGTCCTTAGAAAAAGGAAGCTCCCATGTTACCCGCAACCGCTGGAAGGAGCCTTATAGTGAACACAGCACCTGAACCCAGATGGCAACCTTGGGACAATCACAGGGTGGTGGTAGGAAGTGGCTCTGCTAGGGCAGCTTTAAGCACTCCTGAGTGTCAGGTCACTGATAGCCCTCAAAGGGTCCTGTGCTGGAGCTGGGTGGCGTGAAAGGGCCCAGACTCTCCTACCAGTCACTGCCCCTGCAAGTCACTGGGCTAGGCCCTGACCACTAGGTCTGATGCTCCCCTACCAATCACCCCCTGAACAAGTGGGACCCTCATATATCCTCACTGCTTCTCTGCTTGATTGGGACCTGCACACATGCAGAATCTTACTTACTTTATTGGAGCTCTACATGAGTATAGGCTCTGCCCATGTGGACTGGCTTTAATAGTATCTGGAGAAGGAGTAGGGGAAATGAAGCAGTAAAAAAGTAATGATTTCTCCTCAGCTTTAATATCTGACTATGTTTCTAGTATATTTTCAGTTGCAGCTGCTGAACTGACTCTGAGTCGGTGTTCATTTCTAAAGGAAGGGGTACTAGAACAGCAAATGTGCAACCTTTCACACCACAATACTATATCCTGGGCTGTGGCCTTCCAGAACAGAGTTGTTCCATAAAGATAGAGGGAAGTGTGCTCTGGAAGAGTTTAACTTGGCAAATTGCTTTAATAATAAAATTACTGGGGTATTGATCTTTCAAACTGCTAAGCAACCGAAATTCCCTGTGGTGCACTGGGAATTGATATCACACTGCATCTTGCAGGATTTGGATCTGTCTTCAGTACAATATTGTTTGAAATTACAAGACAGGCTAATCATCAGAATATTATGCTCATTTCATTGGTGACCTAAAAACCAATCCAAAATATGCAACCTCACAGCTGATGGCCATAAATAAAAGCTAGCTTTTGCTGTCCTATTTGAAAAATGTTAACTTTCCTTGTCTTGGGAAATCGGGAAGCTATATAATGTGTAAAAAGGCGTTGTAAATTAAAGATATCTATTTACTGCTTTATAATATTCTTTGCTCAAGAGCTTCCAACAGCTTTGTTGAGGTTGAACATTCATCAGTAGATCTATGGAATTATTACTGGTGAGTGTAGTTCATTGCAAAATCAATGTCTTCTATTTAATGGCTAATTGTGCATTCGTAGGCATTTACATCGATCTTGTTTGCTTATGTGTACACTTGTATCTTGAGGATAACCTAATAACAAATGCAAGTGTTCAACACAGATAATTCTATACTGAATAAAAAAGTTGATTAGGAAGATAAGCTAGTTAGAATTTGTAAATTTCATTCAGTTCTGTTTGTAGGGGAGTGTTTCAAATTGGCATTGTTAATATTATTATTCCATCATCCTAATTGTTTATCAGATACATTCAGTAACTGGCAGCTTTTGTGGCTTAACAACTACTTTATCAATCCGTAGACACTCCCTCCACAGTTCTCTCATATGGTGAGGTAATCGAAAATTTTGACAAGAAAGTCAGCACCATTTCTGTGGAAATGTGCTCTATGCAAGCACTTCTATGAATGAGGGAGGATAGAGAGTAGGGAAACTTGACAATTAAGCATGAGCAACTGGCTGAACGTTGGGAGGGTGGGTAAGAAACAGCCTTCATATATTTTGCTGCCAAAAAGTACCGTTAAAAAGAGTAATATATTAAACCACTAAAAATATGTGTGGTCTTTGGTATCAGCCACACAATTAGTCTGTTATTAATTTATCCCGTATTTGAAATGCTAGTTTTAGTGTCACCTTTTTCACTGTAACTTTAAGTAAATGTAGTGGTATCCTCAGTATTTTTCAACATCAAGTGCACTGTGTTTGGGGTTTCCCAGCATGATTGTTTTAATTGCGTTCATTTTTGCTCTTAAGAAATGGGGCAATGCATCTTGTCCTGTACTCATCCTACGCTATGTATGGCTTATGCAAAATAGTCTGTTGCACATCTGATTAGTTTTTTATTGCAAGTTGCCATTAGAAACTAATGGGTTGATTTGTCAGAATTGCTAATCACCCTCCATGTCTGCTGATTTAAGTCAAAGTTGAGATGCTTTAGCAGCTCTGAAAATCAGGCTTTTAATCGACCTAAAAACAGGAGTGCCTTTGCATTTGCAAATTAAAAAACATCTTGCTGAGATCAGATGTCCAAATTCCCAATTTATCTTTATAAACAGATCTATTCTTGCCTGCATGTAGACTGTATATCCAAACAGGAACAAGCACAGGCATATTTGTGTATAAAAGTCTGTGTGTGTAAATAGGTAATTATATCTGTTTATAGATAGAAATAGTTTTTAGTTAGGCTCCCTTGGTGTACTTCTGGAACAGGAAGGGAAGAACAAAGCGCTTGTGGTCAATTGATCTTATCATAATTTGGTTCAATTTTTTTTGTTTGCATGTTGATGTTTATTTCAGAATGTTGCTTTATTGAAAACCAATATCTCTTTACTGTAGATTTCATTCTGAGTGCTGATATTTTTGTATACACTCACAATGAAAGTTGCGTTTAGTTGCTAAATATTTGTTCTTGTAAGAGTTTAAATACAGTTCCAGTTTTCTCAGTCTTTTCTATATAGACTCTTTGCTTTCTTTATGGGATTTCATTTTTTCGTGCTTTTCAACTTAATCTCACAGTTGATGTTTAAGCAAATTGAGCTTCCAGAGTGCACTCCATAGAAGTGCTGAGCACTTGCTGCTCCTACTGAAGACCCAGGATCAGGCCTCTAGTTTGCAAAACTTTGTCACGTATCACTTGGTATGCTGACAGTACGCTAAATGAGCACTTAAAATAAGATTAACACATAGGCAGAAAAAACAGACAATTTTCATTGTCTCCCCCAAATGTGAAAGGTAGTTGCAATATACTGCCTCATATTAGGCAATAGTTCAAAATTGGCATTATCTGGGGGCGGGGGAGTGTAGATACATGTAAAAGCAATATTTTCAATCAGAAATAAGTTTATGCATATCATCTATCTTGGTAGTCCTTGTATCATTTTAGTCACCGCTGAATGTGTTTCCCAAGTTAAAATCCAAAGAATTTACAGGAAACACAAATTATTTGGAAATCTTAAGTAGCAATTTGTGATTTACCTTATCCATAACGTTACAGTGTAGAGATCTAGAATTGAGCAATCGTTTCATCCCAACAAAGTGAAAGTAAGTGTTAACTTGTCCTTAAATAAAAAGCAGTCATAGTTCCTAAAACAGATTTGTGCTATCCCATCAAATGGGAGCCATTAAATCAGGGATGGCAGACTCCGACCCACTTGATACATTGATCTCGACCCTATGGCAGATTCAGCTTCTGCTGAATGCAAACTTTAATTTAAAACAAAGACGATAGTTCTTGCGGTTGCTAAGAAAACCTTTTGAATGCAAATCAATGTGATGATGTCTACCGATCATCTTAATGGTAACTTTTGAAGCTTAATGATAATGCTTAATGGAGCAAGATTTTCCAAAAGCCGAGGTAGGCAGTTGTGCATGCAATATGCATATGTATTTGTATGTCCTATTTGTGTACATTTACCACAACTAACCATGCAAATTACCAATTAAATAACAAGAAGAATTATCTAATGAGCTCCATCGTTTAGGGCTTTTCCCCTGCCCTCACTGAGCGACACTGAATGCAACAGTAACTTAATAACTATAGTAAAATTGTAGTTACTATATAAGGCTGCTTATTTTACCCTGTTTTTAGACTAATATTAGATTGTCAGTGGAAGAAATGCTGTGACTCTAGGACAGGATAAGAGACCCTAGCTTTGGTTCACAGCCCATAATTAAAAATGGAACCCAGTCCTCTGCAGAATAAGTTTGAGATGAGTTTATGTATTAAATATTTTTCCTGTACTCATTGGGCATTTGGGAAAACAGATGATTGTATGCCAGTTTTGTTTTGTCTTTGTGTTTTAACTCTTGTCTTCTCTTCTGTCACTGTTCCTTTTCTTCAAGTTCTGGCTAGAGGGCTCCCAGAGATGTAAGAAGACCTAGTTGAGAACTTGCTAACGAGCAGAATGGAAGGCAGAATAGCTCCAGCCTTAGTTAAATCCTCTGGCTTGGCACAGTCTTCCAAAGTATCTCAGGTGCTATAGACACACTTGCTTTCTTCTAGGGAGGTGTATCGATTTATTACATGTCTTTTCTACAGTGTACTGTTGCTAATACTAATTACACCTCTACCTTGATATAACGCTGTCCTTGGGAGCCAAAAAATCTTACCGCGTTATAGGTGAAACCGCATTATATCGAACTTGCTTTGATCCACCTGAGTGTGCAACCCCGCGCCCCCCCCCGCCCCCCCCAGAGCGCTGCTTTACCACGTTATATCTGAATACGTGTTATGTCGGGGTAGAGATATATATTGTAACTTTAAAAGGATTGGTATTGTAAGGGTTTCTGTGCTCAGACTGTTACTATTACAACAAAGTATGGTACATGTGTTTCAATAGTTTTGGACAAATCATACTGCAATATGTAGTTGTTAACCTGTTTTGGAATAAACCGAATTGCGTATTCAACCACAATGTGGTCAATACGCATTAGCTTGACTATCTGGTTTTCCAGTGTAGAGCTGTCACTTACACGATCCTTCGGCTAAACAAGGAGTATGTTAAATTTTCGTGCAAGTCAGGCCTGGTCTACAGTGAGGGGGAATTGACCTAAGATACACAACTTCAGCTACAAGAATAGTGTAACTGAAGTCAACGTTTCTTAGGTCGACTTACCTCATGTCCTCATGGCATGGGATCGACTGCTGCCACTCCCCCATCGACTCCACTTCTGCCTCTCGCCGCAGTGGAGTACAGGAGTCGACAGCAGAGCGATCGGGGATCGATCACTACCCACCAATCCAGCGGGTAGTGAAGACGTACCCTCAGTTGATCTGGTTTGTCTAGAATAATTAATTCATGTTGAGTAAGGATACATCATAATTCCAGTGGTTTCTTTCAGTTTGGGAGCCTCTTGATGTTTGAATCAGTTGACTACAGGACTAACTTCTTTCAATAACATTATCAACAGCATCATGTCCTTTACAACAATGTCTGTATTAGTTATCCTAGACCAGTGGTTCTCAATTTTCGGGCCACTTGCAGCCCAATTAACATACAGCTGCAGCCCATGTGACAGCCTCAGGGCCATACAGGTAGTATATATATTGTGTGGATGCGGCCCACATAACACAAAGAGCTGCATATGCAGCTCACAGTGGTAAACAGGTGAGAATTACTCTCCTAGGGGCTGCAATAACAAGACCCCTGCAGTTATGTTTCAAAGGTGCTACACAATGTGAGTTCTAACCAGCTGAACACAGGCTGTCTGAATTCCCAGTGACAGTGATGCTCTTTCAGTGGTTCATGGTGGTTTTGTGCCCACTTCTCCCCCCATCATTTCCACTAAAGTCTTATTTTAAGGAAAAGAAATGGACTTGGACTATAGTGTCACTACAATGATGGGTATCTTTGTGCGCAGACCTCTCCATCCACCATACAACAGTTACTCCTTTCTTTCCTAATTTAAGCAGAGTGTTTAAGTCAAGAATCAGCCTTGTGATTTCTCAAGGTGCCAGGGAGAAACAGCTGTTTGTTGTTATTCCATAACCCTAAAGCACATGGATAACTAGTCAGTTTGGAAGGTTGTGTTTAGGATGACCGCTGGATGCAATGTGTATTCAGGCTTTTTTTTTAATAAGGTCCACCTATTGCTGTGCATAGATTGCAGTAGACTTGATACAGTGTGAGTTAGAGACTGACATTATTTTTCTTAATATTTCAGGATGCTACATTCTTCCTAACCTTCTCTGGCCTTTTTGTGTATTTTTTTCATTTTAGAGTCTGTGTGACTTTCCCCCCAAAACGGATGTGGATGCAGTGACAGAGAGGAAAAGTACTGCCCCTGACTTTGAATTGGTGGGCCCAGAGCATTCAGTAGCCTGTAGTGAGAACCAAATGTCAACTCCACCAGAGTCTTTACAAAGTCATGACTTTGGCACTTCCTCCCTAAGCAGTGAGGAGGAGTATAGAGCTCTTGTATTTCTTGAGAGCAAGGATGACCTAACATATGAAAAGAGTTATGCAGGTGTGGAAAAGCAGGCAGATTACTCAGCTGAGCAGTCTGAGGTGGAGACCCCTACAATCTCTGTTTCACCTCCACTGTACCCCTGTGAGAGAGAGGAGGAGGCAGAGAATGTTGAAGAAAATTATTTTACAAGAGCTCCACTTAGAAATCTAAACGGAGAGTGTCACAACTCGAATATTGATAATGGGCTTCCCACGCTCATTCGCTGTTTTCAGGTAGTAACTGTGAGCTCAGAATGCCTCCTATTTGTTTTCAAATCTTCCTTTTGGTTTTTGGAATGAAATCCCAAACACTGCAGCAAGCATATGCTACAAATCTGTGATGAGGAATTATGTTTACATGGCCTGAATTCATTCCCCAAACTAATCACCCAATTAATCTCCTGCAAAGTCTGTGCAACTGAGCCCCCTCCAGTTTAGCCATGCATAAAGTGACAGACATGCCTCAGTGAAAAATGATCTTTGTCTTCCTTTGAATCGAATGCCCTGTGTTCTAAATAAAAGGAAACATGCAGACTCCAAAGGCCACCATGTTTAATTTATTCCACGGAATTGTGTGGTTATCATGGGTTTTTGGTGTGTTTTACTGCTGTATTGCAGAAAATTTGGAAACCAGGCTAAAGGAGGTGCTACAGGGCTGAAACTTAAATGTAGCACAATAAATTGTAGCTCTGTCAAAAGTCTACATTTACATTGTAATTGTCATGAGATTTCAAATTTGCCTGCTTCAGTGTTGCTGAATATAAATCATTTATGTCAAAATAGATGACCACTTAACATATTTACTAACAATCAAGGTGGCAACTGTCAGGCATTGGGAAGGTGAGCAGAAACTGATTGAGCTGGGAAAACCTTGTGGGTCTTTTGCTAATACTATCTTCTCTTTTGATGAATTACCAGATGGTGGAAGAACTGATTTTTCCAGTTTCTCTTTCAAGACTCACACAGTTTTTCTTTTAAAGACTTGTATCTGACATTGATTTAATAAAAGCCAGTGAACCACAGGTTGATGAGTATTTTAACGATGAAATGGGTTTGTTTGCATTCAGAATAAAGCTTCAGTCAGCCGTGATTAACTTACTTCTCCAGTCTCTACAGCATCAATTTTGATATTTCAGTACAGTCAGAGTCATGGTCTGACTAGCAGTTTTCTATGGGGTCCTCATCCTTGTAATTAGGAAGCTAATCAGTACAGTACATTCATAGTAATATGTTTAATCCTTGATGACTTTCTTGGTCTAACTTAAGAAAGAACAGTACAGTTAGCAGAGAGGATTTCACTATGTGTTTTAAGCTGCAAATTTGACTTTGCTGGTTCAGTGCTTGATCCTCTGAAACATGTATCAAACTCTCTGTAGGGCTAAAATGTTCAAGATTTCTAGGCTGAGTCTTGGTTTCTCAATCTCTGATGTTTTTATCAGATCAATGTCAGAGCGTTGACCAGAAACATCATCAGTATGTAACTATGCTGTGTTTTTTTAAACCTCTTTCATAGCCACCCCTAGTGAAGACTCAGACAGTTACCCTCTCTGATGTGTCCAATGCTGTGAAAAGTGAAATTCCAACAAACGAAGTTTCCATTGTTCACACAGAGACCAAGACCATCACCTACGAAGCTGCACAGGTAGAAATGTTTTGCCTAACTCACAGTGGATTTAATTAAATGTAATATTATGTAAGTGCAGAGTTTATTAATCCTTAGAATGTGACCACATAATATTAGAATGGTCATACTTAGGCCTGGTCTACACTGTGCGTTTAAACCGAATTTAGCAGTGTTAAACCGATTTAACCCTGCACCCGTCCACACAATGAAGCCCTTTATATCAATATAAAGGGCTCTTTAAACTGATTTCTGTACTCCTCCCCGATGAGGGGAGTAGCGCTGAAATCGGTATTGCCATGTCAGATTAGGGTTAGTGTGGCCGCAAATCAACGGTATTGGCCTCTGGGCGGTATCCCACAGTGCACCATTGTGACCGCTCTGGAAAGCCATCTGAACTCGGATGTACTGACCAGGTAGACAGGAAAAGCCCCGTGAACTTTTGAATTTCATTTCCTGTTTGCCCAGCGTGGAGCTCCGATTAGCATGGGTGGCGATGCAGTCCCAAATCCAAAAAGAGCTCCAGCATGGACCGTACGGGAGATACTGGATCTGATCGCTGTATGGGGAGACAAATCTGTTCTATCAGAGCTCCGTTACAGAAGACGAAATACCAAAGCATTTGAAAAAATCTCCAGGCTATGATACAGAGTCCACAGCACAGTGCTGTGTGATAAGCGTAACGGAAAGCCAAAGAATCAAATGGACGCTCATGGAGGGAGGGAAAGTGTACTGAGGACTCCAGCTATCCCACAGTTCCTGCAGTCTCCGAAAAGCATTTGTATTCTTGGCTGAGCTCCCAATGTCTGAAGGATCAAAAACATTTTCCCGGGTGTTTCAGGGTATATGTTATCAATTTACACCCTTCCTGCCCCTCCCAGCCCGAAAGAAAAGGGGGGGGAAAATGTTTCTCGCCTTTTTTCAATGTCACCGTATGTCTACTGCATGCTGCTGGTAGACGGGGTGCTGCAGCGCTGAACACCAGCATCCCCTTCCCGTTGGCAGACAGTACAATACTGCTATCCATCATCATCATCAGCCTGTGAGTGCTCCTGGCTGACCTTGGTGAGGTTGGCCGGGGGCACCTTGGTAAAAATGAGTGATTCCCAGCAGATGGTACAAAACAGCTGGTAACTGTCCTCATCATAGCAACTGGAGGCTGAGCTCCATCAGCCTCCCCCTTTCATGTCTAAAGAAAAGATTCTGTACTGCCTGGACTATCATAGCAGCGGGAGGCTGCGCTCCTCTCCCCCCTCCCCCCACCGTTTAATGTCCTGCCTGGGCTATCATAGCAGCTGGAGGCTTCCTCCCCCTCATTTTTTCTCACTAAAAAGTCAGTGTTTCTTATTCCTGCATTCTTTATTACTTCATCACACAAATGGGGGGACACTGCCATGGTAGCCCAGGAGGGTTGGGGGAGGAGGGAAGCAATGGGTGGGGTGGTTGCAGGGGCGCCTCTTAGAATGGCATGAAGCTCATCATTTCTGCGGAATCTCTGGGGCTCTGACACGGAGCGGCTGTGCTTTCTGGTTCTCTAGTAGACTTGCTTCATATTCTAGGCAGGACTGACTCTATTTTTAGACAAAACATAAAGAAGGGAATGACCCGGGGAGTCATTCCCATTTTTGTCCATGCGCCCCGAGGAGCACCCATGACAGCAGCAGACGGTACAAAACGACTGATAACCATCATCTCATCGCCAATTTACAACGGCAGATGGTGCAATAGGGATGATAACCATCTCTACTACCTTGCAAAGGCAAATGAATGCTGCTTGTAGCACTGCAGTACCGTGTCTGTCAGCAGTATCCAGTACACATACGGTGACAGTGACAAAAGGCTAAACGGGCTCCATGGTTGCCATGCCATGGCATCTGCCAGGGCAATCCAGGGAAAAAGGGCACGAAATGATTGTCTGCCGTTGCTTTCGCGGAGGAAGGATTGAGTGATGACATTTACCCAGAATCACCCGCGACACTGTTTTTGCATTGGGATCTCAACCCAGAATTCTGATGGGCGGGGGAGACTGCGTGAGCTATGGGATAGCTACAGGATAGCGACCCACAGTGCAAGGCTCCGGAAATCGACGCTAGCCTCGGTACATGGATGCACACCGCCGAATTAATGTGCTTAGTGTGGCCGCGTGCACTCAACTTTATACAATCTGTTTTACAAAACCGGTTTATGTAAAATCAGAATAATCCCGTAGTGTAGACATACCCTTAGTCAGACCAGTATCCTGTCTTCCAACAGTAGCCAATGCCAGGTGCTTCAGTAGGGATGAACAGAACAAGCAGTCATTAAGTGATCCATCCCCTGTTGTCCAATCTCAGCTTTTGGCAGTCAGAAGCTAGGGACGCCCAGAGCCTGGGGTTGCATCCCTGATCATCTTGGCTAATAGCCATTGATGGACCTATCCTCCATGAACGTATCTAATTCTTTCCTGAACCTCGTTACAGTATTGGCCTTCTCATCGCCTGACAATGAGTTCCACAAGTGTACTGTGCATTATGGGAAGAAATGCTTCCTTTTTATTTGTTTTTAACTTGCTACCTATTAATTTCATTGGGTGATCCCTAGTTCTTGTGTTATGTGACAGAATAAATACACTTCCTTATTCACTTCCTCCACACCTTGCATGACTTTATAGACCTCTATCATATCTCCCCTTAGTTATCTTTTTCCAAGCTATGAACAGTCCCAGTCGTTTTAATCTCTCCTTTATATGGAAGCTGTTCAAAGCCCTTAATCATTTTTGTTGCCCTTCTCTGTACCTTTTCTAATACCAGTGTCTCTTTTTTTGAGCTGGGGTGACCAGAACTGTACGTAGGTGGAGGGCATATTGTAGATTCTAGCAGTGCAAGAATTATTCTTTCCTGCACCAGGTATTTTGCGCAGGTTTCGGGAATATGATCATTTAATTAAAAGCTGTATCATCATACATACATACATACAGGGGACTGAATTAAGGTTCTCTTTCAACTGCTTGTCTATAGACATATTCCACTGATAGTGTGCATGTGCCCCATGGGCCCGAGGTTGGAGTCTTTTGGCTAGCAGAGTCCGCTGTGGCCACTGATATACCGAGTTCTTCTTTGAGTGCTTGCTCATGTCTGTTCCATGTTAGGTTTGTGTGCTCACTGCATGCACTGGTGCAGAAGTTTTCCTCTCAGTGGTATCCATAGGGGACTGGTTCTCGCGCCCTCTGGAGTGGCACACATATGCCTCCGTACATGGTGTTCTACACGGACAAAGTTCAGTTGTGTCTCATCCTGCTTTCCTGCCAACAGTGGTGTCACTTTTTCATGTTAACCCAGACATTTTGCTCCCAGTATTCTGCCCAAAGCCTTATTCGTCCAATGAGGAGAGGTGCTTGCACACCCTAGATGTCAGGTGGGCTCTGGCTTTCTACTTAGAGCATACCAAGCCTTTCCATAAATCTACTCAACTCTTCATCACAGTGGCTGACAGGATGAAAGGCCACGTGGTGTCTACTCAAAGGCTTTCGTCTTGGATTACTACCTGCATCTGTGTTTGCTATGAGTTGGCTCATGTTGTACCTCCACCGATAGTGATGGCCCATTCAACTACAGTTCAGGCGTCAGCAGCAGCCTTCCTAGCACAAGTCCCTATCCAGGACATCTGCTGGGCCGTAATGTGGTCATTGGTACACTCCTTCACGACCCACTACTCCATCACCCAGTTGCCAGAGATGATGCGGGCTTTGGCAGAGCTGTGTTGCAATGGACACGTCCATGAACTCTGACCCGCCTCCGGAGATACTGCTTGAGAGTCACCTAACGTGGAATGGTCATGAGAGAGCACTCTAGGAAAAAAAAAAAAGTTACTAACCTTCCATAATTACTGTTCTAACTATTCTTCGAGATGTTGCTCATGTCCATTTCATGATCCGCCCTCCTTCCCCTCTTTCGGAGTTGCGGCAAGAAGGAACTGAGAGTGGGAGAGCCAGTGACGCCATATGCGCGCTACTCCAGAGAGCGCCACAGCTGGTCCCTTATGGATACCAGTAAGGGAAAAACTTTCAGCACCAATGCATGTGATGAGCAACACATCACGAACAACAGTCACGGAAGGTTAGTAACGGTTTTTTTCACGTCTCATGCCAACCACATTAAAAGGGCAGAGTGGACAACTGCCACTCAGTTCCTCTCGCTGGCTCTAGCTTTGAAATGGAACTACTCCCTTGTCTGTTTTCAACGCATTGCTGGCTCTTTGTTCATTCCTTCTAAATGTTGTCCTAATCCCCAGTTCTGGTTAGGTAGTTTGCCAGTTGGCACCATAGTAGTAGTAGTTTTTTCAGATTGCATTTCTTTTTTATCAGGCAAATCCTTCTTTGTCTTTCTGGTATCAGGATAGCTAGTTCTAAGTCCTCTGGTTTCAAATATCATCCCTTACAATGTCCATAAAATGAAAAGCTTGGCATATTTTATGAATCTTTAAACAGGCTGAATAAAATCAGCCTCAACACTCCAGATCTGCGTATTAAACTAAGATTCTGTTTGTGACAAACTTTCATATTTGCATAAACAAATAACTTGTGTATATATTGATGTGTGCACACCACTAAGAATAACCAGTAAGCGGTTTTCAAAATAGCTCCATGTCTGAACAGAATTTCTCACAAGCTGCTGGTGCTTTGAGGTAGACTAGACTGTTCTAAGCAAACAAAGTGTAGTCTTTGTCCTAGGAGAGATTTGCTGTCTTTTATTTTCATTTCTGTTTATCACACTTTTCCTGTAGTCTCTTTTCTGTTTATCGTTCTGAAGAACTGTGTGTACAGATTAAATTATCTTGACATTTTTTGAAAACTTTGTTTTGTATCATCTTATCCTGATGATTTCCTGCTACATTCCTATATCTAAAGCGGGTACTGAAACCAAAAATAGACTCAATGTGGAAGTACTTGTTATAATCAATCTCAAAGCACTTTAAATTAGCAAATTAAAATATTAGTGGTGTAATAACTATATTCAAATGTGGCTCCATAGTTAAGGCTGAAGCAGATTTTGACCGGATGCAAATTCTTAATATCTTACAAATGTAATTTTATGTCAGAGTAAAATTTTTTTGACAAGGCAAATCAGGTAAGCTTTTAGACAGATAATAGTTCAGAAAAATCTCTTCACTATTTTTTCCTGATTATCTTTTTCTGGCTTATTATTACTGCAAAATGGACTGGCCTGTAAACTTCAGGTCGTGGTAAGGTCCTGTGCCCTTTCCCAGTTTTGGAGATTTGTTGGCAGAATGCGATTATTGAAAGTAGTTTATGGGCTCCAGGTGTGAGCATTGACAGAGTGTAGGAAGGTCACAACAGCAGCATGAGAGCTGCACAAATGACACAAAGGTACAGTGTAAGCCATGGGAACTCCCCATGGCACTACAGTTCAGATTCATACCGCTGAGGGTCTGCAGTTGCATGATGCAGAATACCTAAATTGTGCGTAGTACAGATTGTTCTTTGAGTGGCTACAGACGTGCATTGCACTTAGCAGTGTGCACTCCCAAAGCATGAGAGTCGGGGAATTTTTGCTCTACAGTACCTGTAGGAGCAGGGTTCGCGCCCTGCAGCTCTTAGCCTCTCTCCAGGCTATTTAAGGACAGCACAACTCTGGCCCTCCCCCATTATTTCTCCCTGCCTATGGCTAGAGTCAATGTGTTCTGTGTGGTATTTAACTCATGCTTTTCTATCTCGGTCTTCTGAGATTTTGTTGTTCTGGGGATAGTTACAGATATTTAGTTAATACCCTTAGTTCTTCTTTGAGTGCTGCTCATGCTTATTCCATTCTAGGCGTGTGCGCACCCACATGCCTGGTTGTCAGAGATTTTTGCCTTAGCAGTATCCGTAGGGTCAGCTGTGGTGCCTCTTGAGTGCCATGCTCATGCGTCAGTACATCGGGCTCTGCCGGCCCAGTGCTTTCTCAGTTCCTTCTTACTGCCCGTGGAGGTTATTGGAGTGCCTTTTGGCTTGCCTAGCAAGGATTAGTGGTTGTTCTCTACTGTTTTGTGAGCATTAGTGTCTTGTAAGTAGTTTGTTTCATTAGTTGTTAAGTAGTGTAGTTACAAGTTGGAGAATGGCCCCATGGAGACTCTGGTTTTAAGCCCTGCTCTGACTGGAACAGGCCTTTGCTGCCTGAAGTGCTTGAGGGGAATCACATGTGAATGACAAGTGTCACACAGAATCATAGAACTGGAAGGGACCTTGAGAGGTCATCTAGTCCAGTCCCCTGCACTCGTGGCAGGACTACGTATTATCTAGAGACAGTTCCTTCCTGTAAGAGTACGTGAGCTATAGGCCATTCCTGTAAGAACTCGGAAAGAGCATGACAGCTGTTTGAGGGTCCTCCTCATGGAGGCTGCTCTCTGCCTGGCTTCTGAGCCTTCCCTGATGGACTCCACCCCTCGCACTTCAGCCTTGGTGCATAGCGCACCCCACACCGGGCTCCGTTTCCCATGCCCAAAAGAAGTCAAAGAAATGTAACTCCCCAGAACTGAGCAAGAAGGGCCATGGGATATCAGGCAAAGGACCCAGTTTGGGCCACCCACCCACAATGGAATGTCTCCCCAATGGGGTCCCATAGCCCCCTGAGGGATCCACAACTGACTCCCAGGAGTGGTAGGGGACACAGGCTTGTGGCAGGGCTGACGCCTTCCCAGGGTCTCCTGGCTCCCAGAGGGCAGAGGCCTTTAGCGGTGCCACTGGCACTACGTGCATTGCAGGAAGCCGCAAAGGCTCCCTATGAGGACAAGCCAACCGTCAAGACCTCCCAGAGGGCAGGTGAGCACTGCAGATCTCTGGAGCCAAAACAACACACTCTGTCTGCACACCCCAGATCTCTGGCTTGTCAACTCAGATCCTCTGCAGGTCACCCTAGATTGCCAGCATCATGGTCGCCCTCTGCCCTTTTGATGTGGATCGCCTAGGGGGAGGCGCCGGTCACCATATCACTGGCACTGTTCATCCTCCCATCTCCTTGGCACAGATTCCCGTCTCCCACACTGCGGGAATGGTCTCCATCATAGTACTGATCCTGCCTAACCTCTGGCATCGGTCCTCCTATTCAAGACACCAGTCCATCCAAGGGAAGAAAATTTCCTTAGATTCTGTGATGATGAGATTTCTAAGAGGAGTCAGTTGTGTCTACCCACCTGTGAAAGAGGTTCCCTTGTGGGACCTTAATGCTGTCTTAGCTGCCTTTATGGGACCTCCACCCAAGATCCAAGAGACTTGTTCCCTGTCCCTCCTATGCCAGAAGACAGCCTTTGTTGTTGTTATAACATCTGCAAGGAGAGTAAGTGAGCTATAGGTCTTAATGGCAGAGCTCCCATGTACGCAGTTTTTCAAACAAAGTGGCCAACTTTTTGTTAAAAGTAGTTTCACCTTAACCAAATAATGTATTGCTGGTGTTCTTCTCTAAACTGAACTTCAATGCAGATGAACAGTGACCTCGCACACTGGATGGGAGAAGGTGCTTGGCATTTTAGAGAGGACTTCTCAGGCTTTTTGCTTCCTGTGCTGATTGGATGATGGGTCATTCTCTGCACATCTGATTTCCAGGTGGATAATTTCCTGCTTTACAACAGCATGTGATGTAGCTCAGACCATGTCTCCCTAAAGATTATGGGCCATTTGATGAGGCCCCAAGAAACATTGATAGCGTTCTTCAGTGATGTTTTGATAGTAGGCTTTGGCAGGGCTGCTACGTGATCTTCTCTTTTACCAAGCACCATGCTGTTACCACTGCGTCTAGGTCAGATGCAGACTTTGGGAAGGCAGTCCTGCAGTCTTTGTTTAAGTAGGCGCCAACCTCCGAGTACTGTTCGAGAGTCACGCGAGAGGAGTATGTGTCTATCTGCAACCACTCGTACAACTGGTGACCTCCTGTGCTCTAACTGTTCTTCAAAATCTAAGTGTAGACATGTCCTATGACCTACCCTCTGTCGCCTCTCTATCAGGGTCTCTATTTTTGATGTTTGGGTCAGAGGAACTGAGACTGATGTGGGGGGCACTGCCCTGAAATAGCCTGGGGAGGGACTAAGGGCTGCCCCTACAGGTACTGCTAGGCAAGGTTCTCTGACTTTGGTGTGCTGCGTGCTTGCGCACCTGAGTGGAATACCTGTCTGCACCCTCATTTCCAGAACAGTTACAGAATAGGTAAGTAACCATTTTTTACTTTTAGGAAGTCTGCGACTTGGAGGCTAAATGGTAGAGGAATAACCAAGAATTGGGTTCTGTTCTGCCACTGACTGGCTTTAATGCTTTTCACTTTACAGGCAGCATTTAGTACCTCTGAAAAGCAGGTAACTTATTTTGGTGCCTAAAGATGGCACCTAAATTTGAAAATATTTGTCTTAGCCTTTGTGTCTGCTTCCCGTCTGTAATATGGAGTTAGTGTGACTGCCTATTGCAAGGAGGTATCTGTGCAGTGGACCATTTGTTTAATGCATACCTGGCGTACTGTCATCCTTGTGGAAACTCTGTCTCCAGAGATCATCAGCAACTGATTGTTTAACATCCCATCTGAAGTAGAGCACTCTAACAGTTTCACATGCCCTCCAGAACCAGACTGCAGCACCAGTACTGGGCATAGTGTTAAATTTGAACCTGTATTGCTCAGAGCATTAGTAGCTGAGATTAACTGATCCAGCTAAGTCTAGTCACAATCTTTACATCGCTAGCTCTAATGTCTCAAGGGAGAAGTGAGAATTTTGTAACCTAATTATTTGGCAGGTTTCAGAGTAGCAGCCGTGTTAGTCTGTATCTGCAAAGACAACAGGAGTACTTGTGGCACTTTAGAGACTAACACATTTATGCTTATGCTCAAATAAATTTGTTAGTCTCTAAGGGTATGTCTATACTACTCACCAGATCGGCAGGTAGTATTTGATGTATTGGAGATCGATTTATCGTGTCTCGTCTGGACGTGATAAATCGATCCACGAATCAATGCCTGTACTCCACCTCTGCAGGCGGAGTGAGCAGAGTCAACGGGGAGCCGCAGCAGGCAACTCGCTGCTGTCAGGACGGCAAGGTAAGTCAAACTAAGATACTTCAACTTCAGCTATGCGAATAGCATAGCTGAAGTTGCGTATCTTAGTTCAAACACCACCACCACCCAGTGTAGCCTAGGCCTAAGGTGTCACAGGTACTCCTGTTGGTTTTGGTAATTATTTGAGATTAGGTGAGATTTGGCCAAAAAGTAATGATCTCTGGAGAGTTGAAGTTTTATACAGTACAGAAACTGGTTCCACCTAGTGGTCACTCTGAAGATATAATCTTGTCTTAAATTGTCATTACAATCTCATAGACTGTTCTGTAACAATAATTGGACAAAAGAGGCTGTTAGTGTATATCTTTAATTCAGTCATTTGGAGACATGAACAATAAACTCTTGGGCAATAAATTGGCTTTGGAAAGCCTGAGAGTTGTACAGGATGGGAGCCACGTAATTAAAGAGGTGGTACACAGTTGTTGTTACTTATGGTTTATTTAGGTTATAGTAGCATCTGGGGCTCTTATACTGCACTGGGCATAGCCCTGGAGAGGCTGATGTACAAAGGGCTTGGGGGAGATGGATTCCAAAATAGCTTCCAAACCTGTTTAGAATGATAAATGGATAAAATGCCAACTAACCCCATCTGCCCCCTCAGCCATCTTAATTGAACAGCTTCTTTTATAGGAGGTTCAACAGAAGTGAGACCTGAGCAGTGTAGTGGCCTTTATAGACCAGTTTGGGGAAGGTGGTATATGCAAAAAAGACAGTGTGGACAAGGCTGGGAGTTGGTGGAGCAGGGAGAGTGATTGGTGTGGGGACCTTGTCATGTAGCTTCTATGGAATCTGTAGGAGTAATTTGTGACAATGCAGAGCAACTAGAAAGTAAATACATAGTACTACCCATGCTGCCTGAAACATGCGAGTCAGTTCAGTGTGTGCTAAGCAAATTTACGAGCACAGCTCCCCAGTTCAACTGGAAAGGGAGAGGAGAAAAGAGAGGATAGAGAAGGTCCATTCATCATCGCAGAATTGAGAGCGAGAGAGCTGAACAAAGTCACTGTGTGGAATGGAGAATCATCACCCTGTGGTTGGGTGAGATCGCAATGCAGACATCCTAATGGATGTCAAGGCTTCTCTGCTTGATTTCATTGTGGCTCTGTTGGAGGGCAGCATGGCTCCTTGGTTCTTCAAGTGCTGTACCTTCAGACACCATTAGTCTTGAAACCTTTGTTACACTGCTAAAACACTAATTATTCATCCAGCTGTGAATCTCTTCACTTTGTCTCATAAATAATGCAAAGTCTACTTTTGCAATGATTGTACATCATCTTAAATTACAGCACTGAGGTCCTGTTGCAGTGGTGACTGTGTGAAGATCATTGATTGCTGTTTTGTGTGTGTCTCATAGACAGATGATGGCAATGGGGACTCAGACCCTGGAGTCCTGCTCACTGCTCAGACCATCACGTCAGAGACCACCAGTAGTACAACCACCACACAGATTACAAAGGTAAAAAGGTTATGCTAACAGGACTGGTATGAAATCTAAATGTTTTATTGATGATCAAACCATACAAAGCAAAGTTGGCCCTTTACTGCCAAATATTTAGTTGTACAAATATTTTCCCCTCCAATCCTGTTTCCCCCTTTCTCTGCCCTTAATTCTGCCTGACACCAGCGCAATCCAGAATCACTTGGAAATGGACATTATCTTGCTTCCTGAAGAACTGTCCCACCACAGTTTGAGTGATCCAACAGTAGCTTGGGATCCTGAGGCAGTTCTGAGAACCTCCTATCAGTGTGTTAGCCAGATATTTATTTTCATTTTAAATGTCGCTAGCCTTTGAGTTCTTATTTGCTCCTCTGTACAGTAAATAAGATTGAGTCCTGTTTAGAACTTTTTAATTAATACAGCATTTGAGCTACAAGTTATTAAAGTTGGAGAATGTTGGCAAATCAAATTTACATGTAAGAAATCATCAATTTGAGAAAGTAGGGATGAGTTTGAAGACTTCAGTTTACTTCTAATTTACGGGAATGTCCCCTAGTTGTAGACCCATGTCACATTTTTATCGAAGGTTTTGCAAAATCTAAAATACTTCACTAATGCTGTCATGGACACACTAACTGCCAGCATTGCTGTGGGCTTCTTGTTTTGTTATTTATTTATTTATTTCAGTGCAGAGTTGCAGGGAATTTTTTTAATTTGAACCTTCCTCTGAACAAAATTAAACAATATTATTGTGCTAGTTCCTGGGTGCCAAAGTGAAACTAAGCAGCCTGAGTGCATTGTCCATGCTGAGTGAAACACACAACAGTATGTACGTACTCTAGATGCTGCAATACATTAGATTTTAAAAATGACTTTTGAGTGTAATAATGGAACATATTACATTGACAGTGTCCCTTTGACATGATTAACATTTTCAGCCTGCAAGACTGGGATGATTAATATTTTTATTGATTTAAAAAACTCTTTATTGACAATGTGCTTGTTTGGTTTGGAAGAAGGGAAAATTGTCATATACTGAAGTGAGATTTTTTTTTTAATTTGTGTCCTCTCACTCTCTGTATGATCCAGTTATGCTTGTTTCCCAGTAATGTTTTGGTAATTGGCAAGTGACTTTAGTTTGAGTTCCATCTTTTGAAAGCCAGCTTCAATCCACTTTGTAATTCTTTGCCATTGTTGCACTGTAGGCTACTAGTAACCGATGTTCTTTCATACTAGACTGTAAGAGGTGGAATTTCAGAGACAAGAATTGAAAAAAGAATTGTCATCACAGGAGATGCAGACATTGACCACGATCAGGTGAGCGATTTTTGTGTTACCCAGCCAAGAGCCATTTTAGTTTTGGAAAGAGCTAATCAGTTGTTCTGACCTGAAAATTATTTCTGTGCTAGACAGTCAAGCGGCCTCACTTGTGGTAAATCCAGTCATTTAGGTTGCAGCCTAGGGAAATTGGCCTGGGCTAGAATAAAAATTGCTTGTCTCTGTGGAAGAGGTAACGCTTGTCATTTCTGGTGTTTCAGCTGCAGACATAGATCTGTCTCATTTTCAACTGTTAATGTCAGAAAAGTGACTGCAGATGTCCCTATGGTGATACCTGTTACTATTGTATGTCTTCAAGTTGTAACTGACTGGCAAACAGGCATTTAGTTCTGCGGAGACATACTGTAGCTGGGGCAGAGTGAGCTGAATTCTGTTCTGCCAGATATTAGCACAAAATTCTGGTTCCAGAAGTTTTTATATATGGCAATGTCCGAAGCAGAAGGGCTCAGCTTTGAGTGTGCTGCTGGCTATTTTCAATTCAAAACAAGTTTTGTTTTTTAAAATCTGAGGAAACATGACATGAAAGTCTCTGATGAAGAATAAGTATGAGACAGCTCAGTCATTCTTTTAGTTGCTTTCTGCCCAGCATTTCCTTAGAGACCAGTAATTCATCCCTTCTTGTATTTTAAAGGAGCATTGTAGAGTTTAGGGGACTCTGTGTGCACGTTTGCAAGGATTAGTTTTGCTTTTATGTCCTGAATGATATTTGTAAAAATTTGAATTGAATAGCCTAAAAAATTAGAGAAAAAAATTTGTGTATACAAGCGTATCAAAGCTAAAAGCAACTGAAGTTTAGAAGCAAACAACCTTTGCCACTGATCATCATGATTTAGTTGGGGATTGGTCCTGCTTTGGGCAGGGGGTTGGACTAGATGACCTCCTGAGGTCCCTTCCAACCCTGATATTCTATGATTCTATGTTTTCCAGTGCTTAGAATATTGACCTTCGAATCTGGCTATGTATGTTCTGTTCTGGGCTCTGACACTAATTGTGTGCGACCCTTTGGCACGTCACAGGCCCTACTCTGCCTTGGTTTACCAGTCTGTAAAATGCTTAATACAATATCAACTTCTTGAGGGTTAAATGTTTGTAAAGTGCTTTAAGAACCTTTGTTGAAAGGTGTTAGCGAAGTATAAACTGTAGTGTTGCCATTTTTACTATTAAATTAAATTGGCTCAGGAAAGTTTAGCGAGAGCTAGTATGAAACTCAGATATATTTTAAAAGATGATGCGCGCACACACACTGTCATCCTGTTGTAGCTAATCTTCATTTAGTTTGCGAAGGGAGAAGTCACCAGAGACAGACAGTGTCAGGGTAGGATCAGATGCGTTCTTTAACATGTTAACAGTGCTCATAGATCTCTTCCCCTTTTATACTGGGTATTCTTGTTTTCTGCTTCTTGAAGAACTCTTGTTTCCACATAGACAACATGCTCCAGCAGGTGGAGCTCAGTGATAAAAACAAAATATCAGAAAAAGTTAGTTAGTGCACCCAAGTAGTAACAGAAACCTGACTGGGAATCTGGTAACTCTTCCTAACTGGAGAGATGAGCTTTTCCTAGAAATTAGAGACATACAGTTCTCAAAGCCACTGAGCTGCTGCCTAAACCTGATCCAATGAACTGTTCCCCTTTCCCATAATAACTATATTATGGTTTCACATGAACATTAACCTGCTTTAGGCCTTTTATTGGTATCTAATGGAGTAATTATTTATAGAGCATTGAAAAGTGTGCTGTGTACTCCAGACATTCAACACTAATCACAGCACAGTTATATATTAGTCAGTGCTTTTAGAAGCACATGCTATAGGGCAATGATTGTTTAGTACCGCCCCAAACCATGTCAGCATGCATCAGCTGAGATCTTAGACTCTTTCCAAATATTTCAATTCAGGTGGTTCTGTGATTTAATTCCCAAATGATTCTTTCTTGCCAATCATTCAAGCCCATTATGTGTAGTTCTCACACAGCATGTTGAATGGAGACGTTAACACACCTAAGCAAATTCATCCCTACCTTTTCAAAATTAACATGTTCATGAATGTTTGAGACCGTCCTGCTGAGTTCTTTCCATTTGTACAACTGCCCCCAGCATTCTAAGATGGTCATGCCTTTGTCATGAGTGTTTATCCCACCTAACTAATCTCATTCAGATCTCTGAAGATCGAAATGTAATTGTTGATTATCTGCTGATTTAGGACTAAATGATTCCACCACAAGGAGACTATGGTTTTGTAGCATGTAAAATAAGAACCATAAGTTGTACAGGAACAAATACTAGGTCAGGCTGAATGAGATTAGTTAGGTGGGATAAACACTCAATGACAAAGGCATGACTGTCCAATAATTTCAGTTTTTATGTTAATTTTCTAGTGTTCTGTGAAGATGATGGCGGCTGCAGTAAATGGACAATACTGCTGTATTGGTTTTGTAATAGTGTCAAGAGATCAATAGGAGTGGGGCACCTCTGTGCTGTGTTGTGCTGTGCAATGGCATGAAGACATGGTATCTTCCCTGAAGAGCTTCCAAAACTACATAGACAGGGAAGACATAGTAAGGTGGAAAGGAACACAACATGCAAACAAAGTAGTGGTTGATGGCTGGAGGAAGAAACAAGGGTGGTTGCATGGTGATTCACATTCGTTAGTGCAGAGCAAGAGCAGTGAGTTAGTGCGAATCTAGACCAACAACTCAACCAAAGGCAAATGGCAAAAGCATTCCATGTTTGTGGCTTCATACATAAAATAATTTTATCATCTACCTTGTAAGGTGGGAAGGTAGCAACAATGAAGTCAGCTAGCAGCGGAATTTCCTGGAGCTAAGGCTTCTTACACCCTCAGGAGACTGTCAACTGGACCTGCTGTCCCAGATTGGCTCCCCTCTGGTCTGGGTGGGAGTGGCAGGCAGGCCTACTGCCCTCCCCCTGATGCTCAAGGCTGCAGCCACTAGGTGAAAACCTGCCTCCACTGAAATGAATGGGAGTTTTGCTATGGCCATCAATGAGGCCAGGATTTCACCCAGTGTCTGATATGGTGACATGGGAGAGACTGCAGTGAAATTCACTTTGTTCAGCTGTTTGCAGCCCACTGTGCTTCTCTGAAGAGATGTTTCTTTTTCAGGTTCTAGTGCAGGCCATCAAAGAAGCAAAAGAGCAGCATCCGGACATGTCTGTGACCAAGGTCGTCGTCCACCAGGAGACCGAGCTTGCTGAAGAATAGCACAGCCAGGTGAGCAGGTTGAAATATGTGTTCTGACCACACCGGCTGACTGGAGGAGGAGACACCTACAGCCAGAGAGGGCCAGTCATCACGAGTCCATGAAAAATCTATCAGAGCCTTTTAGGTTTCTCTTGGAATCTCAGTATTTTGAATGTGATCTAGCAAGGCACTTCCTGTAACTCTAGAAGCAGAAGATGCAGAGAGATGTTGATTTGCATAGCACTTCAGGTATCAAGGTGTCTTACAGACCTAAACTACAATGGAACCTCACTGGCTGGAAGCCCAGAGAATCACCTCTTTTGAGACTAGTACAGAGAAAAAAGTGTTTAGTTTATTTTGTGCACTGGCATCCTTGATCTCTGGATCTTCGTGTTAGCTCTTTAAAACACAGAACAGGAAAATGCTTGTAGTATGTAAGGCTACTTTTAACTTCAGCTGATTAGATTTCAGGCTGATGCTGTGGCAGCAGGGTTGCAAATCTTTGACAAAAAGGGAAAACACACCAGTGTGAATGTTAGGAACTATTGTATTGCAGAAATCATTTTGATAGATGCCAAATTCAAGCAGGTGAAGGTTATTAAGTTAGAGACACTAACTCAGTAGAAATACATTGGATTAAATGTCTGTGGGACAGAATGAAGATACTATTTTTTTTAATAGGAAGGCTGGCATGTATAGTACGACCATCTTAGAACAGGAAATGAGAATCAGCTTTTGTTTCAAATGAAACAGGTTAATTTGGATAGGCTGGATGCAGTTAACCAACTTGTAGTGTGGACACAGGACTGGTCAAATTCCAATAGTGTGGCTATATTAACAGTTTAGTAGTTATGCTTACTCAAGCTTTAGCCTATAGCTCTGGTCTTGCCAGCGAACTTATGCTGCTATAAGTGATGCAGAGTTTAGGTATAACCTGAGTTAACTTTGCAGTGAAGGCAATTGCTTAGGTGCTTGCAAGACGTTTCATCTGTGACCATAGATGATCAGAATCTCCGTTTTACTTTGTATCCAGCATCTCCAATACCATGTTACTTGGACATTGGTTTCATACTTGCTCAGATGGAAAAGACAAAGGTGTTAAATATGAACCCCTACCTCATCACTCACTAAATTGCCAATATCACATCCTGCAGCTCCTGGCTTTTTCCCTAGAGGTCTCCTGTGCAAGGACGGTCCAAGCCTGGTGTGGCTTTGCTGTGAGAAATAACACACAACTGTGCCAATTTTATTTTATTAGCATAACCTAATTAAAACCAGGTACTGTCATGTTTCTGTTTTGATAACAGCCAAACTTGGGTGAAATTCCCTGTTTTGTCTATATAAACAAAAGCTTGATGACACTGATAATTCTAGAGCCCTATTGCAGCATAGTCATTACAGGTAATATCTCCCCTCCGTCTTTCTGTCTTTATAACATCATGCAGTGCAGAAGAACAAGTGACCACAGAGTGATGATTGCCCCTTGACTAAGATTAGGAACTTTGAGTCTGTCTGCACTAGGAAAAGCAGCAGTCTGACAACGTCAAGAGGTGCTTTCTGGGTCTCCTTCCCTCTCAGCAATATTAAAATGGTGGTATGCCCAAGGAGCAGTCATGTCTCTGCTAGCTGCAGTGGCTGTGAAAAGGGTCAGAGTTCAACACCACTTGACAAGGAAGTTGTGCAGAAGCATTTTAATGGTAGAACCAATGGGGGGCCCCACTCCTCAGGTCTGGAAGTGGAGGTGTTTCTTCCCCCTTCACCCCAGGCTCTGTTATCTGCAGCAGTGAATAAGGGGTTATGGGATGGGCTCTATCCCAGCACTGTCCCTGAGGCCAAAGATTGACAAATAGTTCTTATCTGCTTCAGTAGTAAGTCTGCTTATTTTCCTAATCTAGAAAAGACCCCAAAACTTGAGTTAAGGTTGCTGTGATCTGCTATGACCTCAGTACCTAGCTTTTCAGTTTAGTCGTTTGGAAACAATAGTAACTGTTTAAAGCTGCTTTAAGAATCCATAAAGGCTGCAGCATTTTATTCCTAGGGCTGTGCTCAGCATCAGTTGTATGGTGCACCAACATGTTTTGGCCAGATAGCATGCTGGATAAAGTGTAATTAAACAGGTTTCAGAGTAGCAGTCGTGTTAGTCTGTATCCGCAAAAAGAACAGAAGTACTTGTGGCACCTTAGAGACTAACAGATTTATTTCAGCATGAGCTTTCGTGAGCTACAGCCCACTTCTTCGGATGCATAGAACGGAACACACAGACAGGAGATATTTATACATACAGAGAACATGAAAAGGTGGAGGTATGCAGGAAGAGTCTAATCAATTGAGATGAGCTGTCATCAGCAGGAGAAAAAAACTTTTGAAGTGATAATTAAGATGACCCATAGAAGGTGTGAGGAGAACTTAACATAGGGAAATAGATTCATGTCATCAATGTAGCGCAAGTAGAGTAGAGGCATTAGGGAACGAGAGCTAAGGAAGCGTTGTTCTAAGTCAGTCATAAAGATGTTGGCATACTGTGGGGCCATGTGGGTACCCATAGCAGTGCCACTGCACATCTACCAACATGATATATGCCATCATGTGCCAGCAATGCCCCTCTGCCATGTACAGTGGCCAGACCGGACAGTCTCTATGCAAAAGAATAAATGGACACAAATCTGACATCAGGAATCATAGCACTCAAAAACCAGTGGGAGAACACTTTAACCTCTCTAACCACTCAGTGACAGACTTGAAGGTGGCAGTTTTGCAACAAAAAAACTTCAAAAACAGACTCCAAAGAGAGACTGCTGAACTCAAATTAATATGCAAATTAGATACAATTAACTCAGGCTTAAACGGAGACTGGGAATGGTTGGGTCATTACACTAATGGAATCTATTTTCCTATGTTAAGTTCTCCTCACACCTTCTATGGGTCATCTTAATTATCACTTCAAAAGTTTTTTTCTCCTGCTGATGATAGCTCATCTCAATTGATTAGACTCTTCCTGTTGGTATGCATACTTCCACCTTTTCATGTTCTCTGTATGTATAATTAAACAGTGCACGTGTGTTTGATCCATTCCAAACAAAAAGTGTGTGGATGAGAGTTAGGTGGAAGGAGAGGATGAATATAGGAGCAGTGGAGAGACCACTACAGGACAATTTAAAAAAGCCAAATTTGGTAGGAGGAAAATCCCACTGACTGCCTATCTTTAAAACCTTCATGCCGAAAGTCAAGTATCTGTCTCATATTTAGGCTCCTGAATAAAATTAATCTGCTTTTTCAAAAGTGCTGAGCATGCACATTCCTCATTGGCTTCTTCATTGGGATTTGTGGGTGTTTGGGGCTTCTGAATAAACAGGGCACTTATTTAGGGTTTTGACTTTAGACGCACTGTGGAAAATTATAGTCAGTGCTTTAAGGGTCTGAGTAGTGGGAGCAAGGGGGAAAGCACCTTGTGAAGTTGGTGGTGGTAAAGTGCCCCTCACTGGGTGCCACTGGGAGTGTTTCCACAGGAAACTGGCAACTTACCCTAACCTTGTCTTTCTAGGAGATGTTTCTCCCAGACTGAGAGAACTCCAGAAAGGGAGGAGAGAGCGGTAGAGGAAAAACTGCAGAGAAACTACCTGGAGCACAAAGACCACAGATTTTCAAGATTTGCTGTCAATAGCTGAACATTCATATCACTTACTAGGAGTTACGCTTTGACATTTACTTGGGATTTTCCAGAATATAGTGGATCCTTGTGAATAATTTTATATTGTAAAACACAGTATGCCATACTTCTCATTGTACTGAATGTTTTCTTAAATAGGTTTTCAGTTTTGCGTTCCCTCATGCATAGCCTCCATAGGCCCTCACAAAAGGGTTGGTTCTTAAGTCTTATTCCTTCAGATATACCGGGGTTAAGCCATGCTCATGCGTATTTTAGAAATTGCACCTTAGAATAACAGCTGTTTGAAAACCCTAGTGATTGATGGGGCCTTACTTATTTGTCAGCGTGCGGCATTTCTACTTGCTTCTTGCGATTGGCCCTAGATATTTCCAGAAAACTCCAAGTCACGCTACCCAGGTGCACAAAACAGAGTTTCTGTACCTTTACTCTGCATTTCCTTTCTTTTATGAGTTTTGTTCCTTGATGTTGTTCGAACATAGTGGGTAGGGGGGGTTGTGGTGTAATATTCACACATTTCAGTAGTTGGCTAGATTAAGGAATACTGGAAGTTGCTTCACAAACTCTCATACTGTGAATTCTAGAGCTTTAAGAGAACTGTGACAGGGCACTACCCCTTCCTGCTCCTCAGAGACTGCATTTCTACTGAATGCTACCTACCTATTTTTGCTTTCTAGATGCCATTTAAATAAGTCTATAGAAGTGTATGGTTAAGGAGTTTGGGCTCTGAATGCTATATGGTAGGCTATGCAGCATTCGCAATAGTTGATTTCTCAGTGTCAGACTTTTATTTGTTTAATTTTTCAATAAGTTTGTAAATCATGTTTTTTCCAGTACTATTTAAAGCTATCCACAAATCAGGGCGGGAGTGTGTGTGTGTGTGTGTGTAATCTTAACTTAATTTAAAATCATCTCTTAAACACTCTCACCTTCCTAGAAATGTAAGCTCAATTTGGGCTGGCAGTCCAAGACATTCTCACAGCTGTAGATTATAGCAACTAGTGGGAACAAAGTCAAACCGTTTGGAAAGTGCACATGCTCAGATCACTGGCATCTCCCTCTCCACATAAATTAAGGTTCTGTAGTACATTGGCTCCTTCACTGCCATGCTGCAATGAAACACCAGAGCTGGCTGCAGTTTTCAGCTTCTGGATGATGGTGCATTCAGGTCTATAATGACAGCTACCCAGGTGCTGTTTTAAAACATCCCATGTACTTTACCAAAAAAGCACTGAAAGTATTTTTTCTAGATACTCCTGTCATATCCACTGTAGCAGCTTATGGCATACTTAATAGAAGTTGGGTTTTTTAAAACTGTAATAATTTTTTTAAGTATTTTTAGGGAGAATGTGTGTGAATGGAATTTTCTACCTGGAGATGATCCATAAATTTGTAAGGTGACCACTGTGGTGTTAATCATGACTTTCAAAATGAGAGCATAATGCTTCTGTGGGGGTAGGATATACCTCCTTTCATGTCAGCAGCAGCAGATCACCACCACCTGTTTGGAGTTAATGGAAACCTCTTAATCATGCCCTGGTTTTTCTTTCCAGCAATATTTTAAAGTTTTGTAATGAATAGAGTTGCAAGCAATATTTTTTTTTAAAGATAGGGCTTTGAAGTTGTATCTGGTGTGGCACACCTCTAGCGGTGAGGGAGAACCCTTTGCTGCTAAGCTACATTCCAGGATGAGAAGAAACTGGCAGTAAGTGCTTTACTTAAAGTTTGACCATGTTTAAAAAAAAAAAAAAAAAAAAAAAAAAAAAAGAGGTAGAAGACTGAGCTAGACTCAGTGACTTACTGTTTGGTTGAAAATTGTCTTTAAATGGCACTGTCTTTACAATTACAATTTCAGCCCACCTTAAAGCAGGGCTGGCTCCAGGGTTTTTACCACCCTAAGTGGCCGAAAAGAAAAGAAGCTGTGATCGGTGGCTGCTCCACCGCACCACTTTCTTCTTCGGTGGCAGGTCCCTCTCTCCAAGAGGGACTGAGGGACCTGCTGCCGAAGAGCCCGATATACTGCCCCTTCCCCTTGGCTGCCCCAAGCACCTGCTTGCTGAGCTGGTGCCTGGAGCCGGCCCTGCCTTAGAATAAGTTGTTAGTATTGGCTGGAGACACTGTCTCAAAGGATTATGGAGCTGCTTGAATAGTGGTGCACTTATCAGCATCGTGCTTCCTATGAAGGCAGCTGTTTTGTGGGAATGCTACTTTATCTCCTGTAGGCAGACATTTAAATGTGCAGTTAGCTAGTGAACTGCAATTTAGACCTGGTTTCCTGCTCTGGGTGGAACCATGTGGTCTTTAGACTGGAGCTCCAGGCCCTCTGTTTACCAACCACAAAAATCTGACAGGCCCAACCAGACTGGACACCTATGAGGCAGTTTCCTCCCACAATAAGCTTTCAGTGACACAGTTTTGTCAAAACAAAGCATTTCACTCATTCATCCACCCAGAAGGCACATAGCGCAGAGGGTTAGTCAGAGGCCTATCGGCATGAATCAGCCTCTCTAACCAGAGCTTTGGCAGGTCAACTTTATTCCAGCCCCTGCTCCTGAATCTGAGGATTAGTTTGCATCTCCACAGCCCTTTTCAGTCTGCTGCCAAACCTTTCTCTTCCTCCCTGGGACAAATCCTACAACTGGCAACTATCTTACTAAGGCTGAGGAGAGGGATAAAAACATCGCTGTAGCTTTGCTGGCACCTGCTGGGTACAACTAATAATCTGGCAGTTGTGGTTGAGCATTTGCTGGGATGTTCCTTATCCAGGTCATTGTTTTGCCTTTCCTGTTTGGTTGCTCTAACATGCTATTGCAAGCAGTATGCAGACTATTCATAGTTTCCCAGTTCTTCACAGCTGGTTTCATGGAACTTTTTAATTTGCCCCTAGCACTTAACAACATTTGGAGGTTGGGGGGGTTTAGATATGCCTCTTTAGTGAAGGAAGTACTAAGAACCTTGACACCCCTGTAATTTAGTTCACACCCAACCTTGTTCAATAAAGCCTTGGCAGCACAAAGTTTGATCTTATTTAAAAAAAAAAAAAAAAACACTCCTAAGAAATGGAGATCTTGACTTGTCTAAGATCCAGAGGAATTTCTTGTTGGTGAGAAGTTTTTCCCTTCCCAAACAATGGTGCACAAGCACTTCCTACATGTTACAGGCTTCTGCCTTTGCAAGAAAACCCCTTCTTAAAAAGAGACAAGACATAGAATAGTGTAACTTTTAGCTAGCTGTGCTGCTCAGATTCCCTTGATAGCATTAAGCGTGCTTGTTTCTTCTGTTTATCCTCTGATATTATACGTCAGTGCTCTCTTCGTGGGACAAAACACAGTGCAAACCAAACTGGCTTCCGAAGACAGGCAAAACTTCTTAGTTGCCACACCCACGCAATCCCAGCACCCTTCTGACGGACAAGTTTTTACCAACAGAAGGTTCTCCTCGTCCAGATCTTGGAGAGGAGTAGAGGTTGCTACTGGAACTGCTCCTACTGAAGCAGTTGAGCTTTTCATAGAGGGACAGGGAAGAAATAGTAGCAGTAGGCAGAGTGAATCTTACTAAAACCTAACTAAATTAACTTCTGCCTGTGTCCCATCCCACTTCACCTCTTCCTCCTACAATGAGTTGATCAGATTGAGTTTTAAAATTTGGTCCACCTTGAACTGTGAATTTCATGTCAATGTAACATATGAACAAGGTCTGTATTTATAAGATATGAATGTTCTTAGCTAATCCCAGTCCAGGAGGTAAGCCAGAGACTGGCTTGATTGTATAGTATACACTTTTCAGAAGCTATTTATATATGAATGAATATATAGAAAGGAAGGCAGGAGAAGCAAGACCTCTGATTAATTAACCTGGAAAGGCAGACTGCAATCTCCAAACAATACAGCTGTATTAAAGGATGGACTGACTGAGTTCTGATTTTAGTAAACTGTAGTTTGCTGATTTCATACAATGTACAATTACCTTAAGAGATGTTAGTGTCCCAACCATGGGTTTTTTTACAAGTTTAATCAGAATTTAGCTACAAATATGAAGGAGCTTTGTACATTTTTTTAAGACAATTGTGAATTGTCTAGAATAGCTGTTTACATCTTTTCTTTACAACAAATAGGAAATATCACAACAGACTTAAAATTGGCATATCGTTATAGATTGAATAGTAAATGACAGGAGCTGTTATTTTGGACTTTTGTAGTAATTCAAAGGGAAGGTTGCTGTAGTATTTAGACAGACCTAAGTGTTCAATATTGTTTCTTGTATTGCATTTTTCAATAAATTTTCAAACTACTGCATTCTTTTTTTTTTAATAAAAAACCTCTTCCCTTGTCAAGCTCACTTAGGGTTTGTCTGCATGGGGAGTTATTCTGAATTTGGAATGGCCACTTAACTCCATGGGCAGATGAGCCTATTCTGGAATAGGAGCATCTAGCCATAGACTTAATCTGCCTTCAGTTCCTGTTCTGGATCAACTTTGAGTATAGACAAGGCCTTTTTGAGGTAGCAAAGATATATTTGCTGATTTCACCCTACAAGCTGCAGTTATGAAGAATCTCAAAGTAAAATCCCATTACTGTGAACGCCAGCTCTGAAGCCTTCCTCAGAGTCCCTGCATTCTTTGTGACCTCAGTGGTACTCCAGAATAAGTCTAGGAGAAAGTTTTCAAGAGTGCCTCTTAGTCCCATTTTCAAAAAGTGATTTAGGAATCCAAGGCCTGCATTACACTAAAGTTAGGCTGAAAAATCCACACCCTGACTGGGGTAATGAAGCTGACTTAACCTCTGGTGTAGACAGCATTAAATGGGCAGAAGAATTCTTCTACTGACCTAGCTACTGCCTCTCAGGAAGGCAGATTAACTACAGCTGCAGCACTTCAAATGTAGACAATCCTGTTGCCTCTCAGGAACACTTACTATATTGCAGTGAAGGTCCTGTTGTGCTTCGGGCAGCACTTCCAAGATAAGTGTCTCCTGCCTGTTAGTCTTACCTCTCTGGTCTGTCATTCCCCATAATTGAAGAGGGGAAAATAAAGGGATTCCTGGGCCAGGTAGTGACACTAGGCCCTGACCTGCTGAATGTAGAGTGAGTTTCACCAGCTCTCTGACAGTACAAGTATGTTTATTCAGGTAGAGCAGGGAGGAAGAAAACTGGAAGCGGAGTTTGATAGATGTGCCATTGCATCTCTCTGAAGGATGCGGAGACTTTACTGATGAACCCTTTCAGGCTTTCCTGCATTTCAGGAAAATGACCACTAGAGTGCTCCACACCTCTGCACTGGACTCAAGCTGCAGCAGCAGCTGCTCTTCAACCTCAACTTAATTGATTTGCTTGTGCTTTGTTGAACAGGTGAACTAAAGTCTCCTGCAGTGAGTTTGAAGGACTGTCCTGCTGGACACAAGGGGGAAAAATTTCCACAGCACCTAAGTGACTTATGCTGTGGGAAATTTTACTCAAATAGCCCCAGAGCACCAATCCACGGAAGACACATCAGTCTACATGGTTTATTCCTAGCCACCCCTGTTTCAGAGGACCTCCAGTAGACTTCATTCTCCCTAGAGCCAGGATAATAGTGGGGTTTTTGGGGGGTTGGGTTTTTTTGCCCATGCTTGCATCTATACTGGGCCTTTGCCCTTTTGGTATTAGCCACCTAGGGTGACCAGATGGGATGAAGAAAATATCAGGACACGGGGGGGGGGAAGAAAGGGAAAAATGAGTCCTGACAGCAGCAGCAAGAGGAATGGAGTCCCTGGAGTATGAAATATTGGGACAGATGCATCCTGACCAAACATCGATTGGGACATGGGACAAATGCTTAAAAATCAGGACATCTGGTCACCCTATAGCCACCCCTCCTGATTAGGCTGGGATTGCATATCAACCCTGCCTGTTACAGGACCCCCAAGGGATTGCTTGGTCCCAACAGAGAGCTTCTGGACGAAGACCCTGTCAGATAGGGGTGACCCTCCTGTGGGGAAAGGGAATGAAGAGTAGGCAATAGCCATATAGAGGCTTACTCATAATCACTACTCCCTGCTGCAGTATTCTTGGGAATAGGGGGTAAGGATGGGGAAAGGCAGCCATGAACCACCCTTGTGCACTGGACCAAGCTTTATCCAAACCCAAGGTGAGAGCCAAGAATAGAACCTAGCAATCCTGATGACTCCATGCTCTGCTCCATGTGCCCACTAGAAGTTCTCTTACCTGTGCCAGAGGGAGAACCATTACACACACAATAGGGCCTGCAGCACGTTTGGGAGCGACTGCATTCAGCAATAAGAAGGGTAAAGGGAGATTTAATATAGAAGCCGGTAAGTTTAATTCTAATACTGGCCCTTGTGCTTCAGCTAGGAGGGAGAGATGAATTTTGACTTTGCATTTCTAGGATGAAGTAAGGTTCAATCCCTTCTGCTTCCAGTTCCCCACTGTGGTGTCTTGTACCTTCCTCTCCAGCCTGTGGTTACTGGATGTTAGCAAGGTACAAGAGATGGAACACTTAGACCATTGAGCTGGTAGGTTAACAGGTGACTGGAGTGGACTATGGACCAGTAGAAGCTGGTACTGCTTCAGTCTCCCTCTTCTCAAAGTTGTGGGCAGCTCTGCTGGAGAATGATAGATGTTATGAGCCAGATTTATTGTACCACCACAGCTTTTCCTCCATAATTTTGCTTTTTCAGTTTCCTTTGTGACAGGCCTGCCACAGCTCAGGCAGATGTTACCCTGCCCTTTGCACCTGTCTTGTATTCTCTAGCACAGCTGTTCCAGGTTATAGACAAGAATGCTAAAAGGACTGAATTAATGATGCAGGAAGTCTGGTACACTTGTTTCATCCATGCACCCAGCCTGAGTCCTT